>NC_069499.1:403017239-403332655 GCF_027579735.1 Bombina bombina
GCTTCCATCACATAATTCATTCAGTGTCATTATTGTCATTCACATTGCACACAGCAGTAATGAATATGTCCTAATGAAATAGTTATATTTTATTTTGTAGCTGTCATCACTGAGTACTCTAAGATTTTAATAGCATTTTTATTCACGCAAAAATGCGAAAGAAAACGTTTAAAGAAGACTAATTATATTGAAGCTAATGTTATTTGTGACAAAAATCACATACTGTAATTTCTAGATTTCATTTATTTTACTTTTTATGGTCGGGTCTCTGGAATTTTAATGTATTTCTTTATGGAGGCTTTTAATTGTTTAAAGACGTATTAACAGTTTTAAATATGGTAAGCATATATTAACAATTAAAGAGACATTTCATCTAAAAAAGTAAAAGCCATACTTCCTGATATATTGAAACAAGAGCTCTGGCTTGAGGTTAATAAACAAGCAATAAGTACTGCCCACTTTCTTATAGATTAAGCTTACTTGGGAGACTAGCTGCTTAGACAATAGACAAACATTTTGCATACAGCCAGGCACCAACCCAGGGCCCCACACTTTCAGGGGTGAGGGTATGAAAAGTTACAATGTAGATCCTGTATTTAGGGTATGAAGAAGTGTTTTTGGTATCAAGAGGTGTAATATATACTGTTATTCTTTATATAGGTAACACTGGATGTTGGTATGGGATGGGCTATACAGAGGGAGGGGATTGAGTGCTGGGCTGTGGGGCTCTGCAAATTTGTCTTGTCCAGGGCCCCGCAAATGCTAAGGTGGTCCCTGCATACAACATACATATTTTAAATATAATAAAAGTGATATTTTGTTTATCTGATGTTCTTTGTATATGTATTGTATATCTGATCTCCTTTGCTATAACGAAGAGGGAAAATATAAAGTAGCTTGAACACTGCCTATCGAATCTATATATCTATCTCTCTGTCTATTTATCTATTTAATATACTTTATGATAAACTATTGTAGCTCTATATAGAGTTATATTATCTGAGTACCTAAAAGAATACATATGAAGTTATGTTTTATAGGGAAAAATATTTCCTTAAAAAAAAAGAAATACATAAAAAAAAGAATCAAAGACATGGAGGCCTTTTTATCAAAGGTCTGTCGGACCTGATCCGACAGTGCGGATCAGGTCCGACAGACCTCGCTGAATGCGGAGAGCAATACGTTCTCCGTATTCAGCATTGCACCAGCAGCTCTTGTGAGCTGCTGCTGCAACGCCGCCCTCTGCAGATTCACGGCCAATCGGCCGCCAGCAGGGGGGTGTCAGTCAACCCGATCGCACGCGATCTGGTTGAATTGTGAAGATCTCTGTCCACTGCTCCATAACTTGCGTTTCTGGCGAGTCTGAAGCTCCATACGGTTGATAAATGGGCCTCAAAGAATGGTAAGCAAAAGAAAATGTTGAGTGTTAGTACTGAGCAAACTATTTCAATTACATAAAGCGTGAAAAAAAACTTCCATGTCTCACATGAAGTTCACAAGTACTGGAAACAAAAAATGAAATTATATTACTATTGAAATGGATATTGTTTGATTTGCAAACAGTGTTATGTTATGATTTTGCATTGTTATGTAGTTAATGGGAGATGAAACCTAGAATGTTTCTTTCATGATTCAGATAGAGAATACAATTTAAACAATTTTACATTTTACTTCAATTTTATCATTTGCTTCATTCGCTTGGTATCATTTGTTGAACAAGCAGCAATGCACTACTGGGAGCTATCTGAACACATTAGTCAGTCAATTACAAGAGGCATATATGCGTGTCAACCAATCAGCAGCCCCAGAGTCTATCTAGGTATCATTTTCAACAAAGAATACCAAGAGAACAAAACAAATGAGATCATAGCAGTAAATTGGAAAGTCGTTTAATTTTTTTTTTACTCTATCAAAATGATGCTCTGACAGAATGCCGACGGACAAAATGCAGACAGACAGAATGCCAAAGCATGTTCCGAGT
Organism: Bombina bombina; assembly: GCF_027579735.1. Lineage (NCBI taxonomy): Eukaryota > Metazoa > Chordata > Amphibia > Anura > Bombinatoridae > Bombina > Bombina bombina. Next base: position 403,019,221 of record NC_069499.1, read on the forward strand.
TTGGCCGAGGGCAGATTCACTCCAGAGTGCTCTGTTCTAATCAGAGCCTCGGGTGCCACAACCGCCTCTGGGAATCTCACCATGGTTCCCAGCTTGCACGTCTTGTAGTTCTCTGTCTTGGAAATACTCTATCTATCAAATCTATTTATCTATCTCTCTATCTTCAATCTATCTATCTACGAATCTATCTAATCTATCTATCAAATCTATCTATTTATCTATTTAGTGTGACTGTTATCCGACGGCCACTTGACTGTCAGAATATTAAAAGTGTTTATTGTTATGTCATTATGAATGCTTCATTTGACTGTGATATGCACCTATAAAAATACCATGCACCTATAAAAATATTTTTTTTTATAAAAAGCAGAAATGTATATAGTTTTAGTTGAGTTTTCTAACCTAAACATGTTACACAAGTAAGAGAGGCTACATATGTGAGAGCCCACAAAAAGGTTAACTACACACACAATAGTAGCCTCTAGGGGGCACTCTCTAGAGAAAAAATAGATACAAAGTTAAAAAGTCCAAACAAAGTTGATGATACTGTAATCCACTCCTAGGCAGCTCTTTGATGAGAACGTGGTCAGCCTCCATAGGATTAAATCTGTGAAAAATACAAAACACAAAGGCACCAGATGGCTTAGTACAGTCTCAATTTAGAAATGTTTAAAGAGATAAGTTCAACTCACAAAGGGGTAGCACCTGTGGGGTGCAAATCAGGTGTGCTGGCACTTTGTAGTTACCCAGCTAACTAGCTCAAGTCAGTTATAGGAACTTCAGGGTGAAAAAATGTAAATCCTCCTATGATGAAAGAGCAAAGAACAACATGGCACAGTACAGCAAGACCCAAAATATGAATGAAAGAATGGCAACTTACAAGATAAATGCATCTCCAGATGCAATACAAGCAGGCTGAGATTTCACAGCCACCCAACTGACTGAATACCCAAGCAGACACAGGATACTCTCCAAACGGTCCCAAATAGCGAATAACAATGAGCAAGTTTGTTGATAAATAAAATAGGATTTATTTATTTATAAACAAAAGTGACGTAGGCTGTTTCCTAATAGCATGCAACTTAATATTACAAGTCCATGCTAAATCCCATTTACCAGAGAAGTGTTAGCACAGCCAACATCTATCTAAGGCAACCTATACTTTCAATAGATATCCCGACCGCACTAAATAGCACTGGTATTACAAGTTGAAAGTTATAGGTTGCGCACAAGCAAAAGCCAAAACATTGCTAGAATATTTAGTGTGGCTTCAGACCTGAAGTAAAGTATAAGGGTTGGAATGTTTTTTCAGAAAACACATACATGGCACATTAAAATAAATCATTACACTAAAATATAAACTTTTTGATAAAATATATCATTTTTATATTTTTATAAGCTTGGATGGACTCAAATATATATATATATATATATATATATATATATATATATATATATATATATATATATATATATATATATATAGAGAGAGAGAGAGAGAGAGAGAGAGAGAGAGAGAGAGAGAGAGAGAGAGAGAGAGAGAGAGTTTATAGCCAGTAGCCTAGCACTCCAACCTATCCGATGTAATCATAAATCCGGGTGCATTCCTTAAGTCCACAATACATCTCTTCTAATAGAAGGGCACTAGCAGGATTTATATCTTAAACAACTTTTATTTCCAATTCATAGTAATATAGATCACATGATGACGTTTCGGCCCCAATATTGGCTCTGGATGCCTGCTGTTCTGGAGTATGGCTGCGATGCCGCTGTAATAATGTAATTGTTCATTGCTACATAACATATTGTCTTAAAAAAAAGGCTCAATGTGGGGCTGAAATGTCGACATGTGATCTATTTTAATATGAATTGTAAATAAAAATTTAAATCCTGTGAGTGTCCTTCTATAAGGATATAAATATATATATATATATATATATATATATATATATATATATATATATATATATATATATATATACATATATATATATACAGTATATATATATATATATATATACATACAGTATATATATATATATATATATATATATATATATTCAGTGTATATGTATATATATATATATATATATATATATATATATATATATAAAATTGCCTCCCAATACCACACTAGTTACCATGGATATAGAATCTTTGCATAGCAACATCCCCCATTAAGATGGAATTTAAGCCTGTGCCAAAGTCCTCTCATCTCAAAGGCACAACCAAAAATGCAATACTAAAATAGTCACTAAACTTATAGAATTCATCCTCACCCACAATTATTTCAACAATAACATCTACTTACAATTGACCAGAACTGGGTACAAAAAAGGCCCCACAATATGCAAACCTATGTATGGTTGACCTTATTCACCCCCATAAAACTCATAAGTATTATCACTACATAGATGATATTTTCATCAAATGGACAGAAAGAGAAGAACATTTGCAAGCATTCCATGACTCATTTAACTCAATTAACATAAAATTAACTTTTCAAACCACAATGTTAGCTTCTTAGACTGCCCAATAACCATAAACAATGGAAAACTTTATTCATCCATCTACAATAAACCAACAGATGTAGCTAAATTCACAACACCAGATGTAGCTAAATTCACAGCACCAGCTATAATTCCAGAATGAAGCCACGTACAATGTTATCCTGGAAGAAAACTTGTTTCCTTCGGTTCTTACAATGTTCCCCAACTATGAGGATTGTTTTTTCCAGCAGGAAAATGTTCCATGCCACACAGCCAGATCAATCAAGTTGTGAATGGAGGACCACCAGATCAAGACCCTGTCAAAGACAGCCCAATCTCCAGACCTGAACCCAATTGAATACCTCTGGAATGTAATCAAGAGGAAGATGGATGATCACAAGCCATCAAACAAAGCCGAGCTGCTTGAATTTTTGCGCCAGAAGTTGCATAAGTTCACCCAACAGCAATGTAAAAGACTGATGTAGTGCACGCAAAAACACATGAAAACTGTGATTGCAAATCAGGGTTATTCCACCACATATTGGTTTATGAACTCTTGCTAATTTAAAAAAATAATATTGTGTAGTTTAAAAATGAATATTAACTTGTTTTCTTTGCATTATTCAAGGTCTGACAATATGCAGCTTTCTTTGTTCTTTTGACAAGTTGTCATTTTCTGCAAAATGACAATGTTTTTATTTGGGAGGAATGTTTTTTATAGTTTATAGAATAAAACAAAAATATTCATTTTACTAAAAAACATACCTATAAATAGTAAAACCAGAGAAACTAATAATTTTTCAGTTGCTTCTTAATTTTTCCACTCTGCAAATATCTCCACTTGCTTCCCATACACTCCAGAATACATTCAAATTATTAACCCTAGCCTATAAAGCACTCAAAAGCATCACTCCCAACTATATTTCCTTTCTCATCTCCAAATACTCACCGACCTATCATCTTAGGTCAACCTCTGACCTACGTCTCAATACTCCTATTATCTCTACATCCCTCAACCTAACCCCAAAACCTCTCATGTGCTGCTCCTGTCCTCTGGAACTCTGTACCCCTCTCCAGCAGACTGTCTCCAACCTTGTATAGCTTTAGTCACTGCTTGAAAACACCTATTCAGAGAGGCTTACTATCTCTCCTCTGATTTTCATCCTACCCAAAATAATTATGAAAACTGCCTTGACTGCTGCAACTACAATCCACAAGAAAAGCTACCCAAACCTTATGTCTCTGCACTCTCAACCAGTAGACTGTAAGCTCTTCCGAGTAGGAACCTCTACCTCTTGTACTAGTTGTACTAATATAATAAAGTCTGAAAATCAACTTGTAGACAAAATGGTGTTGAAGTGCAGGAGAAGTGTAAATACAACTCACAAAGCTGGTGGCACACTAGGTGAATAAGCAAGCAACCATCAGCAGCAGTCAGCACGCTGAAGAAACAGACACATCCAGCATCAAAGGTACAGTTCCAGGTAGCAATCTCCACAGGTCCTTATACTGGTAAACCTCCCCACGCTGTATCAGTGAGACCGGCAGAAGGAGTAAACAGGATCCTCGCGGAGCAAGAGTAGGAAACTGAATGTGCAGGAAATATACACTGTGAATGAAAAGTCCTATTTTTGGACGTTGTAAAAACCACAAAACCGAGTCGTGGTAAAAGCTTCTTTATTCAAATATTGTGACGCGTTTCTCGGTCATATAAAACAAAGGGCCGATTCATCAGGCTTAAAAACAGGTAATAGGAAGGCTCTATTTAAATCTAAAATGACCCGGAAGTGATTGTTACAACTATGATAGAACTAAAATAGTAACATTAATGGTTAGATAAGTGTGTGACAGGAATTAAACAGCGCTTGCAACCTTGGTGAAAAAATGAATTACAAAGTTTGAAATATTTAAATGTTCAGAATAAACAGCTATGATGATAATAATACAAAAATACAAGATTGTGGTACAATAAAAATAAGATAACACACCTAAGGTAATAGGTTTATCTAAAAAAGAAAATAAAATACAAATACTGGTCTGAATGCAAGATATCAAATATCAAACAAACAATATCACCATGAACCACAAACCCCAAAGTTTTACTCACAACCAAAATGACCGAGAAACCAGTTGCAGCTGATTTATCAGAGGTGTCCTTCGAGCCACTCGAAGCAGGGTAGAATCCAAAAGTATCTGTGAGAAAATAAAGAGCAACCCGAATCAAGTGTAGGGTATTTTAAATAATGGTTACATGCTTATTAATGGTTACATGAATGAATAAAAATAACAATAAAAAGACACAATAGGGTTACATAAATAAATGAAAAAAACACAATAAAGTGCATATATATATCCCAATTCGTATCATAGACTAATCTTCGATTTTGGCAATTCTATAACTAAAAGCATGTGTGCAAGCATACATATACGTACAGACACATATATGTCCATATGCAAACCCGCCAACACATAAAGTAATGGGATTTTTATATTAGTCAATAGCGAAAAGATGATTTTAATGTAAACATTCACTGCATATGTTACATCAATATTGAATAGAGAATTCATGTGTGAAAATCACTGCGTATGCTACATGAACAACACATGAGATAAAAAGAGAATTATAGTGTGAAAAAAACACTGCTTATGTTCCATGAACAACACAGGAAATTAATGAATGGGTATATCGGGCAATGTAAAAAAAAGAATTGAATAATAGAGTGAAAAAAGTAGCTTGTGTGTATAGCGTGAACTCAATGCAATATGTGAAAGTATGGAAAAAATATACAGTATATATATATATATATATATATATATATATATATATATATAGCTACATGTGCGATATATGAAAATTGGGACTATTATGGAAATTGAATGTAAAGGTGTGTGAAAAAAGTCAAGTGTATGTTTGAGGGGGATGAAAAATACCTATGATGGAGACGACATGTCAAAAAGGAAAAACGTGTATGGTGAATAGAATTTAATCATATATTTGTGAATAAGATTATTATTAATAGAGTGATAGGAAAATGTGAAAGAATGAATGGTTATGTCCTAAAAAGATAATAATATTAATAGAAAAAAGGGGGTATATACATCCGCTAGGTGAATGGAATCTATGAAAAAGAAAATGATAATTCATGTGTGTGGAGATTGCTACCTGGAACTGGACCTATGATGCCGGATGTGTCCGTGTCTTCAGCGCGCTAACTGCTGTTGAAGGTCAGCTTGCTCTCATGCACCTTAATCAACTAGGGTGCCACCAGCTTTGTGAGTAGTATTCACACTTCTCCTGCACTTCAACACCATTTTGTTTACAAGTTGCACTATGAGACGCCCCTTGTCTTTTTAGGCCTTTGTACAGCTTAACCATCACACCGTGGGATACAAGAGGAGCTCGGCGATCATAATACCATTTGTTTGCCTAAACCAAAGATATTTTGGGGATATATTTTACACTTATTTTTATGTTTTTTTATTTTATTTGTTTTCCTTCTTTTTCTACCCTATTATTCTAGGGATTGTTAATTTATTGTTAATACCAATTGTCTGTCATACATGCTCCCTTTTAAATATCCCTAGGGATATTGCTTTTATATTTTGAAATTCAACTTGTCTAAGCCAGTAATTTTTAACCTTTTTTTTGCCGTGGCACACTTTTTTACATTAAAAAATCCTGTGGCACACCATCATCCCAAAATTTTTAAAAAAAATCACACATTGTAGCCTAATACAGCATATATATATACACATACACACAAACACACACATACTGTATGTATTGTGCTGTTATGCCATGCCTCCTACAAACTACCCCTGCACTGGGAGTAAAAAACAAGCAAAGTTTAAAAAATATGTCACACTGTTGTCAGTCTGCCGTGGCACACCTGAGGATCTCTCAGGGCACACTAGTGTGCCACGGCACACTGGTTGAAAAACACTGGTCTAAGCTACATAAATTCACTCCTACTTGCTCTACAAACGACTATCTGTATGATTGGAAAAGGGAAAATTTATTGTAAATAATAAGGCAAAAAAGACAAAATAGTAAGACACATAGGAAAAAAAATAAAAAAAAATAAAAAAAAATATATATATATATATATATATGTCTATCAGAACACCCTGCAACAGCAATTACATAATACTGATGCATAAAAGGGAGTAATTTCCCATATATTTAACAAATCTGTATAAATTATGCATTAGAAATATGTATTTGATTTACATGAAAAAAATACATGCAATTCTACAAGCTTTTAGTTGTTTTTCATGTGCTGAGTTTCCTATAAGGGCATACTGAGGCCCCTAGTTATCAAGCCATCAAGCTCAAATATGCTGGAATTCCGCAGCGTATTTGTGGCGAGGCTGATTCGCCTAAGTTATCAAGCCCTGCTGCCCGGCAAAAGTAGAATTTAGTGACGTAAGCTTTGATCCGCTGGACTCAGTCCGACACAGATAGATTCTTACGTCACTCCAGATATTCCGCACACAAGTTTAACACAATCTGACTACTTTTGGTAGTTATCAAATGACTAGCAGGTACGCTTGGCACTTTTCCGACCCAGCGTACCTGGTTTTCAATAGTTAATAAGAGTTATAATATTTATATGTATTTAATTAATATTTAAGTTAGGGGGATGTTAGGGTTAGGGTTAGACTTAGGTTTAGGGGTTAATAATTTTATTTTAGTGGCGGCGGTGTAGGGGGGGCAGATTAGGGGTTAATAAGTTTAATATAGGTGGCGGCGGGGTCTGGGAGCGGCGGTTTAGGGGTTAAACAATTTATTTAGTTGCGGCAGGGTCCGGGATCGGCAGGATAGGGGTTAAAAAATTTATTATAGGTGGCGGTGGTATAGGGGGGGCAGGATAGGGGTTACTAGGTATAATGTAGGTGGCGGTGGGCTCCGGGAGCGGCGGTTTAGGGGTTAATACATTTATTATAGTTGCGGCGCTGTCTTGGAGCGGCGGTTTAGGGGTTAATAAATTTATTTAGTTGCGGGGGGCTCTGGGGGCGCCGGTATAGGGGGTAGAACAGTGTAGTTTAGTGTGGGTGCTTAGTGACAGCTTATCAATAAAGCTGTAGAAAAGCCGAAGAGCAGCGAGATCTGATGAGTGATAACTATCACAGTCCGCTGCTCATCGCCCCGTACTTGGTGCACGGCTTTTTGACAGCTTTTTTGATAACTTTGGCGAGATTATTCAGGTCCGCGGCGGTGATGGTAGGCGAGCTTAGGCGGGCGTATTGGGCCGGCGAAGGCAGGTAAGTAGACACGTTGATAACTAGGCCTCTGAGCCTCAATTTGCATGAATTATGTGTTGTGGAGTTGTTGTGAATTCTATTGCATTTGTTTTTTAATAAAAAGGAAAGTATTCACATGGCTAGAAGCAAACATATGAGAATTGTAGCGGGAAAATACACTTGTACGTGTACAGCATTTTGTTTTTTAACTCTAGATGCATGTAAAGAATATTACCTCAGCTATCTAATATACTTTCTGGGTGAGCTGCTATATTGTCCATGGTCCAAAAAAAGGCAAGTGTTTTATTTCTTATTTTCTTTTTCATGTAATTTCTTTGTTAATTTCATAGTTATTGTTAAATTGAATCATTCATGTACTGATCCTGATTTTTGTTTTTATTTAATATGTGGTTTATATGGAGCTGCTTTATATAGTTTATTACTGGTTACCATAGTAACCTAGCCATGTGACACTAAATTACTTGTGTCTTGCAGTAGACAATAACACTGCTTTCTCACTGGGCATGATTGATAGTGGCTGCTTTTTTATGCATTTCTCCTCAGACTGCAGGGATTTTGGAATGGGGTTTGTGGTGTGCGGTTATTTTACTGATGGGAGGTTTTATTAACTTAGACTTGTCTGACGTGAGCAATATCAGCTGCACTCTTCATGGATATACTAAACTCATAAATGTATAATAGGAATATATTATAATGTGCTTTTGTTTCTTTCTTGCAATATTCATTGAAACAATCATAATGATTGTATCATGTATTTGATTCAGTTTTGTGTGTATTATCATATGTATCTTTTATACCTACACTAGTCCTAAAGCCCGTTCACACCGGCCGTGTTATTTTTTTCATATTTATTCATTCTCTCTCTCTCTCTCTCTCTCTCTCTCTCTCTCTCTCTCTCCTCTCTCTCCTCTCTCTCCTCTCTCTCCTCTCTCTCCTCTCTCTCTCTCTCTGTATCTCTCTCTCTCTCTCTCCTCTCTCTCTCTCTCTCTCTCTCGCCCGGTCCTTGCGCTGCTGTTGTCACTGAGGTGCGCGTGCGATCAGCTGTGCGCTTTCACTTGCCCGGTCCTCGCGCTGCTGTTGTCACTGAGGTGCGCGTGCAATCAGCTGTGCGCTTTCACCTCGTGCTGCTGTTTTCACTGAGGTGCGCGTGCGATCAGCTGTGCGCTTTCTAAGGCCAAGTGTTTGTCTCTACTGCGCATGACGGCTTCAGACAAACACTTGGCCTTTTATAATATAGGATGGGCTGAGATTCAGAGACTCTGTCATACAGTTGATTGCAGGTCTCCTGTCTCACAGTACACAGTGGTTGTTTCCCACTGTATGAGACAGGTAATAAATGTTTCTGCTCACCTGATTGTGGTTGGTGTAGACTGTTCTTAGACTGTGAGGCATTTGTCACAATTTTTGAATGGGTTTTGAGATCTCTTGCCTTTTTTTTTGTGGCTTGAGATTTATAAAGTTGTGCTTTGGTTTGTCTGATGAAGTGTTAAGTTTGCTCTGAAATATTCTTCAATAAATGTGTACAGTTTTGGAAAGACAATAGAGTGTCTAACTATGCATTATTTTGTGTATCACTTTCTGCCCTCATTTTGTCAAGTAGTTACATTTTATGAGAGTCTGGTTCATTGTACTTGCACACACGCAGTAATCTCAAACAAACTTAATTATACTCAAGTATGGGGTGATTTACTTTATACTAAGGTTAGTAGAGAAAAACAACATGATTTGTAAAGATACATTGCTGTAAAAATAGGCAAAAAAGTAATTCATATACATTGCAATGTTTAATTATTATGCTCTTAAATGTTTTATGAGCGGATTCATTTTTAGTCTAATGTATGTTTAATAAGGATTTCTATCCAAACCAACAGTAGGAGGGAAAATAGAGACTCTCTCAGTTCCTAGGCAAGTAAGTTATTATTATCGGTTATTTGTAGAGCACCAACAGATTCTGCAGCGCTAGTAAGTTTCAAATTAAAGCAAAAAGCGTTGACATCACAATCCTTGAATTTATCCTTTTCTATTTCTTAAACTGCAAAGCATTGAAGAGACGATGGCTGTCCGATTAGATTGGTGAACATTATCATTTTACTCAGTCAAGCATTTAATAGTGACTGCAAATTCCTCTGATTGAATTATAGTTAATAACATAATAATGAAAAAAATAATTATTCAAATATTTTATATCATGTATATAAGTAAAAATTATGTTTAGTTTTTTTTTTTTTTACAAGCCTGTAATATAAGCATGGTAATTTAAGGTGTGTTGCTGTTTGTCTCCTTGATGTATAATTCAGAGGTTTTACTGTGATTGTAAAAGACACTACACAAACATACATAGCATGTATATAACATAATTATTATATTTTATTTAAAACAAAAAGGACTATGAATTGGTAAAGTTTGGGGAGAAACCTGTAATAAGGTAATGATAAGTAATGAGGTTTTATATATTTTAGTTTATCTACTAACACAATAAAAACACAAGAATCTTAAAGGGGCATTGAACATTAAAGGAATACTAAACACAAAATTAAACTTTTATGATTCAAATAGAGCATGCCGTTTTAAGAAGTTTTCCAATTTACATACATTATCCATTTTTATAAATTTTGCAGTCTTTTTATATGTGCACTTCTGAGGTACCAGCTACTACTAAGTATGTCCAAAAGTTCACAGTGCATACATATATGAGTCTGTGATTGGCTGATGGCTGTCACAAGATACAGGGAGCCAGCAAATTGAAGAAAAAAATCACAAACAAGGTAATCTGCGCTCTTTTTACAAGTTGAAAGTAAACGCACAAGCACATTCAGATTCAAGGCCAGATTACAAATTGAGCACACAATATCGCTTAGACTAAAGCAATATTTGCGCTCAACTAAGTAACACCAGCGCACGCTAAAGTGCACTGGTATTACAAGTTAGGTGAAATGCAAGCGCAACCTTGCATTCAGATTGCACAATAGCATCGCGCTCACGAGAGAGCGCTTCCATAGGCTCCAATGAGGGTAAGTAGCACAGTGATGGGCAGTAATTTTAAATATATATGTATATGAATAGATACATATATACGTATGTGTTAATATGTGTATATACATATATTAAAGGAAGGGAGAGAGGAGGAATATAGAGGGGTTTGTTAAGCACTCTTGCACCTAAAGTGTGAATATTGCTGCATCAAAGCAGCATTACATCATAGCTAGTCTGTATTTGTGTATATTTAAAATAAACTCTTTATTAAATTAATCATATAAAAGGTGATAGATATCACCAAATTACCCCACACTAAGTAAAACTCTCACACATAACCGATCAAGTTGTAGGCTGAGACAACACTACCTCCCTGTATTCCTAGCCGATAACCGGAAACATCGGTATCAGGTGTCAGAGGTAGCTAGTGAGGACAACAGCCAGCTGCATATACGGTCAGTGAGAGTGAAAATATTACAAGTTAAAATTAGCACAAATGCATTTCGGCCTCTGTACGGCCTTTCCCAATGTGATAGAAGTTTGTAGAACTGACAAGCCGAACCTCCGTAATGCGAGCCTTTTTAAACCCTAAGCATGAGCAGTTGAGAGCCAATCAACACGGCCATACCGGACACGCCTACTGGGCAACCAATCCCAATCAGCTATTGTGTCTTTGCCCTCTCAGACAGCAAATTCAGTCACGTAATTGGACCAAATAACTGAGGGCTCAAAAAACAAACAATAACAAACATTGCATGTCCTTTTACATCAATTGGCACAAATATATTCAAGTCATATATAAAATCACGTTACTCTTGTGTCCCTCTCGTAATCAAAAGAAGGGGGAGAGCTATTTGTGAATCGTGGATCAAAATTCATTACGATCCTACTCAATAATGTTCTCAAAAAACTGATAATTTCCCATGCCATATACTTATGTTCAATAGCAAGTCTTAACTCGCACATTTTGCGATCATATACCATAGAGTTTGGTCAATATATGCATATGCCCGAGACTCAGTGTAACAGAAATAGTGCAATGCCGTATTAGGGCACCATCGGAACATTTAGTTGACAGTTATACTTATTGGTTATTACATGTTTAGCCTATGAGTACAGTCTAGTTTCATGTGACACTACGTGAAAGCTGAGGCTTATTTAAATTGTGCCAATGAGTTAAGCTCTTGATAATAGGGTTAAAAATTGTGTATAGAAAATATTATGTGTTGGACATGCACATTTCGAATTATGACCAAACAGACAAATAATAGTCTTTAGGTTTCTTAGTAGCCTAGGTAATACGACCCAGGTAGACCTTAAAGGCATATTAATAAAACGATTATTTTTTATATTTCATCTGATGGGTGGGTTCATTTATCTTTGTTAAATCAAATTTGGACAGGGTCATTGATACTCAATTAATCATTGTCACACTGTCTATATTATGATTATGTTATACATGATACCCCATTCTGGGTGCACATCCCACATAGTATAGGTTTATTAATATAGCTGATTATCAAACATTTGGTACTGATCTTTAGATCTCACTGTGTACATGAACGTCAGTCATGATCATACCATTTGTATCTGGACATGTGTGTATTGATGAGTATTAGGTAACTCTAGTGGACACTTATTAGTGATCAAATATTAGCCATAATGTAGTTATTCATTTCTGATGTTGTCAACATTAGGAATATTCTATGGTGTTCCACTATGCATTTAATGAGAATTCAGCAACATTTATAAATAAACCCAGAAATTATTATTTTCATTCATGCCGTATGGCATAACGGAGTTCAATCTAAAGATCCATCTGGCTTCTTTTTTCAGTAAAGCCTGTTCCGTTTCTCCACCCCTAATTCCAGGTCTTATACATTCCAATCCCCAGCATTTGAAAGACTTTGTGTTACAATTATGTTTTTGTAAAAAATGTCTAGCCACACTGGTAAGTTTTTTGCCTCTCTCTAGGGTCTTAGTGGCATTCCTAATATTACTGAGATGTTCTGTCATCCTTGTGCCAAGGGACCATGTATCCTAATATTACTGAGATGTTCTGTCATCCTTGTGCCAAGGGACCTTGTATACACATATTAACACATAAATATATATGTATATAAGCATATACATATATATTTACTGGGAACACACAGTTCCCATAGACCGCAATGTAAAGGCACTTTTAAGTGCCGTTTTTTTTTCTAACATCCCACCCCTGCCAATCTTTAACACCTTAAAACTGCCTAGTGCAGTATTTTTATTTTTAAAAAAATGCTACTTTTTCTTTTTTTTAAAGTAGGGTTTTAGAATATGCAGTTTTTTTTGTTTTGTTTTTTTTTTGTTGGTAATTTGTTGTTTTCTGTAATAGTAGGATTTTAATTTTCTATAATGGTAGGTTTTTTTTGTTTTTTTTCAGTGATGTTAGGTTAGTTTTTTTCTAAGGTAAGGTTATGTTTTTTTTATTTTTTTAGTAACGTTTTGTTTTAATTTTAAAGGTACTGCTAAAGTTTTTTTTACCGTTAAGGTTATTATTTTTTGGGGGGTTACTTAGGGGGTGTTAGTATAAGTGGGTAAGCTGGATAGGGGGCTTAGATATTAGTGGATTACTTTGCGGTGGGAGTTGTGGTGGTTTTAGGGTTAACAGTTTAGTAGTTTATGTTGCGGTCGGGGTTGTGTCAGTTTAGTTGTTAATAGAGTAGTGGGTTACTTTGCGGTGGGCTATGTGGTGGGTTAGGGGTTAATAGTAAAGCGGGATAGTTTGCGGTGGACTATGCAGAGGGTTAGGGGTTATTAGAGTAGGGAGCTTATGGCGATTTGGGTTAGCATGCAAGTATGGGAGTTAGTTTTTTTCCCCACATTTCTCTCTCCATTAAAGTCTATAGGAGAGTACATTAATGTGGTCACAATATTGTAACTTCTGCTCTTTGTGTGAGTGAAAAATATTTACTTTCAACTTGTAATACACGTGTTACCCAAAGTCGAGCAGATTTAGCGCGGGAGCGGTAATTATCGACTCTCTCGTAATCTAGCCCATAATCTTATCTCATAAACATTCAGTATCCATGAATATGCAATTTGTACATGTATACATACAATTATATTCAAGCAAGACATTTTGGCCTAGATTAAAAGTGGAGCCCAATATTGCGTTTTTGCTAGCGCCATATTTACACTCCATGTAAATGTGTGCTGGTATTACAAGTCAGGCACAATTGCCTAGAAGCCTTGCACTCATGAGAGCTCACTTCTATAGGCTCCAATGGGAGCCTCGTTCTCATGCTGTCTGACACTAAAATCCACCTAAGGCAGCGCAGGGGGCAAATCACGCAGCGTTGGGCAGCAAAATAAAAAAATATACATATATGTTTATGTGTTTATATGTGTATATTCACATATTAACACATAAATATATATGTATATAAGTAAAAACAGGGTACCCCATTTACCTCTATGTGCCGAATTTTTTCAAACACCCCACATCCCCTCGCTTTAACCTCTTATAACTGCTTTCTGCAGTTTAAAAAAATAAAAATAACTAAAGATGCTCATATTTTTATTTCATTTTAAATAACTGTCCTCTTTATTTGGGGGCAATTGGGGCAACTTCATTTAATTAACCAGAGGTCTGATCTCAGGTTAATTGCGCTAAGCACAAAGTGACATCGCAAGCTCACGGGAGAATTAACCAGCCACTGGTTATTTAACATTCGCCCATAAAGGGGCAAATTTGCACGCTAAATTAGGGCTCCACTCGTAATCTAGCCCTTTATATATTTTATAACACACATTTTGCTGTGTAGATCATTGCAGTATTATTAGTAACCAACGGGTTAATAGAGGGCTTTATTAGTCCCTACGTTCGGCACCCCTTCCTCCATCAAGTGCATACCTTACTCAATTACCTCCAGTATTAAACAAACTATAACATAAGATGCCCAGCCTTAGCGACATAGCTCATTTGTGCTGGTATAGCAACACTTTAAAAACATTCAGGCCCCGATATTCAAAGCATCAACAGTCTGCCAATATCTTATAAAACGGGTCCGGACCTAAGTGCAGATGACTGTGATATATCTTCCATAAGAAATAATAGGGATCACAGCTTCTGCAAAAGTTCGCTGATATCGCCACTTGTCACTTTAAGCGGGGAGTGGGAAAGGCTATTTTCAGTTTAAAAAAACAAAACCTGTCCTAAAAACTATTGCCCAGAAAAGGGCATTTGGTTGCGCATTACCCTTAGAAGGGCATTTTGGAGTTGACCTATAGTGAACATAGCTCTTTTTCCCATAAAAAAAAAGACATATTCTAAAAAAATCCTATATTGAAAAATAAAACTAAAAATGAAAAAAAAACTAATCCTAAAAAAGATGCCCTGCGAAGGGCATTTTGTTGGCATTGACCCGATAAGGGCATTTGGTAGGGCCTTGGCCTAAAGTCTAACAGCTCTTTTGCCCAATAAAAAAACCTATTCTAAAAAAAAATCATAATCTAAAAAAATGCAGTACTCATGATATCAAATGCAGTTCCCTCTGTAGACCCTCAAAACTCAAGTGGATTCCATGCCCATGTCTGTAAATACATGATATCATAATTATATGTATATATATATATATATATATATATATATATATATATATACTAGTCCTAAAGCCCGTTCACACGGGCCATTTTTTGCAGTACAGTGGTCCCACCCCTTGCTCTATCTCTCCCCCTCTCTTTTGTACTCTCTGCCCGTCTCTTTTGTGCTCTCTCCCCCTCTCTTTTGCGCTCTCTCCCCCACTCTTTTGCGCTCTCTCCCCCTCACTTTTGCGCTCTCTCTCACTTCACCTCTCTTTTGCTCTCTCTCTCCCCTCTCTTTTGCACTCTCTCTCCCCCCTCTCTTTTATGCACTCTCTCTCCCCCCTCTCTTTTGCGTTCTCTCTCTTTTGCGCTCTCTCTCCCCCCTCTTTTGCACGCTCTCTCTCCCCCTCTCTTTTGCGCTCTCCCCCTCTCATTTGCGCTCTCTCCCCCTCATTTGTGCGCTCTCTCCCCCTCTCTTTTTAATTTTCTCTCTCTCCTCCTCTTTTGCGCTCTCTCCCCCTCTCTTTTGCGCTCTCTCCCCCTCTCTTTTGTGCTCTCCCCCCTCTCTTTTGCGCTCTCTCCCCCTCTCTTTTGCACTCTCTCTCTCCCCCCATTTCTTTTGCGCTCTCTCTCCCCCTCTCTTTTGCGCTCTCTCTCTCTCCCCTCTCTTTTGCTCTGTCTCTCTCTCCTTTTTTTTTGCTCTCTCTCCATCCCTCTCTTTTGCTCTTTTTCTCCATCCCTCTCTTTTGCTCTCTCTACCCCCTCTCTTTTGTGCTCTCTCTCGCTCCCCCTCTCTTTCTCTCTCTCTCTCCCCCCTCTCTTTTGTTCCCTCTCCCCCCTCTCTTTTGCTTTCTCTCCCCCTCTCTTTTGCTCTCTCTCCCCCCTCTCTTTTACACTCTCTCTCCCCCTCTCTTTTGCGTTCTCTCTCTCTTTTGCGCTCTCTCTCTCCCCGCTCTTTTGCACGCTCTCTCTCCCCCTATCTTTTGTGCTCTCTCTCGCCCTCTGTTTTGTGCTCTCTCTGTCCTCCTCTTTTGCATGCTCTCTCTCCCCCTCTCTTTTGCACTCTCTCCCCCTCTCTTTTGCGCTCTCTCTCTCCCCCTCTTTTGCGCTCTCTCCCCCTCTTTTTTGCGCTCTCTCAGTCCCCCTTTTTTGCACTCTCTCTCCCCCTTTCTTTTGCGCTCTCTTTCTCGCCCCCTCTCTTTTGCGCTCTCTCTCTCCCCCATCTATTTTGCTCTATCTCTCTCTCTCCTTTTTCTTTGGTCTCTCTCCATCCCTTTCTTTTGCTCTTTCTTTCCATCCCTCTCTTTTGCTCTCTCCCCCCTTTCTTTTGCTCTCTCTCTCCCCCTCTCTTTTGCTCTCTCTCTCCCCTCTCTTTTGCTCTCTCTCTCCCCCCTCTCTCCCCCTCTCTTTTGCGCTCTCTCTCTCCCCCTCTTTTGCGCTTTCTCCCCCTCTCTTTTGCGCTCTCTCAGTCCCCCTCTTTTGCGCTCTCTCTCCCCCTTTCTTTTGCGCTCTCTTTCTCCCCCCTCTCTTTTGCACTCTCTCTCTCCCCCCTCTATTTTGCTCTATCTCTCTCCTTTTTCTTTGCTCTCTCTCCATCCCTCTCTTTTGCTCTTTCTCTCCATCCCTCTCTTTTGCTCTCTCCCCCCTTTCTTTTGCTCTCTCTCTCCCCCCTCGCTTTTGCTCTCTCTCTCCCCTCTCTTTTGCTCTCTCTCTCCCCCCTCTCTCCCTCTCTCTTTTGCTCTGTCTCTCTCCCCTCTCTTTTGCTCTCCCTCCCCCCTCTCTTCTGCTCTTCCCCCTCTCTTTAACTCTTTCCTATGTCTTTTTTCCTCTCCCCCTCTCTTTCTCTTTCTCTCCCCTCTCTGTCATGCCGACTGTGCCCGGCCACGCCCCTGCCACGCCCAATCACGCCCCAACCATGCCGACCCCGTCCAGCAACGCCCACAACCCGCCCGACCACGCCTACGCTCCCGTCTGGTCACGCCCACTTTCGCCGCAAACAGCATGGATTGTCAGGTAAGGCCAGGTGTGTTTGTCCTTGTGCTGTCTCTACTGTGCATGACAGCTTCTGACAAACATACTTGTCCTTTTATACAATCAGGAAAAGAAAGACGAGGATGCTGTGGAACTCAAGCCAAAGTGGTTTATTCAGAATCATGTGAGTAAGGCACTACATCATTGTGCAAGGGTAGGCAGGATCTGACGTGTTTCGCGCATGCCTTTTATATGATAAGATATATAAATATATATATATATATATATATATATATACACACAGTATATATATATATATATATATATATATATATATATATATATATATATACTGTATATATATATATGTGTATATATATATATATATATATATAAAAACAAATTTAGCAGACAGTCCAGCACTATTTCCTTTTCTCTCTCAAAGAGTATCACTTTTTGCAATTTTGCTCTTAGAGTGCACGTTTGCCTTGGAGGCCTGCCATCCTCCCATACATAGTTTCCAAAAAAATAGATAATGGCAACAGCACAATCTTTTTAAAAAACTTCTTCTTTATTTAAAACAACATCAGGATAAAAACATAGCGACGTTTTGAGCCTCTTGGGCCCTTCCTCATGCTATGGATTAAGAACAGATTTCTCCCTTATATACCATCTGTGCATAGGGTGTGGCTTAATTAATTGTAGTGAATTGTACAAACAGAATTTTTTTGATGGGGCTCCCAACCGGTCAGGTTCCAACATAGTAACTTACATTTATTTGCAACATTTTTATCAAAGCCTTAATATTCCTATTAATTCTGTTTAATCTTTATATCACTTAAGAAAAAACTATATGACACAAATAATTAAAAACTATAAAAACAAATGCAGATCATAATCCTTGTTTAATCCATTTGGATATAGGGTTTTCAAATTTTGTATCCACCAAACTTCTTTCTTTTTAAGTAACATCTCTCTATTGCCTCCTCTTCTTTGTTTAGGGATATGGTCTATGACCTGAAACCTTAGCTGGCTAACTGTGTGGCCTGCAGTGATAAAGTGTGATGAGACAGGTAGTGTCATGTCTTTGCATCTTATTGAAGATTTGTGTGCACTTATTCTGTCTCTGATAGGGTTAATAGTCTCCCCTACATAACCCCGCCCACATGGGCATTTCAAGACATATACTACATAGTTGGTATCACAAGTAAAGAGACCATTAATTTCTCTCTTTTTTGTATCATTAATTTGTGCTACATTTTTACCCTTTATCATTGAGTTGCACTGAGCACAGTGCAAGCAGGGATAAGATCCCTTATTTGCAGTAGTTAAGTAATTGATTGTGTCTTTTTTATCACTACCAGTGTCTGCTTTAACTACATAGTCTCTAATATTTTTTACCATGTGAGCAAACAGTAAAAGAGGAGAGAATAGGGCATAAAAAAAACTAAAAAAGACAAAACTAAAAATCAACTTGTCTTTACTTCAGAGTATAACCAGTACAGTGAGTACATTTCTAAAATAATAAAAAAAAACACTGGTATTTATTGGAAAGAAAAAACCCCAATGTTAGAGAGTTTCAACAGCCCCCTATTAACTCTTACAAAAGGGTAAACAATATTAGAGACTATGTAGTTAAAGCAGACACTGGTAGTGATAAAAAAAAAAACACAATCAATTACTTAACTACTGCAAATAAGGGATCTTATCCCTGCTTGCACTGTGCTCAGTGCAACTCAATGTTAAAGGGTAAAAATGTAGCACAAATTAATGATACAAAAAAGAGAGAAATTAATGGTCTCTTTACTTGTGATACCAACTATGTAGAATATGTCTTGAAATGCTCATATGGGCGGGGTTATGTAGGGGAGACTATTAACCCTATCAGAGACAGAATAAGTGCACACAAATCTTCAATAAGATGCAAAGACATGACACTACCTGTCTCATCACACTTTATCACTGCAGGCCACACAGTTAGCCAGCTAAGGTTTCAGGTCATAGACCATATCCCTAAACAAAGAAGAGGAGGCAATAGAGAGCTGTTACTTAAAAAGAAAGAAGTTTGGTGGATACAAAATTCGAAAACTCTATATCCAAATGGATTAAACAAGGATTATGATCTGCATTTGTTTTTATACTTTTTAATTATCTGTGTCATATAGTTTTTTCTTAAGTGATATAAAGATTAAACAGAATTAATAGGAATATTAAGGCTTTGATAAAAATGTTGGAAATAAATGTGTTACTATGTTGGAACCTGACCGGTTGGGGGTACCATCAAAAAAATTCACAACTTGCTGCAAATGGCTCCAAAAGGCTTAACAACTTGCTGCAAATGGCTCAAAAGGCTCAACAACTTGCTGCAAAATGGCTCCAAAACCTCTCCAACACCTCTACACTGGTACCCAAACTTCATTAATTCAATCATACTTGAGTATGCAGGGGGCACAGGGGCCACTGGTTTCGTATTGCGAAAAATATTCGTAAACCGAGGGGGGCAAACCGGCATTTTGACCGGCATTTTGTTTCGTATTGCGAAAAAAATTCGTAAACCGAGTCAAATTTTCTTCAAATTTCGATTTCGTAAACCGAAATTTCGTATACCGAGTCGTGCGTAAACCGGGGCCTCACTGTATATACATTTACATCTTTAGACATGTATATTTATGTATATCTATGTTAAAGCTCTTTGCCTGCCTTTTTTTTTTTCTTACACCTGAGGCCTCATATCTTGAGCCCTTATAACTTTCTTTTTTGTGCAATTTTTTTTTTTTTTTTTTAGACTTTTTTTAGAGTGTAAGTGTACTGTAATGTATTTTAAAAGTGTTTTGTGACACTTTTTTGTTTTACAAAACAGTTAACCAGAGTTCTGAGAATGCACTATCCTATCCCCCGGTGTGTAACTTCAATTAAAGGGTTTATCTTCAAGTTGTAATACGAGTGCTACACCTAACATGCCAAAACACCTACGATAAACCACTTTTTGATTAGCGCTCTACTCTTAATCTGGCCCTTTGTTATTTACAATATACCTTTTAACCCTTAAAAAATATTTTTTACTCTAACTTTTTATTCTAGGTCTACAGTCGCAGTAACCCGACGCATGCAAAAAAAGATTGTGTTTGAGTGAACGAGTCTACTTTCAACTAGTATTACGCATGCAAGTTAGAGTGGTTGTGATATTGATTATCACGAGTTGCTATAACAATAGTGAGACACTTGTAATGTAGCCTATAATGTTTTAAGTTTTAGTTAGTATTACAATATATGAATTGCCTAAATATTCTTCTTTTTTGACAGATGTAAAACTAAGGTTTATCCAGATGAGCTTCCCAACACAAGCATAGTTATAGTATTCCACAATGAGGCTTGGAGCACCCTTCTAAGAACTGTTCATAGTGTAATAAACCGATCACCCCATCATCTTTTATCAGAAATCATACTGGTTGATGATGCAAGTGAAAGAGGTATGTATTATTGCATGCATGTTTCATATACCATAGCATTGCTATCTAAAATGAATTACAGTATGATATGTTAGTTAAAGGGACAGTAAGGAAAAAATATAACTTTTAGGATTTAAACATCTTTTCAATTTACTTATTATAAAGTGTACTTTATTATTTTGGAATTGTTTGTTGAAAAGCTTAGCTATGTAGGTACGTCTTAAACACTATATGGCAGTAATGTTTGCAGCAATATTTGTAACAGTGTTATATATTACTGTAAACACTGCTGCCATATACTACTTAGAACACATTTTTTTTCACAAACTTTATTTATTGTCCCAATCTATCTCATACATAGGAAATACAATTACTGTAAAGAGAGTCCACATAACAACAAAGTTAACAAAAAGTCACGTCACACAGTGACAATAATGCTAAGATATTTGATTTTCTTGCAAAAATGGGGATCTAGTGTTTCACTTTTTAAATAACAGAACAAAAAATAAACACACAACCAAAATAATTTAAGCTAAGGTTGGAACCGTCACATTCCAAGTGCATGCTTAGTACAGCAATATTCGTCTTGAAAGAAGTTATTGTAATAACAAGTTCTTTGTTCTACATGTTGGGTTGGAGATTTAGGTTCTGAGGTACCACATATTAATCTGAACTAAAACACACAAATAAAGAAAAACTAACTAATTATCTAAAATTGGGTCAACTCATTAGTAAGACTTCATTGCGCAAAATGTCTTAATTTCTTAATGGGAGACTAATTGGAGTACAAGAGGCTAGCTGTCTGAATCATAACAAGAGAGTAGTTTTGGGCTAAATGTAATCAAACTATGTAAGAGAGGGTAAAAAAGGGCAGGGGGAAGGAGTGGGTCTTACTCCGGAAATACTGAAAACTGTGACATACCTTGTGACAGTTGCTCCAAAGGGGGTTCCAGTTACAACTTGAGACCTATATTATTATTCCCAACAACCAGTCTGTCAGCAAAGTAAGTCTAAGCTAGCTACTTAGGCAGTATTATGAATTGTATTTTACTCTGTCTAGTCTGGGTTAGTGTGTGAAGGACACCATTTACCACATACACTTTCAGTGGGAATATATAATGAGTTTTAAAGGTTTGTAGGGTTTTGTATTTTAGCGGGCTGCTAAGGTTCCCATTTGCAAACAAATGCTTTAATAATTGTATCCAAATCGCCTTGAAAATCTGCCTGCTCTATGAACATTTGGGTTTGTATAGCGCTCACTAACATCTTAAAATACTTAAAACACATTTACACTCCACAGCCTACCTTGGTATGCTCTTTAAAAAAGGATAATATGAAGATGAAGTAAACTTGATAATGATAGTGAGCTGTAAAGTTATTTAGAAATCAGCATGTTCTACGTAAATCATGAAAGTTTAATGTTGATTTTTAATCTACACATATGGCTCTATTTAACAAGCTCCGTTTGGAGCTTGATGGCAGTTATGAAGCAGCGGTCACAAAGACCGCTGCTCCATAACCTGTCCGCCTGCTCTGAGCAGGCGGACACACATTGCCACAATACAACCCGATTGAGTACGATTGGGTTGATTGACACTCCCCTGCTGGCGGCCCATTGACCGCGAGTCTGCAGGGGGCGGCGTTGCACCAGCAGCTCTTGTGAGCTGCTGGTGCAATGCTGAATATGGCCAGCGTATTGCTCGCCGTATTCAGCGAGGTCTGGCGTACCTGATCCGCAGTGTCGGATCAGGTCCGCCAGACCTTGATAAATATGCCCCATTGTCTCTTGATTTCTTAATAAAGCTCTATAGTTTTCAGTCTTATGTGTATACAGACAATATCAAATTCTTCCTCTCTTCACCTGATCTATACTTGCTCAATCTTTTCACTAGCTGTTTTTATCTCATCTTACCCTGGATGTATTTACAGTATTTAAAATATAACTTCTCCAAAGCTGAGCACCTACTATATTTCCAAACCCCAATATCAATCAATGTTGTCAACACTGTGATCACACCTACATATCATACCCACAGCCTTGGAGTAAAATTGTCTCTGATCTATTACTTGTGCCCCAAATCCAATCTTTAGCCATATTCTGTCAATACCACAAAAAAAATATTGTACAATTTTGGCACTGAGATGATGATTAAAGCTCTAATTTAAATATCCTGGGTCTGCCTTTTGAGGGAACCATGATGTTTAAAGAACTGGAAGTTTTAATAACCAAGAGGAGTAGAGGTAAGATCATTTCCCTTCCTTAAACACACAAGTTTCATAACTATTTTTTCCTCACCATTCAACTTTTTATGTTCAACAAGCTAAATCCTGATGATGGCACAAATGTTCAGTAGGTACATGTGTTGCCCTCTTAAAAAATATCTGGACAAAAACAATGTCAGACAAATGAATTATCAATATTCTGTCAAATGAATACTTTCTAAAATTCATAACCTTGACTCTTCTAGCTTGTTTTGTTACATCAGCCCCCCCTCCATACAGTTTCTTTACCTGCATAGCTGGTTTCAGAATTTAGAAGAATCAACTGATACTGTCACAGACAAACGTTCTATGGACTGTGCTCAATACAAATCAAGTAATCAATACAAATCAAGGGATAGTGGCTCCCTCACAAATCACAATTCATAGTCTATTACAGTTCTTTAACAGTGTACTGCATTATGTGTATCTAATAGCAAGAGTATGGATAAGAATGCTTGGATGTATGACCTCAGCAATACATTTTCAAGTATTCTTACTCTAAAAGTAGTTCAAGGGTTGCAGCACCTCACAGAGGACTGATTACCCAGCTTATCTCAAATAACCCTTTGTTTGGTAGTTTGCGTCAAACTTAAAGGGACAGTCTACCATAGAATTGATATTGTTTTAAAAGATAGATAACCCCTTTAATACCCATTCCCCGGTTTTGCATAACCAACACAGTTATATTAATATACTTTTTACCTCTGTGATTACCTTGTATCTAGGAACCTTCTTCCAGCCCCCTGATCACATGACTGTGACTGTTTATTATCTATTGTCTTAAATTTAGCATTGTTTTGTGCTAGATCTTAAATAACCCCCTGTGCCTGAACACAGTGTTATCTATATGGCCCACGTGTACTTTCTGTCTCTTTGTGTTGAAAAGAGATTTAAAAAGCATGTGATAAGAGGCAGCCCTCAACGGCTTAGAAATCAGCATATGAGCATAACTATGTTTAGTTTAAACTAAGAATACCAAGAGAAAAAAGCAAATTTGATGATAAAAGTAAATTGGAAAGTTGATTAAAATTAAATGTCCTATCTGAATAATGAAAGTTTAATTTATACTAGACTGTACCTTTAAAAACATTCCAAGGGTCTCCTGTTTACAGAAATCAACTGAGTTCACAGATCACAATGGATTGTACCATGTTTGAATAGGGAGCAAGTTGTCCAATGAAGATGGACTTTGGAAGTGTCTTGCCTTCCTGTAAATTTTTTATAGAGATTTGTCTGTTACTGTTCCATGCACAACATTTACTTCAAGACAAACCTATCAAGGTCCTTAGGTCCTAAGAAACAACAAGTTGTCAATGTCATACAGCTGTCTCCATGGGGGACAAAAAGTTGCCATACTTAAGGTGGTCAATAGTGATGTCGTGAACTTAAAATTTTCCATTCGCGAACGGCAAACTCAGACTTCAGCAAATGTTCGCGAACGGGCGAACCGGGCGAACCGCCATTGACTTCAATAGGCAGGCAAATTATAAAACCAACAGGGACTCTTTCTGGCCACAATAGTGATGGAAAAGTTGTTTCAAGGGTACTAACACCTGGACTGTGGCATGCCGGAGGGGGATCTATGGCAAAACTCCCACGGAAAATGACATAGTTGATGCAGAGTCTGGTTTTAATCCATAAAGGGCATAAATCACCTAACATTCCTAAATTGTTTGGAACAACGTGCTTTAAAACATCAGGTCTGATGTTGTATCGATCAGGTAGTGTAAGGGTTACGCCCGCTTCACAGTGACAGACCAAACTCCCTGTTTAACGCACCACAAACAACCACAAACAGTCCATTTGCACAACCGCAAACTCCCCATTTGCACAAGGTTGGATACCAAGCTAGCCATGTCCCATTCCTTGTCCTCACTGATGTCATTGAAGGTCTCTTCCTCCACCCAGCCACGAACAACACCAAGAGTCCCCGAAAGGTGGCAACAAGCCCCCCTGGGATGCCTGCTGTGTTTGGTCTTCCACCTCCTCAAAGCCACCTTCCTCCTCTGACTCCTCTTCTTCAGACTCCGCTCTCTGCGTTGCCTCTCTCTGCATTATTATAAGGTGTGTTAAGTAGTACTATTCTTATCAGTTTAATCCCTGTTACGTCCCCTATCAGGGGACGTGTATATGGCATGGATTTTAGGAACCGGGAGATGGAAAAAGATACTTGGTCGGTCCTCCTACTTCAAATTTGGGGCACTGCGCGTGCAATCGTGGCCGGACTTTTAGCAGACGGACATTTGGCAGACAGACATTTGGCAGACGGACATTTGGCCGACGGACATTTGGACAAAACACAACTGGATGTCAGATAACAGTCCGGCCATGAGATAGATAGATTTGATAGATAGATAGTTAGATACATAGATTAGATAGATAGATCAATAGATGCAATAGATACATTTGATAGATACGATAGATAGATAGATAGATAGATAGATAGATAGATTTGATAGATAAATAGATAGATTTGAGAGATAGATAATTTCCCAGACAGAGAATTACAAGACGTGCCGTCTGGGACCCATGGTAAGGTTCCCAGAGGCAGTTGCGGCACCAGGGGACTTGTATATGGCATGGATTTTAGGAACCGGGAGATTGAAAAAGATGCTTGGTCGGTCCTCCTACTTCAAATTTGGGGCACTGCACGTGCAATCTACTGTGCCACCAGATATGAGTGGTGTGTTAAGTAGTACTATTCTTATCAGTTTAATCCCTGTTACGTCCCCTGTCAGGAGACGTGTATATGGCATGGATTTTAGGAACCGGGAGATGGAAAAAGATGCTTGGTCGGTCCTCCTACTTCAAATTTGGGGCACTGTGCGTGCAATCGTGGCCGGACTTTTAGCCGATGGACATTTGGCAGACGGACATTTGGCCAACGGACATTTGGCCGAAACACAAGTGGCTGTCAGATAACAGTCCGGCCACAAGATAGATAGATTTGATAGATAATTCTCTGTCTGTCGGTCAAGACGTGCCGTCTGGGACCCATGGTAAGGTTCCCAGAGGCAGTTGCGGCACCAGGGGACGTGTATATGGCATGGATTTTAGGAACCGGGAGATGGAAAAAGATGCTTGGTCGGTCCTCCTACTTCAAATTTGGGGCACTGCACGTGCAATCTACTGTGCCACCAGATATGAGTGGTGTGTTAAGTAGTACTATTCTTATCAGTTTAATCCATGTTACGTCCCCTATCAGGGGACGTGTATATGGCATGGATTTTAGGAACCGGGAGATGGAAAAAGATGCTTGGTCGGTTCTCCTACTTCAAATTTGGGGCACTGTGCGTGCAATCTACTGTGCCACCAGATATGAGTGGTGTGTTAAGTAGTACTATTCTTATCAGTTTAATCCCTGTTGCGTCCCCTATCAGGGGACGTGTATATGGCATGGATTTTAGGAACCGGGAGATGGAAAAAGATGCTTGGTTGTCCTCCTACTTCAAATTTGGGGCACTGCGCGTGCAATCGTGGCCGGACTTTTAGCCGATGGACATTTGGCAGATGGACATTTGGCCAACGGACATTTGGCCGAAACACAAGTGGCTGTCAGATAACAGTCCGGCCACAAGATAGATAGATTTGATAGATAGATAATTCTCTGAGGGTGGACCCCGAAGGGCTGTGGCGATGCATAGGAGTTAAAAAGCTCTGCATGTCCTCCATCAACAACACATCTGTAAAGCGTCCTGTCCTTGCCGGCGTGGTCGTGGGAGTCGGAGGATTACTTTCACCTCTTCCCCTGTTAGATTCCTGTTGTGCTATGACATCACCCTTATACGCTGTGTAAAGCATACTTTTTAATTTATTTTAGAACTGCTGCATCCTTTCCGACTTGCGGTAATTCGGTAATATTTCAGTCACTTTATGCTTGTACTGGGGGTCTAGTAGCGTGGACACCCAGTGCAGGTCGTTCTCCTTCAGCTTTTTTATATGAGGGTCACTCAACAGGAACGACAGCATGAAAGACCCCATTTGCACAAGGTTGGATGCCGAGCTACTCATGTCCCGTTCCTCGTCCTCAGTGATTTCACTGAAGGTATCTTCTTCCCCCCAGCCACGTACAACACCACGGGTACCAGATAGGTGACAACGAGCACCCTGGGATGCCTGTTGTGGTTGGTCTTCCTCCTCCTCCTCCTCAAAGCCACATTGCTCCACTGACTGTTCTTCCTCACAATCCTCTTCCAGCGTTGCCGCTGGTCCAGCAAGCAATGCTGATAAGGCTGTTTCTGGTGGTGATGGTAACCACAACTCTTCCTCTTCACGCTCATCTACGGCCTGATCCAGCACTCTTCGCAGGGCATGCTCCAGGAAGAAAACAAATGGTATGATGTCGCTGATGGTGCCTTCAGTGCGACTGACTAGGTTTGTCACCACCTCAAAAGGACGCATGAGCCTACAGGCATTGCGCATGAGCGTCCAGTAACGTGGCAAAAAAATTCCCAGCTCCGCAGAGGCTGTCCTAGCACCCCGGTCATACAAATACTTGTTTACGGCTTTTTCTTGTTGGAGCAGGTGGTCGAACATTAGGAGTGTTGAATTCCAACGTGTTGTTCTGTCGCAAATCAAGCGCCTCACTGGCATGTTTTTTCGCCGCTGGATATCGGAAAAGTGCGCCATGGCCGTGTAGGAACGCCTCAAATGGCCACACACCTTCCTGGCCTGCTTCAGGACGTCCTGTAAGCCTGGGTACTTATGCACAAAGCGTTGTACGATCAGATTACACACATGTGCCATGCACGGCACATGTGTCAACTTGCCCAATTTCAATGTCGCCACCAAATTACTTCCGTTGTCAGAAACCACTTTGCCGATCTCCAGTTGGTGCGGAGTCAGCCACTGATCCACCTGTGCGTTCAGGGCGGACAGGAGTGCTGGTGCGTGTGACTCTCGGCTTTCAGGCAAGTCAACCCCAATACGGCGTGACACTGCCATATCCGGGATGTGGAATAGTACATGGGGAGCTGGGGGGGGTGCCGTTGATGTGGATCAAGACACAGCAGCAGAAGATGACTCAGCCGAGGAGGTTATGGAAGAGGATGGAGTAGGAGGAGTAGAGGAGGTGGCAGCAGGCCTGCCTGCAAGTCGTGGCGGTGTCACCAACTCCTCCTCTGCAGAGCCACGCATTCCATGCTTGGCAGCCGTCAGCAGGTTTACCCAATGTGTAGTGTAGGTGATATACCTGCCCTGACCATGCTTTGCAGACCAGCTATCAGTGGTCATATGGACCCTTGCCCCAACACTGTGTGCCAGACATGCCATTACTTCCTTTTGCACAATCGAGTACAGGTTGGGGATTGCCTTTTGTGCAAAGAAATTTCGGCCGGGTACCTTCCACTGTGGTGTCCCAATAGCTACATATTTTTTTAACGCCTCAGACTCCACCAGCTTGTATGGTAAAAGCTGGCGGGCTAAGAGTTCAGACAAGCCAGCTTTCAGACACCGGGCAAGGGGATGACTTTGTGACATTAGCTTCTTACGCTCAAACATGTCCTTGACAGACACCTGACTGTGGGCAGATGAGCAGGAACTGCTCCGGAAGAGAGACGGAGTGGCGGATGGTTGAGAGGGGGCAAGGAGGACAGCAGTAGTTGACGTGGCTGAAGATGCTGGACCAGGAGGAGGATGGCGGCTTTGAGTTTGTGTGCTGCTTCTACTCATGTGTTGATCCCATAGGCGTTTGTGATGTGCGATCATGTGCCTTTCGCAAAGCAGTTGTACCTAGGTGGGTGTTGGACTTCCCACGACTCAGTTTCTTTTGGCACAGGTTGCAAATGGCATCGCTGTTGTCAGAGGCAGACACAAAAAAAAAATGCCACACTGCTGAGCTCTGCGATGATGGCATTCTGGTGGTGGCAACAGCATGCGTTGATTGGCGTGCTGTCTGGCTGACCCCTGGTGCCGATGCATGCTGTCTGACTGTGCCACTAGCTCCTTGTGACGACCTCCCCCTGCTTCCAACTCGTCTCCTCCTCCTCCTCTCTGTCTCCCCATCTGAACTTTCCCCCTGTTCTTCTTATCTTCTAGCAGGCACCCAAGTGACATCCACGGACGCATCGTCATTATCAACTGCTTCACTTGTATCTGACAAATCAACAAAGGAAGCAGCAGCAGGTACAACATCATCAACATCACACCGTACGTCCATGTCTGTAATGCTGCCTGACTGAGACATATCACTGTTATCTACATCCTCTGCCAATGATGGTTGCGCATCACTCATTTCTTCCAACTGATGTGTAAAAAACTCCTCTGACAGATCAAGTAAAGCGGCTGTGGTGCTAGTGTTGGTGGTGGTGACAGGCGGGCGAGTGGTAACTTGAGAGGTGCCCGAAGATAAGCTGGAGGAGGATGATGCGTCAAGGTTCGGAGCGGAAGCTATAGAAGATTGGGTGTCCTGTGTTAAAAAGTCAACTATTTCCTCAGAACTTTTCAAGTTCATGGGCGTGGCCTCTGAACACTGGGCATTATTCTAGGGCCAAAGGGAATCACAGCACCATGACCACAACGGCACCTGCGGGGTGGCCTGCCTCTGCCTGTCATTTTTTTTTAAATGTACACTTACACTACTATTAAAGAAGATATGAGTGGTGGCACTGGGCAAGTGGGCACAGTATACGCTGTGAGCCTGACACAAAAAAGAAGACTGATGTTTCACAGTCCAAAAAGTTTTTTTTTTTTTAAATGTACACTTACACTACTATTAAACAAGATATGAGTGGTGGCACTGGGCAAGTGGGCACAGTATACGCTGTGAGCCTGACACAAAAAAACAGACTGATGTTTCACAGTCCAAAAAGTTTTTATTTTTTTAAATGTAAACTTACACTACTATTAAACCAGATATGAGTGGTGGCACTGGACAAGTGGGCACAGTATACGCTGTGAGCCTGACACAAAAAAGCAGACTGATGTTTCACAGTCCAAAAAGGTTTTTTTTTTTAAATGTACACTTACACTACTATTAAACAAGATGTGAGTGGTGGCACTGGGCAAGTGGGCCCAGTATAAGCTGTGAGCCTGACACAAAAAAGCAGACTAATGTTTCACAGTCCAAAAAGTTTTTTTGTTTTTAAATGTACACTTACACTACTATTAAACAAGATATGAGTGGTGGCACTGGGCAAGTGGGCCCAGTATACGCTGTGAGCCTGATACAAAAAAGCAGACTGATGTTTCACAGTCCAAAAAGTTTTTATTTTTTTAAATGTACACTTACACTACTATTAAACAAGATATGAGTGGTGGCACTGGGCAAGTGGACACAGTATACGCTGTGAGCCTGACACAAAAAGCAGACTGATGTTTCACAGTTCAAAAAGTTTTTTGTTTTTAAATTTACACTACTGTTACACCAGATATGAGTGGTGGCAATGGGCAAGTGGGCACAGTATACGCTGTGAGCCTGGCACACAGGCTGGCAGGCAGGCAACTACAATTAGATTACACAAGCAGACTGATGCTTCACAGTCAAAAAAGTTTTTTTTTTTTTAAATTTACACTACTGTTACACCAGATATGAGTGGGGGCACTGGGCAAGTGGGCACAGTATATGCTGTGAGCCTGGCACACATGCTGGCAGGCAGGCAACTGCAATTAGATTACACTAGCAGACTGATGTTTCACAGTCGAAAAAGTTTTTTTTTTTAAATTTACACTACTGTTACACCAGATATGAGTGGTGGCACTGGGCAAGTGGGCCTGGCACACACGCTGGCAGGCAACTGCAATTAGATTACACTAGCAGACTGATGTTTCACAGTCAAAAAAGTTTTTTTTTTTTTTAAATTTACACTACTGTTACATCAGATATGAGTGGTGGCACTGGGCAAGTGGGCCTGGCACACATGCTGGCAGGCAGGCAACTGCAATTAGATTACACAAGCAGACTGATGTTTCACAGTCAAAAAAGTTTTTTTTTTAAATTTACACTACTGTTACACCAGATATGAGTGGTGGCACTGGGCAAGTGGGCCTGGCACACACGCTGACAGGCAGGCAACTGCAATTAGATTAGACTAGCAGACTGATGTTTCACAGTCAAAAAGATTTTTTTTTTTTAATTTACACTACTGTTACACCAGATATGAGTGGTGGCACTGGGCAAGTGTGCCTGGCACACACGCTGGCAGGCAGGCAACTGCAATTAGATTACACTAGCAGACTGATGTTTCACAGTCAAAAAAGTTTTTGTTTTTTTTAATTTACACTACTGTTACACCAGATATGAGTGGTGGCACTGGGCAAGTAGGCCTGGCACACACGCTGGCAGGCAGGCAACTGCAATTACATTAAACAAGCAGACTTATGTTTCACAGTCAAAAAAGTTTTTTTTTTTTTAAATTTACACTACTGTTACACCAGATATAAGTGGAGGCACTGGGCAAGTGGGCCTGGCACACACGCTGGCAGGCAGGCAACTGCAATTAGATTACACTAGCAGACTGATGTTTCACAGTCAAAAAAGTTTTTTTTTTTTAAATTTAAACTACTGTTACACCAGTTATGAGTGGTGGCACTGGGCAAGTGGCTTGGCAGGCAGGCAACTGCAATTAGATTACACAGGGAAAAAAAAATAAAAAAAAAATGATGTTCTAGCCCTAAAAAGGACTTTTTGGGGTGCTGTCCTTACAGCAGAGATCAGATGAGTCCTTCAGGACTGTAGTGGACACTGAATACACTAGCCTAGCTATCAATTTCCCTATTAAATCACCAGCAGCTACACTGTACCTCCTCTCACTAACAATGCAGCTTCCGAATTAATCTAAAATGGCTGATGTCCAGGTGCTGGGAGGGTCTGGGAGGGAGGGTCTGCTGCTGATTGGCTGGAATGTGTCTGCAGACTGTGAGATACAGGGTCAAAGTTTACTCAATGATGACGAATAGGGGGCGGATCAAATATAGCATCTGTTCGCCCGCAGCGGCGAACACGAACATGCTATGTTCGCTGGGAACTATTCGCCGGCGAACTATTAGCGACATCACTACCTATCTACCATCAGGCTGTACCAAATACCATGAAAATGCCTGTGATGGATGATGCCAGACAGCAGATAGAACAGGTTTTTCCCTTAGTACAGATACAACCCACGGGAGGGGGGCCTATTCAGGATACACAGAACAGATGCCAACTCACGGGCAACAGGCCGCATATAAAATACAAACCCACAATGTAATTAATTTATCAAGTAAGGTCCTAACCCCAACTCAGATTAAAGTTTTGGGTTATGGTCTAAACTTTGTTCCTTCGAAATAACTTTTTTCAAACTATTGTAGATGTGAATATTTAAATTTTAGAATAGGGTATGGCATTTTTTATTTTGGGGGGCTTTGTTATTTTTTTAGGGGGCTTAGAGTAGGTGTAATTAGTTTAAAATTCATGTAATCTTTTTTTACTTTTTGTAATTTAGTGTTTTGTTTTTTTTGTAATTTAGTTTAGTTTATTTAATTGTAGATATTTGTAGGTAGTTTATTTAATTAATTTATTGATAGTGTAGTGTTAGGTTTAATTGTAACTTAGGTTAGGATTTATTTTACAGGTCATTTTGTAATTATTTTAACTAGGTAGCTATTAAATAGTTATTAACTATTTAAAAGCTATTGTACCTAGTTAAAATAAATACAAAGTTGCCTGTAAAATAAATATTCATCCTAAAATAGCTACAATATAATTATTATTTATATTGTAGCTATATTAGGGTTTATTTTACCGGTAAGTATTTAGCTTTAAATAGGATTAATTTATTTAATAAGATTTATTTTATTTAGTTAGATAAAAATTATATTTAACTTAGGGGGGTGTTAGGGTTAGGGTTAGACTTAGCTTTAGGGGTTAATACATTTATTAGAGTAGCGGTGAGGTCCGGTCGGCAGATTAGGGGTTAATAATTGTAGGGAAGGTAGCGACGACGTTGGGGGGGGGCAGATTAGGGGTTAATAAATATTATGTAGGTGTCGGCAGTGTTAGGGGCAGTAGATTAGGGGTACATAGGGATAATGTAGGTTGCGGTGGTGTGCGGTCGGCAGATTAGGGGTTAAAAATATTTATTATAGTGGCGGCGATGTGGTGGGGCCTCGGTTTAGGGGTACCTAGGTAGTTTATGGGTGTTAGTGTACTTTAGAGCACAGTAGTTAAGAGCTTAATGAACCGGCGTTAGCCCAGAAAGCTCTTAACTCCTGGCTTTTCTCTGCGGCTGGAGTCTTGTCGTTAGATTTATAACGCTCACTTCAGCCAAGACTCTAAATACCGGTGTTAGAATGATCCCATTGAAAAGATAGGCTACGCAATTGGCGTAGGGGGATCTGCGGTATGGAAAAGTCGCGGCTGGAAAGTGAGCGTTAGACCCTTTCCTGACTGACTCTAAATATCAGCGGGCGGCCAAAACCAGCATTAGGACTCCTTAATGCTGGTTTTGACGGCTAACGCAGAACTCTAAATCTAGGCGTAAGATTCTAGATATCGAGTTATGATGTCCCATTTTTTGAGCATATATAATATTACATTAATACATACACTCTCAATCTATTGTATAGTATATTGGGTTCTATCATTTCCTATAGAGTGGGATACCCAGGTTCGATTCTCAATAGAATTTTTTTATAAAAATATTTTCTTCTACCTAGATATTTATCATATTATCTTTATATACACATTGTCAGGCTTCTATTATCTTATAGCATAGTGGGCACCACTAGTGTTTATGGAGTAGGAATCCCTGGTTTGATCCCTCATAGTTTCCAATTATTTCCTTGTTTTCTTCTTTTTCCTTTGTTGTGTATATGAGTATGTTTATATATGTATTAACGACGGTTAATTTTGTGAAATTGACTAACCTTTGATAACACGTCTCAGGATAAGCATCATTTAAGAACTAGTAAACCATATTTCCACTTTGATAACTATATTAGATTGTGGTAATGAACTTACAATGGTATCTGGTCCCTTTTAAACAGGAGACATAGCTTGCTAGGATGTTTTAGCTTTTACCTTTTACTCATATTGTTATTTTATATACATGTTGCTGCATCATTTATATACTGTACACATGAGATATATATATATATGTATATATATATATATATATATTCATTTTATAGTTTATATACCGTCTCTAAACTGTAAATATCTGATTTTTGTCTATGAACATTCATTGAAATTATTTAAATTGATTCCTTGATATAGGGGCTGCTAATTACTGTGAGACATTTATCATACAGCTGTGACTATTTATGTTTTATCCAATAGCTGTTTAGGGATTGGTAATAAGTACTGACTATTCTTTCTATTTAGTTAAGCTATGACTACGGCCTGTGTGCTGAAACGCGTAAGCTTTTCCTAACAGCTGTTTTTTGATACCTGTTTTTATATGTGGTGGCTAATGAGAAAGTGGACTTTTTTAAAATTTGTGCTGATGCACTAATAAAAGCTATGTTTTATAAATAGGATATCGCTCTTCTCCAATTTTTTGTACCCTTATTTGAACTGTTAACACACAGCAACCTGTATTTGTTTTAGTGAACACACAGTCTATGTTGTGTAAACATACTTTTAATACAGCTCCCCCTCTGCTGAGATCTGAGATGATTGGTGATGTTGCCGGACTTTTACTGAAACGGCAAACCCCATTGTTTCTTATACAAGGCACATCTCCACTCTACAGATCAGAGAGGTGCATCTCACTATCTTATAAAATATTGTAGGGTCATGGATTGCAAGACTAGCAAGACAAAAAAAGCAATTTCTCTTGAAACATAAAATTATAAAAATGAAAATGTATATTGAAGTGTTTTTTTACTCTATTTACATTATTTGGTTAAGATTAAAGGGAAGTCTTGTTTCTAGTCTTAAAGGGACAGTAAAGTCAAAATTAAACTTTCATGATTCAGATAGGGCATGCAATTTTATACAACTTTCTAATTTCCTTTTTTCATAAAATTTGCTTTGTTCTCTTGATATTCTTTTTTGAAAGCTAAACATAGGTAGGCTCAAACTGACTGTCCCCTTATGTCAGTTCTTTTGACAGACTTGGATTTTAGCCAATAAATGCTGACTTATAAATAACTCCATGGGAGTGAGCACGTTATCTATATGGCACACACAAACTACCATTTCTAACTGGGAAAAACTGTAAAATTCCCTGAGTAAAGAGGCAGCCTTCAAGGGCTTACAAATTAGCATATTTTAAAGACATGGAAATATAATTTAAAAGAGCAAAGTAAAAATATGAAATATTAAAAGCGAAATCCCTCAATAAAACTTAAAAAAAAAGGAAACACAACTTAATAAAACATTATGATTACAAGTGGAGCAATATATTTTTGTTGCTCATGAGTACTATCTGTGCTCAAGGTAAAATGTTTGCGCTCCCAGGTAATTATAAGTTGAAAGTAAAATGCACTAACATCCAGACTTTGAATATTGGGACTGGGTTAAAGAATGCCTTAATTTTATTGCTAGCATGCTAGCCCAAAATCTCCGATATCTTCACTGGGAGTCCGGCATTGAACGCTGTTGCATGGAGTGCTAATCGCACTAAAACAATGATAATTGTCTTGAAGAAGGCCCACATATGGGTCGAAAAGTCGACTTTTTATTAATGTGAAACTATTTTGGAAATAAAATATAAATATATTATATAAAATATATAATATATATATATATATATATATATATATATATATATATATATATATATATATATATATATATATACAGGGAGTGCAGAATTATTAGGCAAGTTGTATTTTTGAGGATTAATTTTATTATTGAACAAAAACCATGTTCTCAATGAACCCAAAAAACTCATTAATATCAAAGCTGAATAGTTTTGGAAGTAGTTTTTAGTTTGTTTTTAGTTTTTAGGGGGATATCTGTGTGTGCAGGTGACTATTACTGTGCATAATTATTAGGCAACTTAACAAAAAACAAATATATACCCATTTCAATTATTTATTTTTACCAGTGAAACCAATATAACATTTCAACATTCACAAATATACATTTCTGACATTCAAAAACAAAACAAAAACAAATCAGTGACCAATATAGCCACCTTTCTTTGCAAGAACACTCAAAAGCCTGCCATCCATGGATTCTGTCAGTGTTTTGATCTGTTCACCATCAACATTGCGTGCAGCAGCAACCACAGCCTCCCAGACACTGTTCAGAGAGGTGTACTGTTTTCCCTCCTTGTAAATCTCACATTTGATGATGGACCACAGGTTCTCAATGGGGTTCAGATCAGGTGAACAAGGAGGCCATTTCATTAGATTTTCTTCTTTTATACCCTTTCTTGCCAGCCACGCTGTAGAGTACTTGGACGCGTGTGATGGAGCATTGTCCTGCATGAAAATCATGTATTTCTTGAAGAATGCAGACTTCTTCCTGTACCACTGCTTGAAGAAGGTGTCTTCCAGAAACTGGCAGTAGGACTGGGAGTTGAGCTTGACTCCATCCTCAACCCGAAAAGGCCGCACAAGCTCATCTTTGATGATACCAGCCCAAACCAGTACTCCACCTCCACCTTGCTGGCGTCTGAGTCAGATTGGAGCTCTCTGCCCTTTACCAATCCACCCACGGGCCCATCCATCTGGCCCATCAAGACTCACTCTCATTTCATCAGTCCATAAAACCTTAGAAAAATCAGTCTTGAGATATTTCTTGGCCCAGTCTTGACGTTTCAGCTTGTGTGTCTTGTTCAGTGGTGGTCGTCTTTCAGCCATTCTTACCTTGGCCATGTCTCTGAGTATTGCACACCTTGTGCTTTTGGGCACTCCAGTGATGTTGCAGCTCTGAAATATGGCCAAACTGGTGGCAAGTGGCATCTTGGCAGCTGCACGCTTGATTTTTCTCAGTTCATGGGCAGTTATTTTGCGCCTTGGTTTTTCCACACGCTTCTTGCGACCCTGTTGACTATTTTGAATGAAACGCTTGATTGTTTGATGATCACGCTTCAGAAGCTTTGCAATTTTAAGAGTGCTGCATCCCTCTGCAAGATATCTCCCTATTTTTGACTTTTCTGAGCTTGTCAAGTCCTTCTTTTGACCCATTTTGCCAAAGGAAAGGAAGTTGCCTAATAATTATGCACACCTGATATAGGGTGTTGATGTCATTAGACCACACCCCTTCTCATTACAGAGATGCACATCACCTAATATGCTTAATAGGTAGTAGGCTTTCGAGCCTATACAGCTTGTAGTAAGACAACATGCATAAAGAGGATGATGTCGTCAAAATACTCATTTGCCTAATAATTCTGCACTCCCTGTATATATATACACACACACAATGGAGCAGTTTACAGTCAAACACTTTGCCATGTACCATATACATTTTTAACCCTTTTAATCCTTTTTAGCAATATAAATGTTATATATTTTTTTACAAATATTAATAAGTGTAAAATTTTATATTAATGTTTCCCATGTGTTTTGTGATTTTTTTTTTATAAACCACACTTTACTTCAGGTCTCAGGTTGCACTCATTCTTTCGCTTGAGCACAACCCATAACTATTAACTTGTAGTATCAGTGATATTTAGTGCGGTCACAATATCCATTTAAAGTAATGGGTGCCCTAGAGTATATGTTGGCCACACTAAACCTTCTCTGGTAACTCTGTGTTACCATGAACTTGTAATATCAATTTGCCCACTAATTGTAGTGCATTCCAGCGATAGTGGTATCGCATCTCACGCTAACATTAGTGCACAACTTGTAATCTGGGCCTAAGTAAATATTGCATAATCAATTAAATGTTGTTTTAACCTTTAAAAAAATGAAAATACAGAAGTTGTCATTTTCAAATAAACAATACTTTAGAAAGACATAGGGCTCCATGTACGAAGCAGCAAAAGCTGCTCCGGAGCCTTTGCGGGGCAGGTTCGCATATGCGAGCCTGCTTCCCGCAATGTAAGAAGCAGCGGTCATTAGACCGCTGCTTCCTACACCCTACGCCACCTCTTGGGTGGCGAGGCAAAATCACTGAGAGCACGCTCGCTCTCGGTGATTGACAGCCCCTTCAGTCGCATGATTGGTCGCGCGATTGAAGGGGCGGGCATTACACACTCCGATGAGTGTTTAATGATACATACGAGCAAGCGAATCAACAGATCCACTGCCCGTGTGTAGCGAAGGTGGGCTGACAGCTTTGTGAGTTGAGAAGCTGTCCGCCCGCCATTTAGTACATGGAGCCCATGGACTGTGGGGCCAATTTATCAATGTCTGTCCGACATGATACGCTGTAGCATATCATGTCCAACAGACATCGCTCAATGCCACCAGCATACACTGTCGGCATTTAACATTGCACAAGCAGTTTACCAGAACTGCTTGTGCAACGCCGATCCCTGCAGATTTGCGGCCAATCGACCACTAGCAGGGGGTGTCAATTAGCCAGATCATATAGGATCGGACAGATTGCAGACCGCAGCCTCAGAGGCAGCGGACCAGTTATGGAGCAGTGGTCTTAAGACCGCTGCTTCATAACTGCTGTTTCCGGCGAGCCTGAAGGCTTGGGTGGGAACAGGGGCTTCGGAGCTTGATAATTCGGCCCCTATATATAA
The DNA here is from genome assembly GCF_027579735.1 of Bombina bombina. Taxonomy (NCBI): domain Eukaryota; kingdom Metazoa; phylum Chordata; class Amphibia; order Anura; family Bombinatoridae; genus Bombina; species Bombina bombina. Next base: position 403,057,765 of record NC_069499.1, read on the forward strand.
GCATAGTAAAAATACAAATGTACAGTATATGTTTTCCTGTTAACTGCAAAATTGACATATTCTGAATTTTTAAAGATAACACATTTAAATAAACAATACAGTTGTCCCATGTTATTTTTTATCTGTGTTGCTAGTGTTTCTAAATTCTAATCACTTACCTTAATATTGCTTGTTAGATTTCTTGAAAACAACATTAGAAAACTATGTGAAACGTTTGGAAGTACCAGTGAAAATCCTTCGGATGAAACAAAGATCGGGACTTATTCGTGCACGTCTAAGAGGTGCAAATATTGCAAAGGGTCAGGTGATAACTTTCCTAGATGCTCATTGTGAGTGTACAATTGGCTGGTTGGAGCCTCTGCTAGGAAGAATAAAAGAACAAAGGTAGGCTGAACGTACTTTGTACTTATTTTCATCTAGGTTTTATAAATACGACATATAGAAAAAGTAACAAATTAAATTATACAAAATAAATCATTTTGCAGCACATCTGCATTTCCAAACACATTATTTTTTTCTATGACTAGTAAACTATAGTGATATTTTTAACATCTCTATATGTATGTATGCAGTTTAAAGGGATATTCTAATGCAAAAAAATATGTGCTCCAATTCATAAGATAACTATCGGCTAGATTTACGAGTTTTGCGTTAATAGGGGTGCGGTACTAACTTGCACGTTATTGTCACTGCTCACTTACCTACAGCGCTGGTATTTCAGGTTTTCATAAACCCGGCGTTAACAGGCAAGAAGTGAACATAGAGCAAAATTGTGCTCCATACTGTACTCCAATACCAGGGCTGCTTAAGGCAGCGGTGAGCTGGTTTTACGTGCTCGTGCACAATTTCCCCATAGACATCAATGGGGAGAACAGGCTGAAAAAAAGCCTAACACCTGCAATAAAGCAGTGTAAAGCTCAGTAACTCAGCCCCATTCATTCCTATGGGTAAACAAATTTTTTGTTTACACCTAACACCCTAACATGAACCCCGAGTCTAAACACCCCTAATCTTACACTTATTAACCCCTAATATGCCGCCCCGACATCGCCGACACCTGCATTATACTTATTAACACCTAATCTGCTGCTCCGGACATCTATAATAAACATATTAACCCCTAAACCACCATACTCCCGCCTCGCAAATACTAGTTAAATATTATTAACCCCTAATCTGCTGTCCCTAACCTCGCCGTAACCTACATTACAGTTATTAACCACGAATCTGCCACCCCCCACGTCGCCGCCACTTTACTAAAGTTATTAACCCCTAAGTCTAACCCTAACCTTAACACCCCCTAACTTAAATATACTTAAAATTAATCTAAATAAAAATTCCTATCATTACCTAAATTATTCCTATTTAAAACTAAATACTTACCTGTAAAATAAACCCTAAGCTAGCTACAATATAACTAATAGTTACATTGTAGCTAGCTTAGGGTTTATTTTTAATTTTACATGCAAGTTTGTATTTATTTTAACTAGGTAGAACAGTTACTAAATAGTTAATGTTATCAACTAACACTACAATTAAATAAATTACCTAAATTAAATACAAATACCTAAATTACAAAAAAAAAACCCACTAAATTACACAAAATAAAAAAAGAAATTATCAGATATTTAAACTAATTACACCTAATCTAATAGCCCTCTCAAAATAAAAAAGCCCCCCCAAAATAAAAAAAACCATAGCCTACAATAAACTACCAATAGCCCTTAAGTGGCCTTTTGCGGGGCCTTTGCCCCGCATTGCCCCAAAGAAATCAGCTCTTTTACTTGTAAAAAAAATACAAACACCCCCCCAACAGTAAAACCCACCACCCACACAACCAACCCCCCAAATAAAATCCTAACTAAAAAAACCTAAGCTCCCCATTGCCCTGAAAAGGGCATTTGGGTGAGCATTGCCCCTAAAAGGCGCTATGGAAATCCCATTGAAAAAAGACTTTACACAAATTGCGTAAGTTAATTTGCGGTACGGCTAAAAAAGTGTGCAGTGCCCCTAAATCTGCAAGGCTCATAATACCAGCGGTAGTGAAAAAGCAGCGTTATGAGCCTTAATGCTGCTTTTTTGTGGTATGAGCGGTGCGGTACTAACTTGCACGTTATTGTCACCACTCACTTCCCTACAGCACTGGTATTACAGGTTTTCATTAACCCGGCGTTATCAGGCAAGAAGTGATCGTAGAGCAAAATTGTGCTCCATACCGCACTCCAATACCAGTGCTGTTTAAGGCAGCGGTGAGCTGGTTTTACGTGCTCGTGCACAATTTCCCCATAGACATCAATAAAGCAGCGTAAAGCTCAGAAACGCAGCCCCATTGATTCCTATGGGGAAACAAAATGTATGTTTTCACCTAACACCCTAACATAAACACTGAGTCTAAACACCCCTAATCTTACACTTATTAAGCCCTAATCTGCCGCCCCAGACATTGCCAACACCTACATTATACTTATTAACCCCTAATCTGCCGCTCCGGACATCGCCGCCACTATAATAAACATATAACATATTAACCCCTAAACCGCCACACTCTCTCCTCGCAAACACTAGTTAAATATTATTAACCCCTAATCTGCCGCCACTAACTAAAAATTTCTATCATTACCTAAATTATTCCTATTTAAAACTAAATACTTACCTGTAAAATAAACCCTAAGATAGCTACAATATAACTAATAGTTACATTGTAGCTATCTTAGGGTTTATTTTTATTTTACAGTCAAGTTTGTATTTATTTTAACTAGGTAGAATAGTTATTAAATAGTTATTAACTATTTACTAACTACCTAGCTAAAATAAATACAAATTTACCTGTAAAATAAAACCTAACCTTAGTTACACTAACACCTAACCTTACACTAAAATTAAATAAATTAACTAAATTAAATACAATTACCTAAATTACAAAAAAATAATATGTTTATTATAGTGGCGGCGATGTCCAGAGCGGCAGATTAGTGGTTAATAAATTTATTTTAGTGTTTGTAATGCGGGAGGGCCTTGGTTTAGGGGTTAATAGGTAGTTTATGGGTGTTAGTGTACTTTTTAGCACTTAAGTTATGAGTTTTATGCTACGGCTTTGTAACATAAAACTCATAACTATTGACTTTAGATTGCATTACAAATCTTGTGGGATAGGCTGTACCGCTCACTTTTTGGCCTCCCAGAAAAAGCTTGTAATACTGGCGCTATGGAAGTCCCATTGAAAAAAGACTTTACGCAAATTGTTTAAGTTAATTTGCAGTATGGCCAAAAAATTGTGTGGTGCCCCTAAACCTGCATGGCTTGTAATACCAGCGGGAGTGAAAAAGCAGCGTTATGAGCTTTAACGCTGCTTTTTACTCATACCGCAAAACTCGTAATCTAGCCAAAGAGGTAAAAACAAATTGGTAAAGTTTAACTATATCTACGATTTCTTTCAAATATGATGGTCACTGTAAGTTTTGAAGTAAATGGTTAATTATTTTATAGCTTATTAAGTTTATAGAGAAACAAATGCACTTTGCAAAGTAGGAATGTGGCTTAAAAAAAACACTGCACCAATCTTTATGAAAGTTGTCATGAAGATGCATTGTATTGTCTAGTATGTGCTTATTTGTTTGGCAAAAACAAACAAACAAAGTTTTAAAGGTTTAAATTTACTTTATTTGATTTTATATTTTAAATCTGCATATTAGCAGTAAATAGCCAAATAAAACAAAATCAAGAGATGCTCAATAGCAGTTCAGCAGCAGGAGTTTGGGAGAGTTGAAATTCTAGTCTATATGGTTATATAACTTGGAGAGCAGTAAATGTATAAAGGGTTGTACTTTTGCTTACACATAAAAACATGGACACTCACACATGCACACACACGCACAATACGCACAGGCACACACAGGGACATTAACATATAAACGTATCTGCACAAACACACTTACAAACAAAAACCCATTCCTAAGCATTGGGGATATATTATATTCAAATACACAAACAAGCACTGTATACAAACAATCTTCCCTTGAGATGTCTCTGTGCTTAAACCATGCAATTTTAATCCTCCATTTAGCTCTGATTCCTGAATTTCTACATTTACAATTTAAATTTATAGAGGTAAGCAAGAAGAAAAATTCTGTTTGGTGAATGTTTTTTAACAAATATTAAAAAAACTTTGTTTTCTTTCTTAGTAATGTGAGTCCACGGCTTCATCAATTACTGTTGGGAATATCACTCCTGGCCAGCAAGAGGAGGCAAAGAGCACCACAGCCAAGCTGTTAAGTATCACTCCCCTACCCACAAAACACAGTCATTTGCCTTCGGTGCAAGGAGGAGGTGAAGTTTTAGTGTCTGAAGAAGATGGATTTATTTCACTTCAATCAAGATTTTATTATTTTGAAAGCCTTTGCTCTCAAGATGGGGTCTAGTCGTACTCCACGTCTCTTCAGTTGGGCAGTGGTGTCTTTAAAGCAGTTAGGAACTTGTGAAGTGGGCTTCACTGCATTTTCCTAACAGGTAGCTGCCCTGGTATAGAAAGCCTGAGTAGGTTTACTCTGTTCTCTCTCTCTTCCACAGGTCTCTGTGAGGAGTGGCATCCTCTCATACTGCATACTGTGTGAGCTGTCCTCCTGCAGGACAGCTAGAGGTACAGGTAAGTGCCTTTTATGTCTTCTGGGGCTAGAAGGCTGGCACTGAAGGAGTTGAGGACCCTTTGTACTTAATGTTGGGATTCTAAATCCTTAAGAAGGATGTTCTATGGCAGTGGGCAGGCAATATTTGTGTGTGTGTGTGACAGGGAGACTAACGTTTAACCTTCTTCACGGCAAGGAGGGGGTAAACCTTTTATGGGGACTCAGTCTAACAGTTTTTACTTATAGAAAATCAGGAGTTAATCTCATCCTAAATATTTTATTTGCCCATGGATTGACTTCCTTTAGGAAATCCCTCAAGTCCTACATGGAAACTGTTAGGAGTGAGCACTCTCTGTTTAGAGGTGCCATTTTTATGGGCCTGTTTTAAGTGTTTAGACTATAGATCTTCTGCTTGTTAAACGGAGCAGAGATAATGTTTCTATTGCTAGCAATAAGTGTTTTTGGACAGGATGTATCTCTGAGCTCTACAAGGGCCCCTCTTTTACGATAGATTTTTAGAGAGGGTCTGTTCAACTGAATGGAGCGCAATGTAATGTGTGCTTCATTTCATTGCTGTGTCCTTATTCCCGCCTCTTTTCCTCTGCAGAGCGGAGCGGTTACATGTTGGGCATTCTCTGAAGCTAGTATGGCGGTCTATTTTCATTACATTTTCTATGCAGCAGCTATGTTTTTCCTTCGCTAAGAGACATTGCTGGCATTATAGTACAAACATTTGCTTTAAGACATGTCTGTTTACAAGCTAATGTGTTTATGTCTTACAGTGTTTGACAGATTCATAAAGGGAATATTTAAAATTTCATATTATTGATCTTTCATACCACTTTAGTTTAAGTGGTAGACATTCTATTGACATTAGTCTTGGAACAGGGGTTGGCTCTTGAGAACAAACTGTTATTGCAAACTTGTATGTTACTTATATTAAATATATGCTTTTAATTAAGTAATTTCTTCTTTGAGCCTCTTGTTCCTCAGGATATTTTTTTTTAACAGTTTAATGTGTCAATGCAATTGGTGCTACTTATTATATATTATTAGCCAGAGCTATGGATGGTATACCTAGTTTTGTTACACTCTGAGTCCCATGTATCTAGGACAATGCTGTTCAGACACTGCCACAGCTTTCTCCTTAACAGTCCAAAGCCTCAATGGCATCACATGCAGAGCCCTGCGGTTCCCCTTTAAATCTCCTGGAGGAGTGTATTTGCTGCAGATTTTAATACTGAGGTATTCTCTATGATATCTGAAGCTTTATCTGCTTTTCCTATAATACCGGGAAAATGCATGAGGACCCTTAAAGATTTGGATAGTAAGGTTTCTGATCCACATTCTGCTATATAGGTTGGTCTCCCTCATAAGTCTTATGGGGTGGATTCGCCGATAGTTTCTGAGGGTGATATCTAAAATTCGGACAGTATAATTCCTTCATCTGATACTGAAGTGGTAACCTCCAGATGTATGCTGGTACACCTTGTGTATTGTTAACGGAGGTTTTGGCTACTTTGGAGCTACTTCAATACATATGTCGTTGTCAACCTTTGAGAAACTAGTTAACTTTATAAATACTAGGATTCTTCTGTGGAAGTTTTTCCTGTTCCAGACCATGCTAGGAGACTTTTCACAGGAATGCGGGAAGTCAGGGATTGATTTTTCCCCGTCTCCTGTCTTTGGAATGTTTCCTGTCGCTGTCTGTATTAAATATCATGGCGCATGGCACCTAAGGTAGTAGGGTTTTTCTACTCTGGCTAAGAGAACTACAATTCTTAGAGAGGATAGCTGTTCTTTTCAGGATCAATGGACTAAGCTGAAGGCTTACATGGAAGTGTATTTTGCCACTGTGTCAAGTAGCTGCTGCATAGAAAATGTATGGACTCCTTTGGAGGAGATCCAGAACAGAATTAAGGCTCTTAAGCAAATCATGCACATTTTTTAATGGGAGCCAAGATATCTGGCATCGCTGTGCTAGCCCGCGGGGTGTTGTGGCTATATTCATGGTCAGTGGATTTTTCCTTTGAGTCCAAGCTTCTGGCACTTCCTTACAAGGGTAAGACCTTATATGGTCCTGATCTGACAGGAATATTTAAGATATACGGGTGGAAAGGGTTTTTTCTACCACAAGGAAAGATGAATAAACCTAAAGGAGTTTGCCCCAATCCGGGATCGGTCCAGGTGGGGGGCAGAATCTCTCTGTCTACAAACATGGATACAAGATGTCCCAGATAGGTTACGGAACATATAATTCTTACCTTTCCTCGCAGAGGAAGGCTCCACCTCTCATTTTATCTGCAGGCCAGAAAACAGTGAGAAATGTTTGAAGTGCGTTTTGGGGCCGCTCTGCCCTGTAAGTGATAGCCAGTTCCTGTAAGGGATCAGGGCCTAGGACTCTATTCCTTCCTGTTTGTGGTTCCCAGAAAAGAGGGAATTTTTCCCTCTGTGGTAGACCTAAAGTGTCTCATCAAGTTGTCTTAGGGTACCGTCCTTCACATGGAAAACTGTGGTTCCATTCTTCCTTTGATCTAGGAGGATCAATTAATGGTGACCATAGACCTGGAGGACGCGTATTTTCAAGTCCCTGAGTTCTGCCTTTCTGTCAAACTCTTTCAGTTTGTGGCTCTTGCCACAGCTCCCAGAGGGGGCTATTTTAGCAGTGATCAGGTGTCAGGGAATAGCTGTAGTTCCTTGACTTAGGTATTCAGGCGCCATATTTTCAACAAGCTCTTTCATTCTGAAATCTTGTTGTCTTTTCTTCAATCCCATGGTTGGGAAGTGAATCTGAAAATGTGTTCCCTTGTTCCAATCACACTGGTAGTTTTCTAAGTCTCCATTTTAGTTTCTCTATCTCTGATTTTTTTGCCAGAGATCAGAAAATCAAGGATTATTTCCTCTTGTCTCTTTCTTTACTCTTCTGTTTGGTCTTCAGTGGCTCAATGTATGGTAATGAGGTAATTGGTATGGTGGTTGCTTCATGGGACATCATCCCTTTGCTCAATTCCATCTGAGAGTCTGCTGTTATGCATGTTCAGATAGTGGATAGGGGATCTTGGGCTCTGTCTTGGAGGATAGATCTAGATCTATCGGCTTGAGATCTAGATCTATCGGCTTGAGATTACTCCCTGTGGATCAGAGAGGGGAATTAGTGGTAGAGCGCTCGTTTTGCTTGCAAGAGGTAGTGGGATAGTTATCCATATTCTCCAGAATTTTTTGGTTTTCACAGGAGCTTCTGTCTTGGAACGCATGCTTCCGGAGCCCAACCTGAGTAATAGTGACCACAGTCACTAGCCTGTTGGATTGGTGACTTGGGAGGAGCCTGCTCTCCCTATAACCATATTGGAGTGGAGAGCGATCTACAATGCTTTGATAGCTTGGCCTCAGTTGTCTTAACCAGTTTTTCAGGTTCTAGTTGAACAATTTCATCTCAGTGGTTTACATTAACCACCTGAAAGGAGGAACCTGGACTTCTTTTGCCATGATTGGCGTGGATTGTTCGGTGGGCGGATGCTCACATTGGTTGTTTATCCTCTATTTACATTTCAAGTGTGAATACCAGGAGTGCAATTCTTGAACAGTCTGATTTTTCATTCCGGGGAGTGAGCGCTTCCTCCGGAGGTGTTCTCCAGGTTAACGCCAAGCTTCCAAGTTATGTTTAGGGTCAAGAGATCAGCAGGCTACTCTGCTAAATACCCTGGAGGTTCCTTGAGTTTTTAGTCTGATTGTTCTCCTTCCACGAGTCATTGCTCTTATCAAATGGGAGTGAGCGTCACTATTTTAATGGTTCCTGCATAGTCTCGCAGGATATGGTATTCAGACCTAGCAGAAATGTATTTCTTGCACCTTGGTGGTTGTTTCTGAGTAAGGACCTTTTAATTCAGGGTCCAGTTTCTCATCCAACTTTCATTTCTCTGAAGCTTTCTGCTTGGAGATTGTATACTTAGTTCTGTCTAAGCATGTTTTTTTCTGAATCGGTCATTGAGACCATGATTCAGACTCGAAAACCTGTTTCTGGTAACTTTTACCATAAGATATGGCGTAAATTCCCTGATTGGTGTGAATCCATGTACAACTCTTGGAAGTAGGGTCAGGATTCCTAGGGGGTTTGACCTTCTACGGGACGGTCTGGAGGACGGTTTGTCAGTCAGTTCTCTGAAGGGTCAGATTTCTGTGTTATCCCTTTTACACTGGCTGGTGGATGTGCCAGACATGTAACCTTTTTGTCAGACCCTGGTTAGTATCAGGCCTGTGTTTAAGTCTGTTGCTCATCTTGGAGCTTTAGGGGCCTAGTTATCAACGTGTCTACTTTTCCTGCCTTCGCCGGCCCAATACTCCCGCCTAAGCTCGCCTCACATCGCTGCCGCGGACCTGCAAAAATTTGCCTAAGTTATTAAAAAAGCTGTCAAAAAGCCGAGCACCAAGTACGGGGCGATGAGCAGCGGACTGTGAGAGTTATCACTCATCCAATCTCGCTGCTCTTCTGCTTTTTGACAGCTTTCTTGCTAGCCTGTCACTAAGCACTCACACTAAACTACACTGTTCTACCCCCTATACAGGCGCCCCCGGAGCCCCCGCAACTCAATAAAGTTACTAACCCCTAAACCGCCGCTCCTAGACACTGCCGCAACTCTTATAAATGTATTAACCCCTAAACCGCCGCTCCCGGACACCGCTGCCACCTACATTATACCTAGTAACCCCTATCCTGCCCCCCTATACCGTCACCCTCTATAATAAAGTTATTAACCCCTATCCTGCTGATCCCGCACCTCGCCGCAACTAAATAAATAGTTTAACCCCTAAACCGCAGCTCCCTGAACCCTCCGCAACCTATATTAAATTTATTAACCCCTATCCTGCCCCCCCTACACCGTCGCCACCTATAATAAATTTATTAACCCCTATCCTGCCCCCCACTACACCGCCGCCACTGTAATAAAATTATTAACCCCTAAACCTAAGTCTAACACTAACCCTAACACCCCCCTAACTTAAATATTAATTAAATAAATCTAAATAATATTTCTATTATGAACTAAATTAATCCTATTTAAAACTAAATACTTACCTTTAAAATAAACCCTAATATATCTACAATATAAATAATAATTATATTCTAGCTATCTTAGGATTTATTTTTATTTTACAGGCATCTTTCAATTTATTTTAACTAGGTACAATAGCTATTAAATAGTTATTAATTATTTAATAGCTTACCTAGCTAAAATAAAGAGAAATGTACCTGTAAAATAAAAACTAACCTAAGTTACAATTACACCTAACACTACACTATACTTAAATAAATTATTCCTATTTAAAACTAAATTCTTACCTGTAAAATAAACTCTAAGATAGCTACAATGTAATTAATAAGTACATTGTAGCTATTTTAGGAATTATATTTATTTTACAGGTAACTTTGTATTTATTTTAGCTAGTTAGAATAGTTATTAAATAGTTATTAACTATTTAATAACTACCTAGCTAAAAGAAATACAAAATTACCTGTAAAATAAATCCTAACCTAAGTTACAATTAAACCTCACACTACACTATCATTAAATAAATAAATAAATTAACTACAAATAACTAAAATTAAATACAATTACATAAACTAACTAAAGTACAAAAAATAAAAAAGCTAAGTTACAAAAAAAAAAAATAGGTTACAAACATTTAAAAAATATTACACCAATTTTAAGCTACTTACACCTAATCTAAGCCCCCTAATAAAATAACAAACCCCTCAAAATAAAAAAATGCCCTACCCTATTCTAAATTAAAAAAGTTCAAAACTCTTTTACCTTGCCAGCCCTTAAAAGGGCCTTTTGTGGGGGCATGCCCCAAAGAATTCAGCTCTTTTGCCTGTAAAAGAAAAATACAACCCCCCCAACATTAAAACCCACTACCCACATACCCCTAATCTAACCCAAACCCCCCTTAAAATAACCTAACACTAATCCCCTGAAGATCATCCTACCTTGAGTCGTCTTCACTCAGCCGAGCAGCGATGGAACCAAAGAGGAGACCCAGAGCGGCAGAAGTTATCCTCCAAGCTGCCCTTAAGAATTCTTCCATCCGATGAAGTGATCCTCCAAGCGGCGCTGAAGAATTCTTCCATCCGGGCGATGTCATCTTCCAAGCGGCGCTGAAGAAGCCTTCTATCCGGGCAATGTCATCTTCCAAGCGGGGTCTTCAATCTTCAATCTTCATCCCGCCGACGCGGAACATCCTTCTTTACCGACGGACTACCGACGAATGCAGGCTCCTTTAAGGGACGTCATCCAAGATGGCGTCCCTTCAATTCCGATTGGCTGATAGGATTCTATCAGCCAATCGGAATTAAGGTAGGATCAGCCAATAGAATGCAAGCTCAATCTGATTGGCTGATTGGATCAGCCAATCGGATTGAACTTGAATCTGATTGGCTGATTCCATCAGCCAATCAGATTTTTCCTACCTTAATTCCGATTGGCTGATAGAATCCTATCAGCCAATCGGAATTGAAGGGACGCCATCTTGGATAACGTCCCTTAAAGGAGCCTGCATTCGTCGGTAGTCCGACGGTAAAGAAGGATGTTCCGAGTCGGCGGGATGAAGATTGAAGACCCCGCTTGGAAGATGACATCGCCCGGATAGAAGGCTTCTTCGGCGCCGCTTGGAAGATGACATCGCCCGGATGGAAGAATTCTTCAGCGCCGCTTGGAGGATCACTTCATCGGATGGAAGATTTCTTCAGGGCCGCTTGGAGGATAACTTCTGCCGCTCCGGGTCTCCTCTTTGGTTCCATCGCTGCTCGGCTGAGTGAAGACGACTCAAGGTAGGATGATCTTCAGGGGATTAGTGTTAGGTTATTTTAAGGGGGGTTTGGGTTAGATTAGGGGTATGTGGGTAGTGGGTTTTAATGTTGGGGGGGGTTGTATTTTTCTTTTACAGGCAAAAGAGCTGAATTCTTTGGGGCATGCCCCCACAAAAGGCCCTTTTAAGGGCTGGTAAAGTAAAAGAGCTTTGAACTTTTTTAATTTAGAATAGGGTAGGGCATTTTTTATTTTGGGGGAGTTTGTTATTTTATTAGGGGGCTTAGATTAGGTGTAAGTAGCTTAAAATTGGTGTAATATTTTTTAAATGTTTGTAACCTATTTTTTTTTTTTGTAACTTAGCTTTTTTTATTTTTTGTACTTTAGTTAGTTTATGTAATTGTATTTAATTGTAGTTATTTGTAGTTAATTTATTTAATTTATTTAATGATAGTGTAGTGTTAGGTGTAATTGTAACTTAGGTTAGTTTTTATTTTACAGGTACATTTCTCTTTATTTTAGCTAGGTAAGCTATTAAATAGTTAATAACTATTAATAGCTATTGTACCTAGTTAAAATAAATTGAAAGATGCCTGTAAAATAAAAATAAATCCTAAAATAGCTAGAATATAATTATTATTTATATTGTAGCTATATTAGGGTTTATTTTAAAGGTAAGTATTTAGTTTTAAATAGGATTAATTTAGTTCATAATAGAAATATTATTTAGATTTATTTAATTAATATTTAAGTTAGGGGGGTGTTAGGGTTAGTGTTAGACTTAGGTTTAGGGGTTAATAAATTTATTACAGTGGCGGCAGTGTAGGGGGGTCAGATTAGGGGTGTTTAGACTCGGGGTACATGTTAGGGTGTTAGGTGCAGACATCTCCCATAGGAATCAATGGGATGTTGGGCAGCAGCGAACATGAACTTTCGCTATGGTCAGACTCCCATTGATTCCTATGGGATCCGCCGACTCCAGGGCGGCGGTTTGAAAACCAGGTACGCTGGGCCGTAAAAGTGCCGAGCGTACCTGCTAGTTTTTTGATAACTAGCAAAAGTAGTCAGATTGTGGAGTGACGTAAGAATCGATCTGTGTCGGACTGAGTCCGGTGGATCGAAGCTTAAGTCACAAAATTCTACTTTTGCCAGTCTCTAGCCTTTGATAACTAAGGCGAATCAGCCTCGCCACAAATACACTGCGGAATTCCAGCGTATTTGAGGTTGACGGCTTGATAACTAGGCCCCTTAACCTTGTTTTAAGGTTTTGCAGCAGGCTCAGTTTGAGCCATAGCATTCCATAGATTTTACATTTTTATCTTGGAAGTTTTCTTTTATTGCTATTTTTTCTGCTCAGAGAGTTTAGGTAATCTCAGCTTTGCAGTGTGATTCGCTTTATCTTATTTCGGATAAGGCAGTTTTTTTATCCTAAGTGGAAATATTGTTTGGGAATTTGTTGTTCCCTTTCTGTGTCCTCATTCTTATATCTTGAGGAATGTGGATGCACAATTTGGGTGTTGTGCGTGCTTATTATTTTTTCTTTTGTTTTTGTTTGTTTTCTCTGTAACAGAAAACTACTGCTATTCTCTTTTCTCTGGTTGAGAAGTTTAATTTGTTTGCTTTCAGACTGCGGGGCTGCACTCTCCTGAGAGAGTTATGGCTCATCACACGAGGGCTGTCTCTTCTTCTTGGGCTTTCAAGAATGAAGCTTCTGTGGAACAGATTTGCAAGGCTGCAACTTGGTCTTCCTTGCACACTTTTTCCAAATTTTATAAATTTGATACGTTTGCTTCGGGTGAGGCTTCTTTTGGGAGAAAGGTTATTCAAGCAGTGGTGCCTTCTGTTTAGGTCTGCCTGTCTTGTCCCTCCCTATTCATCTGTATCCTCTAGCTTGGGTATTGGTTCCCAACAGTAATTGATGAAGCCATGGACTCACCATATCTTAGGAAAGAAAACAAAATTTATGCTTACTTGATAAATTCCATGGCCCTGCCCTTTATTTCAAGACAGCTATTTTTGTCTAAACTTCAGGCACCTCTACACCTTGTGTTACTCCTTTTTTCTCCGGTCGATTGACTGGGGTTTGGGGGTAGGGGAGTTATACTTAACAGCTTGGTTGTGGTGCTCTTTGCCTCCTCCTGCTGGCCAGGAGTGATATTCCCAACAGTAATTGATGAAGCCGTGGACTCACCATATCCAGAAAGAAAGAAATTTATAAGGTAAGCATACATTTTGTTTTTTTGAATATTTGTTGCACATGCTATTTGTGAATATTCATGGAACATTTACATTTATGTTTGTTAAATGAATGTAAATGTTCCTTTGCTACTGGTGAAAGTTTTCACCTGTAGCATTAAATATTTACCTTTAGCGTGCTGGATAGATGTACTAATCCCAATCATGCTTTACAGAGGGCATGCTAATAGGTGACTTAGCCTGGTGGTTCCCAAGGCCTGCGCTAAAATACTTTCACCTTTAGCACAGGCCCTGGGATCTGCCGCACTAAGCCTCCTATTAGTATACTCTAGGGATCTGTGAAAAAGGATCAGGATTATCGTGAGTCTCCAGCACGCAGCAGGTAAATATTTTAACCCATTAAAATAATTTAAAGGAAACAAATGGTGCATTCCGTCAGAAATATGAATATAAAATGGTCTTAAGTATATTTCTTGACACATAATAAATGGTACCAACCAATGAAAGAATATATAGAAAGCAGTTTATTATACCTTATTCAGTAGTGTTGAATTACATGACATTTATCAACCATACATCTGATTTTATTTTATTTATGTTGGGATGTATGAAATAAAGAATATATTATTATCTTTTACTATCTCATGGAAAATCAGACTTTTTTTGTACAAAAATTGTATATTCATCAAGCTCTAGATCAAATTAAACTTTGTCAAAAACGTTTTTACAAAATATGAAATACATATAACTCCTAATGCTGTATTTATTTTACAGAAAAGCAGTTGTTTGCCCTATAATTGATGTAATAAGTGATGACACGTTTGAGTACATGGCTGGTTCAGACATGACATATGGTGGATTTAATTGGAAATTGAATTTCCGCTGGTATCCTGTTCCTCAGAGAGAAATGGACAGGAGAAAAGGAGACAGAACGTTACCAGTAAGGTAAACCTAATAAATACACAGCTTGGCATCTTTAATCTCTTAAATATGTTGACAAATCTATATGACAGCAATAATGTCTCTTTCATTATTGTTAAATAGAAATTTTAACACAATTTCCCCAAAACTTGTTACATATAAGCAGCATTTAGTTAACTTTTTTTTCCAATAAACTATTAGATGATTTTTATTTATTTATTTATTTTTTAACCACTATCTACCGGCTGAATTCTCTGACATTTACTACCTGTTTAGCTTTAAAGGGGCAAGAAACCCAACAATTATCTTTCATGAGTCAAATAGATCATTCCATTTTAAACAATTTATTCTATACTCTAATTTGCTTCATTTTATTAGTATCCTTTGTTGAAGGATCAGCAATGCACTACTGGGAGCTAGCTAAAAGCCAATGTCAAGAGGCACACTTGTGCAGCCACCAATCAGCAGCTTCTGAGTCTACCTAGGTATACTTTTCAACAAAGGATACAAAGGGAATAAAAAAAATTAGATAGAAATAAAATGGAAAGTTGTTTAAAATGACATGTTCTATCTAAATGACATGACAGAAAAAATTGGGTTTTATATTATTATTATTATTATTATTATTACTATTATCAGTTATTTGTAGAGCGCCAACAGATTCCGCTAATATCCCTTTAAAGCACTTCAGCAGTGCTCTACAGTGCCATTTTCTATTGTATTTCACTTTGAAATATTTCCTTCACATACCATATTTTAGGACTAAAGAGTAAAACAGGAAAGTTAAAATTTAGTCTGTAAGCCACCAAGAAAATAAGAAATAAGCCCCAAAAGTGCACTTATTTAATTCACTTATAACCAGTAATCCACATTGTACAGAGATCTGCACTCCACACACAGATCAACAGTACCCTAAAATTTTCGAAGATTTAAATCACTCTTTAATTTGTTTCCCTTGTGCCCTTAATCTGGCAAAATGAACAGTAAAAAATCATAATTAATGAACTAGAGGAATATTACTTAAAGAAAATAATAAAACTATTTTTGGGAAACAAAACATTCTGGTTTCTATTATTCTTCTGAACTGGACATAAACAAAAAACTAAAATATATGAACACAGGAACCCATTGACAGCTACATAAATGCATCATTTTACTTCCTGTATCTTGTTAGAATCACATCTGCTATGAATCTGCCAATAATTTATGTGACATATATTGCAATGGTATTTTACTTAAAAGTTGCTCTTTAGCCCCCTCTAATGTTAACACAATATAATGAAACCATGACAAGTTACCTTTTACTCTAAGCTTCATTGATACAATCCTGATCCAAAAACATGTATTATTCCTATATTTAAATTTACATTGTTTATTTGCAGTATTATGAAGTCATGTTTATTTTTGTCTCAAATTTGTTCGTTCGGTTATCAACTGTATTATAGCAAGATATTATGACCATAAAAAGGTATAATTTAACTTGGCATTTATTGATTCTCTACTAAAAAAGACTTTGGTACAAAAAAATAAGTAGGACATTTAAAGTATTATTGATGTCATAAATAAATCATATGGCAATTCCCAAACACAGAAGAAATAAAACATCAGTACAGTTTATTCAAACAATGAATTATGTTATTTTACAGGTATTCAATATGCAACCAATCAATTCACCAAGCTTCTTGTGTGAATGTGGATCTTCATTATGATACAATATATATTTATTGGTATCATTCAGAATGTCAACTTGTTTGAAATTATATTTTGAATTGTTAAATTGTTCTAGCTCAAAGGAACATTAAACTGTTGATTTAGATTGAAGGGAAATTAAACAAATTGAAATTCTGCTTTGATTTGATGTGAAGCTTTTCTAGCTTAAAAGGTAGTTTCACATATATATATATATACACTCTCCGGCTACTTTATTAGGTACAACTTGCTAGTACTGGGTTGGACGCCCTTGTGCCTTCAGAACTGCCTTAATTATTTGTGGCATGGATTCAACAAGGTGTTGGAAACATTCCTCAGACATTTTATAATTTGTCGGCTGTACATCCATGATGCAAATCTCCTGTTCCACCACATCCCAAAGGTTCTCTATTGGATTGAGATCTGGTGACTGTGGAGGCCATTGGAGTACAGTGAACTCATTGTCATGTTCAAGAAACCAGTTTGAGATGATTTGAGCTTTGTGACATGGTGCATTATCCTGCTGGAAGTAGCCAACAGAAGATGGGTACACTGTAGTCATAAAGGGATGGACATGGTCAGCAACAATACTCAGGTAGGCTGTGGTGTTTAAACAATGCTTAATTGGTACTAAGGGGCCCAAAATGGGCCAAGAAAATATCCCCCACACCTTTACACCTCCATCCCTAGCCTGAACCGTTGATACAAGGCAGGATGGATCCATGATTTCATGTTGTTTATGGAAAATTCTGTCCTTACCACCTGAATGTCGCAGATGAAATCGAGACTCATCAGACCAGGCAATGTTTTTCGAATCTTCTATTGTCCAAGTTTGGTGAGCCTGTGCGAATTGTAGCCTCAGTTTCCTGTTTTCAGCTGACAGGAGTGGCACCCGGTGTGGTCTTCTGCTACTGTAGCTCATCTGCTTCAAGGTTTGACGCTTTGTGCATTCAGAGATGGTATTCTGCATACCTTGGTTGTAACGAGTGGTTTATTTGAGTTAATGTTGCCTTTCTATCATCTCGAACAAGTCTGCCCATTTTACTCTGACCTCTGACATCAATAAGGCATTTTCGTCCACACAACTGCTGCTCACTGGATATTTTCTCTTTTTCGGACCATTCTCTGTAATCCCTAGAAATGGTTGTGCATGAAAATGCCCATCTGGCACAAACAACCATTACACATTCAAAGTCACTTAAATCCCCTTTCTTCCCTATTTTGATACTTGGTTCAAACTTCAGCAAGTCATCTTCACCTGATCTAGATGCCTAAAGGCATTGAGTTGCTGCCATGTGATTGGCTGATTAGCAATGTTTGTGTTACCAAGCAATTGAACAGGTATTCCTAATAAAGTGTCCTTTGAGTGTATATATATATATATATATATATATATATATATATATATATATACATATATACATATATATATATATATATATATATATATATATATATATATTATTATTATTTTTTTGGACAGCTGTATTGTGCACTTCAGGTTAGCATGCATGGCACAGAGCAAGAGTTGTAGATTTTGGGCTAGATTACAAGTGGAGCACTAAATTATTGGGCTCTCACAAATGAGCAAATTTGCCCATTTGTGGGAGCGAGATAATTGACCAGCCATTACATGTGGCTGGTTATTGCTACTGCAAGGTTGCGGTAGTAATTAGTGCTTATAAAATTAACCAGAGATCGGATCTCTGGTTAATTTTATAAATCTGCCCCAAATGCCCCCAAAATACTGTATAGTATTATTTATTAAAAAATAAAGATGACAGCATCTTTATTTTTTAATAAAAATTCTGCACTAGGCAGTATTTTGGGGTTAAAGTTAGTGGGAGTGGGGTGTTAGAAAAAAAATGTCACTAAATGTCTTTACATTGTGGTCTATGTGAACTGTGTGTTTTCACAGAAAATTTATATGTATGTGCTTATATACATATATATATATATATATATATATATATATATATATATATATGTGTGTTAATATGTGTATATACACATATTAACACATACATATATATGTATATCAGCATATACAAATATATTTGATTGCTGCCATCGCTGTGCAACTTACCCCTTTCGCTGGCGCTGAAGTTCATAGACGGCATCAGAGCGAGGCTCCCATAGGAGCCTATGAAAGCACGCTCTCATGAGCGCAATGCTTCCTGTCACTGTGAACGCGAGGTTGCATTCGGATTGTGGCTAACTTGTAATACCAGCACACATTATCATGCACTCGTGTTACAAAGTGGATTTCTTATATCACTTTCATGAAAGCTATGTATAGCACTCCACTTGTAATCTAGCCCTTTATTGGGAAGCATTGCTTTGTTTTATAAATGTGGCCTTTTTATGTACATAATGTAGATTGTAGATGTATAAAATAAAAACTGCAAAAAATATAAACCTTCCTTTCTCTGCTGCATACTAATCCAAAGTGTGTGTGTGTGTGTATATATATATATGGAAATTCTGGCAACAGCACACCCCTGGTATTACAAACATTTCATGGGGAGGTATGGTATTTTATTGCTTCCACATTTGAAATAGTTCATCCATATTTGCTTATTATTCATTAACAATTGTGACATAGCTTAAGTGCAAATAACTATTTACATTTCCAATCCACAGCTAAAGGAACAAGATATAGACAAACCAAAATAAATAAATTGCCAGGTACATAAATAAATAAATACATATATTCTACAGATAATAAATATCACTTGATGTATGTTATACGCAGTTTAAAATGTATATAAAAATGACATTAAAGGGACAGTAAACTCTAAAAATGTTTATCACACATATGAAACAACATGATTTATATGGTTTAAAGATATTTTAGCTAGAAAAAAAGGTTAAGGTTGTGAATTTTGACTGAATGAAAGTGTATGTTTGTTTACAAGTGGTATAACCTACTCCAGAATTTGTATTGTTTAAAAAATAGATAATCCCTTTATTACGCATTCCCCAGGTTTGCATAACCAACACGTTATATTAATATACTTTGTATCTAAGCCTCTGCAGACTGCCCCCCTTATTTCAGTTATTTTGACGGACTTGTATATTAGCAAATCAGAGCTGATTCATAAATAACTCCATGGGAGTGAGCACAATATTATCTATACAATATGAATAATAAAAATCAACCTCTTGTTCCTTTAAACAATAAATTGAATCTATAGTTTTGTCTTTGATGTGTATATTTAGCATTGTTACAAATATTTCATTCATTCTCAAGGCAAAGTAAAATTAAACATTTTTCTTTCTGCAGGACACCTACAATGGCAGGAGGACTCTTCTCAATTGATAAAAGCTACTTTGAAGAGCTAGGAACTTATGATTCAGGAATGGATATATGGGGTGGAGAAAATCTAGAAATGTCATTTAGGGTAATTTCTTTCTAATGTTATCTTTTGTTTAATATTTTTAGATGAACATATCCCAATAGAAACACAGCACCATACTACTTATTTTCACAAGTATATTAAAGATATGAAACCCACTTTTTTTCATGATTCAGATAGGGCATGAAATTTTAAGCAACTTTCTAATTTACTCCGATTATCAATTTTTCTTCGTTCTCTTGGTATCTTTATTTGCAAAAGCAGGAATGTAAGCTTAGGAGCCGGTCAATTGTTTTGGTTCATTACAAAACTTATCAAAATAATGATCTGTCCTGTAAACTTACATTCAATCATATAGCAGAAGTATGTTTTTTGTAGTGTTTAATCTTGTTCTACTTTTAGAGCAAAAATTATAAGGTTCTTAAATATGCAAAAACATTAAAGAAAGTTATATGTGTCTATACAGTATATACATTTATATATTGTCTTGCAGTTAGTTTAACTTTAATTTAAACTGCACATTTACGGCTAGATTATGAGTCTTGCGTTAGCCTTAAAAAGCAGCGATGAGAGGTCCCAACACTGCTTTTTAATGGCCGCTGGTATTACGAGTCTGGCAGGAGAGGGACTACCGCTCACTTTTCTTCCACGACTCGAGCTTGCCGCAAATCCCCTTACGTCAGTTGCGTATCCTATCTTTTTAATGGAATTTGCCTAACGCCGGTATAACGAGTCTTGGAAGAATTGAGCAGTAGACCCTCTCCTGTCAAGACTCCTACCGCATTTAAAAGTCAGTAGTTAAGAGTTTTATGGGCTAACGCCGTAACTTAAAACTCGTAACTAAAGTGCTGCAAAGTACACTAACACCCATATACTAACTATTAACCCCTAAAACGAGCCCCCCCCCCACATTGGAAACACTTAAATAAAGTGTTTAACCCCTAATCTGCTGACCGGACATCGCCGCAACTGTAATAAATATATTAACCCCTAAACCGCCGCACTCCCGCCTCGCAAACCCTAGTTAAATTTTATTAACCCCTAATCTGCCGTCCCTAACATCGCCGACACCTATCTACATTTATTAACCCCTAATCTGCCGCCCCCATCATCGCCGATACTATATTAAATGTATTAACCCCTAAACCTAAGTCTAACCCTAAGTCTAACCCCCCTAACTTAAATATAATTTAAATAAAAATAAATAAAATTACTATCATTAACTAAATTATTCCTATTTAAAACTAAATACTTACCTATAAAATAAACCCTAAGATAGCTACAATATAACTAATAGTTACATTTGCATCTATCTTAGGGTTTATATTTATTTTACAGGCAACTTTGTATTTATTTTAACTAGGTAGAATAGTTATTAAATAGTTATTAACTATTTAATAGCTACCTAGTTAAAATAAGTACAAATTTACCTGTAAAATAAATCCTAACCTAAATTACAATTACATCTAACACTACACTACAATTAAATTAATTACATAAACTAACTACAATTAACTACAGCTAAATTAAATAAACTAAGTACGAAAAACAACAAACACTAAATTACAGAAAATAAAAAAATAATTACAATTGTTTTAAACTAATTACATCTAATCTAATTCCCCTAATAAAATAAAAAAGTCCCACAAAATAATAAAAATCCCTACCCTATACTAAATTACAAATAGCCCTTAAAAGGGCCTTTTGCGAGGCATTGCCCCAAAGTAATCAGCTCTTTTACCTGAAAAAAAAAATACAATACCCCCCAACATTAAAACCCACCACCCACACACCCAACCCTACTCTAAAACCCACCCAACCCCCCCTTAAAAAAACATAACACTACCCCCTTGAAGTTCACCCTACCTTGAGACGTCTTCACCCAGCTGGGCACAAGTGGACCTCTAGAGGGGCAGAAGTCTTCATCCAATCCGGGCAGAAGAGGTCCTCCAAGCGGCAGAAGTCTTCATCCCGATGACATCCTCTATCTTCATCCATCTGGAGCGGAGCGGGTCTATCTTCAATCCAGCCAATGTGGAGCATCCTCTTCAAATGAAGTCCAAGTGAAGAATGAAGGTTCCTTTAAATGACGTCATCCACGATGGCGTCCCTTGAATTCTGATTGGCTGATAGGATTCTATCAGCCAATCAGAATTAAGGTAGGAAAAATAATATTGGCTGATCCAATCAGCCAATAGGATTGAGCTTGCATTCTATTGGCAGCCAATTTGTAATTTAGTATAGGGTAGGGAATTTTATTATTTTGGGGGGCTTTTTTATTTTATTAGGGGATTAGATTAGGTGTAATTAGTTTAAAAAAATTGTAATCAATCGTTTGTTGTTTTTCGTACTTTAGTTTATTTAATTTAATTGTAGTTAATTGTAGTTAGTTTATGTAATTAATTTAATTGTAGTGTAGTGTTAGGTGTAATTGTAACTTAGGTTAGGGTTTATTTTACATTTTAAATTTGTACTTATTTTAATAACTAATAACTATTCTACCTAGTTAAAATAAATACAAAGTTGCCTGTAAAATAAAAATAAATCCTAAACTAGCTACAATGTAACTATTAGTTATATTGTAGCTATCTTAGGGTTTATTTTATAGGTAAGTATTTAGTTTTAAATAGGAATAATTTATTTAATTGTAGTTATTTTATTTAGATTTATTTAAATTATATTTAAATTAGGGGGTGTTATAGTTATTGTTAGACTTAGGTTTAGGGGTTAATAACGTTATTATAGTGGCAACGATGTTGGCGGCGGCAGATTAGGGTCTAATAAGTGTAGGTAGGTTGTGGCAACGTTGGGGGGGCAGATTAGGGGTTAATAAATATAATGTAAGGTTTGGCGATGTTGGGGGCAGCAGATTAGGGGTTCATAGGGATAATGTAGGTGGCGGCGGTGTCCGGAGCGGCAGAGTAGGGGTTAATAATTATAATGTAGGTGGCGACGATGTCGGGGACGGCAGATTAGGGGTTAATAAGTGTAAGATTAGGGGTGTTTAGACTCGGGGTTCATGTTAGGGTGCTAGGTGTTGACATAAAAGTATTTCCCCATAGGAATCAATGGGGCTGCGTTAGGAGCTGAACGCTGCTTTTTTACAGGTGTTAGGTTTTTTTTTTCAGCCGGCTCAGCCCCATTGTTTCCTATGGCGAAATTGTGCACAAGCGCGTTTAGCCAGCTTACCGCTACCGTAAGCAACGCTGGTTTTGAGGTGAGATGTGGAGCTAAATTTTGCTCTATGCTCACCTTTTTGCGGCTAATGCCAGGTTTAAAAAAACTTGTAATACCAGCATTGTCTTAAAGGAGCGTTAAAAAAATGGCTCGTTAGCGACACACCCCTTTTACCACAAAACTCGTAATCTCGGTGATAGGTAGATGCCTGCTTGCTTTTATGGTGGTAAAAAAATGTTTTCTTTAAAATGTAACCCTTTGTGTGCAGAAAAACATTTCTATCTTCTTGTAGTTAACTGCACATTTAGTTTATTAATAATTATATTGCCTCTGTTTTTATCTGTGGAAAAACAAATTTCAATTAAAGTTTAATCCTTTGTGTTCAGAAACATTTCATTTTTTTTTTTCTAGTTAGTTTTAAACTGCATGTTTATTTTATTTTATTACATGGAAACATAGCCTGTGACTAATAGGTATTGGGGAATACACATGCATTTTAATTAAAGTTTAACCCTTTGTGTACAAAAATACTTTTTGTTCTTGTAGTTAGTGCACATTGCTGCATATTATTTTTATTTTGTTATCTATAGTTATGTAGCAACCATAGTTGTGTTAACCCCAGTGCCACCATCAGTTCTACCACTGCCAATTCCTACACACTACTGATTCCCTCCATGTTTTATAGCAACAACCAGGTGGGTTTATCACAATCTAAAAGTCTGTCTCTGAGCAACTGCAGCATCAGGGCAGATGATGCAGGAGATGTAGATGATCTCATTATGCCAAGTAGTCAGGGAGAAGAGTGAAGTATTGAACCGGTTTCTTTCCCAGTCTCTGTTTTGGGTGATGAGGATCTTACTGCAACTCCCAGCATGTCTGCTATAGCCTTTACTCTAGACCTGGAGGAATGAGGATATTAATGCAACTCCCAGCATGTCTGCTATAGCCTTTACTTTAGACCTGGAGGAATGAGGATATTACTGCAACTCCCAGCATGTCTGCTATAGCCTTTACTCTAGACCTGGAGGAATGAGGATATTACTGCAACTTCCAGCATGTCTGCTATAGCCTTTACTCTAGACCTGGAAGAATGAGGATATTACTGCAACTCCCAGCATGTCTGCTATAGCCTTTACTCTAGACCTGCAGGAATGAGGATATTACTGCAACACCCAGCATGTTTGCTATAGCCTTTACTCTAGACCTGGATGAATGAGGATATTACTGCAACTCCCAGCATGTCTGCTATAGCCTTTACTCTAGACCTGCAGGAATGAGGATATTACTGCAACTCCCAGCATGTCTACTATAGCCTTTACCTAGACCTGGAGGAATTTGATTACGAGTCTGGGAAGATGGTGGAGGAGGAGTCCATGTGTGACGGATGGCAGAAGCAAACTTCCTCCCCGCATTTAGACTAGCAGTCTCCACCTGTATTCTCTCCCTATCCATCACCACCATCATCCTCTGTTGTGGAGCAGGAAGTTCCCACAACAGCCTCAACAACTACCCATGTCAGTATTTGAATCACTGGAAGTCCACCACTACTGCAACCACTACCACCACTAGTCCCCTCGCCATACCGATCTGGTGTTGCTGTGTTGAAGGAGGAGCTGGAGAAGGCATCTGGACAGTCAGTGCACTTTTCCACTAGCTTATGGAGTGCTCCTAGTTGCCATCATGCCTTTCTCTCCTTAATGGCACACTGATGGCAGCCCAGGGCATGTGAAGAGGATGAGGGTACTGGTACTGCTAGTGGTGGTGCAGCGACAGGCAGCTCTGGGAAGGGCAGTAGAGGATCGGTAGATCAGGGCTACAGCTCTTAGCTCCTCCATGCCGAGGTATTGGATGAGCACCTTACAATATATTATAAAGTTCCAGAAGTCCAGCACCTGGGATCCAAGGTGTGCAAACTAGGGGGCACTGCACAATACCCCCAGTCAATATAGCAAAAGATGATAGTCGCACCACCAAGTTTATCAAATGAAGTGCTTTATTGAGCCAAATTCAAAAAATCAGCAACGTTTCGGACACAAGTCCTTAATCATGCATAAAAAATAGACACTAATTCACTTCTTATATACCCAAATAAGTCCCACCTTCAAAGCTAATTGCAACACCTGTATAAACCAGGTATACCTCTGTTTACCAAATGCTACCACCTAGTGGTCATACAAAAATCACACCTATATAATTATTTTAAACTAGCAATGAATTAATACATAGTCTAAAGATATCTGTGTATAGTGCAGGCCCATATGTAATACATATTATTTCCATAGATCAATGCTCATTTGTATCACATATTTGCATAAACAGGTATTACCAATGTAATAAACAAAATATATACAAAAAGATAATTACAAAAAAGTTTTTTACAAAAAAATTGACCAATCCAGTTCTTTATTCATGCCCCTTGGGAATAATGTACCCAGTTCATAAATCCAATATGCTTCACGTTTCTTTAATAATTTAACACGATCACCCCCCCTCCTAGGATGTTTAACCTGTTCTAGAATTTGGAACCTTTATTGACTCAGATTATGGCCTGCAGACAAAAAATGATGGGCAACTGGGGCATCCTTTTTCTTATGAAACAACATAGAAAAGAAAGTGGGAACTCCACAATAAGGAATTCCCAAAAGTCTAGGTAAATCCAGCACAACTGTATTAATAAAGAATGCACAAGAGATTTTATGTCAAACGATATAAATGTTTAATAAATACATACACCAAACATACAATCACATTCATACAGGGGATCCCGCAATATGGAGAGTAAAGAGTACTGGCCAAAATCATCTGGTGCACCAGGGGAAAAATAAGTACTATTCAGTCCTTTTTAAAAAAAATTCTGATATTTGTAATCCAACAGGTGCAAAGTTAGTGCAGTTATACAACCCCCAGTGCTACAAGACCAGTCAATCCAGACTTTAACATCAAGTGTCACTGAATGAGATAATTGTGTTAGGGCATAGCATAGGAGGGGCTGGGAAAACATGCGTCTTTGTTCACAGGTATCTTTTGACAGGAGGTAATACTTAATACAAAGATGCAGATCACATATTCTACCTGTATTTGTTCACGCGGTTGCTCCTCCTAGTTGCATCACTCCCATAACATCCAAACTTCAGGGGTAAGTCGGGGTAAGCAGGGAATCCACTGTAAAGAGGGCTCCTAACATATTTTTTTGCCTGTACTTGGATGACTAAATGTTGTCCCTTTAATTAGGCTGTTACAATTTGAGCACCCTAAACAGGGAAAACTTCCCAGATTCTTCTTCCCAATGTAGGTTTGGACAGGCCCTTTAGATGGACCAATATGCGCCCTCACCAAAACATCTTTTAAATTTTTGCCCCTTTTAAAGGCTGGCATAGGGGGGATCTTAAATTCTTGAATACCTGAGTTACAGGTGCTCAAAATAGGCCAATGTCTATGAAGAATCTTCATAACCTGTTGATTCCAAGGTGCATATTGGCTCACAAAAACTAGTCTAGGGTTTTTTTTATTTAAAGGATTTTTCTTTTACAATAACATCTGTCTGGGGGTATTCAATGCATTCTCAAATTCAGTTTCAATAAGTTCACAAGGATATCCCCTTTGAAGGAAACAATCTCCCATTTCTTTAAGCCTATCCTTAACAACTGTTTCCTCAGACAAAATACACCTTACACGTAGGAACTGGCTTCTGGGTAAAGATCTTACCAATGAAGGGGGGTGTGCACTCTTATAGTGCAGGAGAGTGTTGCAATCTGTTGCTTTCCTATAAAGGTCCACAGTCAGACCTGATGTACATTTTGACACAACTGTGTCCAGAAATACAACACTTTCCTCACTAAAGACCAACTTAAACCTTATGTGACTAGTGGCTATATTCAAATCATTAACAAAATTTACTAGGGTTCCAATGTCACCCCCCACACGCCAAACACATCATCTATATAGCGCCACCAAATGTTCCTCAAACATATTCATAAAAATGTTGGCGTATGTGGGAGCGACATTGGAACCCATGGCTGTACCTTGAAGCTGAAGATAATAATTATCCTCAAAAAGAAAATAATTACACCTTAAAACAATATTTAATAACTGCAAAATAAACTCTGTTTGTGAAATATTGTATCTGTCAGATTCACTCAAAACCTTTTCAACTGCTCCAATCCCTGCCTCATGAGTGATATAACGATGTCACATCAAGACTAAAGAGAATACATTTACTTTCCTCCAAATATAAATCACGTAATTTAACCAGGAAATCACTTGTATCTTGGATGTATGAACTAGAAGTAACAAAAGGTCTAAGAACTTTATCCAAATATATTGACACCTTGGACAGTACTGAGCCCATATCTGCCACAATTGGGCGGCCTGGGGGTGCTTGCAGGTCTTTATGCACTTTTGGCAATGTATACATCACAGGAGTGATGTCTTCTGATTCAAGCAAAAACTTCCTCACATCCTTACCAATAATGCCATTTTTAAATGCAAAATGAACACAGGCCTCAATTTATTTTTTTATCTCAAAGATAGGGTTGTGGGTCAATGGTTTATACACATCAAGGTCAGATAATTGTTTTTTAATTTCCTGGACATAATCATTTTTGTCCAATAAAACAATTGACCCACCCTTATCTGCACTCTTCACCACTAATTGTTTATTCTTATTTAAATGATCTAAAGCACATTTATCTTCAGATGTAAAATTTTTATTGTACCTAAGATAATTAGTATGCATCCCAGTTCTCTTATCCAAAGCCTCAATATCCTTTTGTACCAATTGAATATATGTTTGAACTCCAGGATTTACCTGCACCGGTGTAAATACACTTTTATTAGAAAGACCTAGTACGTTTAAATTCAATGCTGTGTTAGTTACAATAGTCGCATCTCTACTACCCCCACTAGCAACATCAGACATCTCAGAAAAAAAGCTTTTAAGTTTTAACGTTCTAAAGAACCGATTTAAGTCCTTTTGTAGCTCAAATTTGTCACCTTTACTTTGTGGGCAGTAGGAGAGACCCTTATCTAATAACTCCTGTTCAGCAGATGTTAATGTCACTTGACTTAAATTAATAGTTACATTTTGCTGCTGCGGGTATTCACTCTCCGACTGCCTGATGATCCAGG
The DNA here is from genome assembly GCF_027579735.1 of Bombina bombina. Taxonomy (NCBI): domain Eukaryota; kingdom Metazoa; phylum Chordata; class Amphibia; order Anura; family Bombinatoridae; genus Bombina; species Bombina bombina. The sequence goes on from NC_069499.1 coordinate 403,085,659, forward strand.
TTGACGCTGCATGCCTCCTTTGGCGACTCCACTTGTGTTTCCTGCCTCCACGTCGTTTGAGTGCTGTTCCGTTCGTAGACATTCCGTTCGTAGACATTAGCTGTTCCGTTCGTAGACATTGGCATATTTTCAGCACCTGTAACCCTGGTATTCAAGAATTTAAGATTCCCCCTATGCCAGCCTTTAAAAGGGGCAAAAATTTAAAAGATGTTTTGGTGAGGGCGGATATTGGTCCATCTAAAGGCCCTGTCCAAACCTACATTGGGAAGAAGAATCTGGGAAGTTTTCCCTGTTTAGGGTGCTCAAATTGTAACAGCCTGATTAAAGGGCCAACATTTAGTCATCCAAGTACAGGCAAAAAATATTTTATTAAAGGGCACTATACTGATATACAACAAAGGTTTTTTTTGTTATGCACACCACAAAAGGACTGTTTAATCTTAACACACATATTGTGGGAGTGCTACCAAAGTGACCAAAACAATTACAAAACAACAAAAAATATTGGTGCACATCCAACCACTTAAGTCCACTCTTTCATGGCATATTTGTATATGCTTCTGTCTGCCAAATATACTTACATAGCTTCTAATAAGATTGGGATAAACATCTCGTTATAATATGAGCTTATATTTGTGCTGCAAAAACAAATATACTTCTATCTGCTAAATATACTTACATTGTTCAAATAAAATTGGGATTAACATCTCGCAATAATATTGACTTATATTTATGCTGCAAAAAAAATTTTTTGGTTAATGCATCCCTTATAACTTATTATGCGTAATTTTTTTTTAGATAATTTCTATTAGACTGTGTTATTATCAGTGTAACTGTACTGTGTAATCTATTTTGATGTGTTTTTTCCACTTTTTATACGAGCATAACAGTTAACCATAGCTCTGAAGTCAAGCTAACCCGACAAGCATAAATTGCAATTGCGCTTAGCTGTTCATAATGCATGCACTCCTTTCGACGCTTGCAAAGAGCCATGATAAATCTAATATCGCTCACTAGGCACAGTTAGCGCGTCACTCATAATCTAGTCCTTAATGGGAATTGCTATTAGCTCCCTCATTACGCTCATATTACAAGTGGTTAGTTAAGTGTGTTGAGCTCAAGCTCAAACCAAAATACTACTGTAAAATGTAGAGTGTTTTAAGACCTGAAGTAAACCATTATTCCTAATCGTATAGCACAGAACTAAATGGAGAACTTCCTTACTTGCTCACCGTCAGCATAGCGCAACATCAGCCTTATAATTGAGCGATATCTAACATAAATTTACTGTGTTTCCCCATAAAATGTTATTATGTGATGGATTTAGTCCACCAGCGCTATCTGACATGAAGATGTTAGTACACAAGTGCTACGATATAACTTTGAAGAACAGATATAGAAGCTCTATTAATTGTGTTTCAGCCATTTTAAAGCACAATAGAGCTAATATGTTTTGTGCTCCACTTGTAATCTAGGCCAATGTACATACTATATACAAAAGATTTTGTAACAGAAAGAACCAGTTTATATTTTCTAAGTTGATCTTTCACAAACATATTGCAAAATGAAAGGAACCTGATAGCTTAGGGAAAAAGTTCACAAGTTATTTTTTTATATATTCTGGAACTTTTTTTTCTTACCTGCATCTGTTATCAAAGCTTTGAAAAGAAAAATATATATATATTTAAATAATACATATTCATTCCAGTAGGTTTATTAAATACAACACTCAATTATTGCGTCACCACATGTTTATTGGAATATGTATGATAAATGAGTATCTAAGAAGAGATGTATTTTTGTGCTTTGTATAACTGCATCATCCTTTAACTGGGAATTATACTGTAAGAACATGGTGTTATAGCTTTTTCACACAGAGGTTAGTAATTTAACATGGGGTATTACAGTAAATTGAGATGGTAATGTTATTGATACAAACAAAATAAACAATGCTATTTATACAATGAACACACATATTTTACTACCATTACCAAATTAAAGTCAAGTGCATCCATTACATCTCCATATAATTGTATTTTTCTATCTCCATATGAGCAGAAACTACATTGATACAATGAGACTACAGACGGATGATTTATTGCAAGTTCATACTGTGATGGCTAATATTGAAGCATGACATTGAACCACTTTAGCAAGATTGATGGCGACAGCAATAAAGCAAGATGCTGAGCACGAGCAATATTGTATATAAATCAATAGAACATACAATAAAAAAGCTTAAGATTTTAAGAAATGTAAAAAAATATATATATTTATATATAAATTTGTTTTATGGTGTTACTGTGCAAGCAATCATTCTCTTTGTTTATTTATCTGTATATAATTCATTTTCTACAATTTAATGTCTTTCAGATTTGGCAATGTGGAGGATCACTTGAAATTGTTACCTGTTCTCATGTGGGCCATGTGTTTCGGAAGGCAACTCCTTATACATTCCCAGGTGGGACTGGTCATGTCATCAACAAAAACAACAGAAGGCTAGCAGAAGTATGGATGGATGACTTTAAAGATTTCTTTTATATCATATCTCCAGGTAACATTCACACAATGAAGATGTCTTTGGCAAACAACATACATTTAAACTGTATAAAATACAAAAACAGAAATATAAATTATCTACATCAATATCAGGATGGGATTTTTTGTGTATAGATTGTATGCAGCAACCAAAGTGATAATAATTTTGGTACTGGATTAAGCCTGAAAAATGAAGCTTGTTTTTAATTTAAGAAGCAAAATGCCTCAGGCACCCTAACATGTTGAGGTCAGATAGCGCAGCCTCGCTAAATCCCTCACCTGTTAGACTTGTATGGAGCTTGTTACAAAACTTAGTACTGACTTTTGCTTAAGCTTTAACTTAAAGGTGTGAAAAGAAGATAGATATAGACGGGACTTTTTTGTGGGGTACTCACCAGTACTCAGTACCCCCACCTCTGCCATCTCATAACAAAAAAAGGCACTGGATATAGAAATACAGTATATCTACTGTCTATCTATCTATCTATCTATCTATCTATCTATCTATCTATAGATATAAATACAGACATACCTTGTTTTATTGCGCTTCGCTTTATTGCGCTTCACAGACATTGCTCTTTTTACAAATTGAAGGTCTGTGGCAACCCAGGGTCGAGCAAGTCTATTGGTGCCATTTTTCCAACATATATACACATATAAACATAAATACACATATATACACACCTATATATACACACCACCAGCAAAAGATTATGACTCACTGAAGGATCAGATGAAGTTAGAATTTTTTTAGCAATAAAGTATTTTTTGATTAAGTATATACATTGTCTCTTTATACATAATGCTATTGCACACTTAATAGACTTCAGTTTAGTTTAAAAATAACTTTTATATGCACTTGTAAACAAACATTTAGTGTGACTCACTTTATTGCTATATTCACTTTATTGTGGTAGTCTGGAATCAAACCCACAATATATCCGAGGTACGTCTGTACATTAAAGTTTAATAACAGTGATTTTTAAATGATATGGTTTATGACAATGTGTTTGGCTGCGAAAGGCTCAAAGTTGTATATACAGTATGTGTATGCATATTTATATGTGTGTAAAATGTGTATGCATGTGTATGTGTGTGTACATATGTATGTGTATGTATGTATTTCTATACCTTGTCAGTATATACCAGGGTTATAATACAATGCATTTATTATTATTCTTTAAAATAACCTCCAATTAAAATGTATATACGAAACAATTGAAATTAATATTTATTCCTAAATTCTTGAGATTAGTTACATTTATAAACACATTGAAATATATTTATTTAGAAACTAGAATAGATGATGAATCAACTATACACGCTTATGCTGTTATAATATTCTTTACAAAGTAAATCAAAAATATATCTCTAACATGGACCTTACTTACAATGAATCACATAAAAATATCACAATAAAATACCAGAATCTTCTATAATTAGCCAATAACTCTAATGCAATGCCCAATATAGATTACAAACTTACTCTGCTTAATTTACCACAATCAGATATTTAAATGCCATAACCAATTTATATGAGATTCCACAATAATGAGCCTGACTTAGAGATATGAAATACTAAAGAGATAAAGACCTTTATCTAGCAAATAAGATTATTTTGCATCAATATGACTAGTTCTAAACTACACAGGATTATGAACATGAACTTAAAATACAAAGTGCCCTTTTAAATCATCGGCTTCAATTAAACTAAAGATATAGAATACCTTTGATTGTAATATAAAAGTATGAAACAACCCTTTATACTTTAAAAGTTAAACGAAATTAAAGTTTCAGCTTTTTCAGATAAGTCCAGTTCACATCATAAATTAAGAGAGGTATTTTGCAATATGGATAAGAAAAGGTAGCCCAATTTCGCTTATAGTGACTGTGTCCCAAAATGGCAGCAAGGTTATCAGACAAAATTTTAGCAAGCAAAGACCAAGACAATTTCTATCCCCTTGCATGAGGTTATATCAGGTGATACAACCCACACATTTTCATTCTAATCATTAGTGGACCTTTTGGATATGCACCACAGTGCTGTCTGTGATAGGCTCTCTGGAGCTGAACATCTCTTATTGGCTTACTTGGAACATATGGTTATTTGATACTATAATTCCCTTTGGTTGCAATTCTTGCATAAACCACAGTAGATGGCAGCAGACAACTAGAAATGCAGTCTTACCATCAATACTACTGCAGTTTAAATATCTCACATTTAAAATGTATATTAAATATACTTTAATTTTCAGTATTAATAAACTTATCTGGTCAACATATATATCCCATTTAATATAATTGAAAATGTGCAATTTGAGATAAAACACAAGTATATTATCAATTCTATGTTAAAAATATGCTTATTGCAGTCTCATTCCTTTTATATATAAACATAGCCCACATCTTTGTACATCTCTTGATAGTGTTATTTTGAATGCATGAAAAACACAATTTATATATAAATTATGGGACAATTTACTGTTTTATCCTCAGTCTGAAATGAAAGAAACAATGTTGTTATTCTGAAGTAAGTTGGTTAAACACTTAAAATAGACAGTTATATACTCACTTTAGATTTAAATATATCTTATGCGTTAGACACATCACCCAAGTTCATATATAGATATGTTATTTGAGTATTTTAAATAGATTTGAAAATTATAGACAAATCATTTATATGACTTTCTGGGTATACATTCTGCTATTTAAAATCTAAGTTGTCACCAAGTCTGGTAAACAGAAGATCTTGTGTATTCAAGTCAGCAGGGGTTCGTGAATTTGACTAATTGAAGCAAATGTTTCCCTTTTGCTCTCTCTTAGATGTCTTGAGCAGCAAGGGGGTCAGTGGTGCTCTGATAGGAACTTTAACTTCACACTTTGGGCAGGAAACCTTTGAAAACAATTCCTTTGTTCTTGAAATATGTGCTTCAGAACAAGAGGGGGTTGTTTTACAAACAGTTTTACAATTAAAATGAATTCTTGGTCTTATCATAAATCTCCCCCTTCCAATTTTAAATAGATGTAGGACACATGTATTTGAATTGGCTTAAAGTCAGTGGTACTTGGTGAGTGTACTGACAGTATGCTTCATACCCATATTTATGCTCTTTAGTTAGGCATCTTTAAACTACAGTACTTCTTTTGTGCATTTGGGGATGACACTTCATTCTCCCTCTATGACTTGTAGTTGGAATTTAGGATGGCATGCTCGCAACTTATTAATATGTACCCATTTCTCCATAAAGGTATCATTTTTAGGGATCCTTATTTTATAGGCAACTGGAGATATTTTGTCAATACTGACAAAAGGACCCTTCCATGATGGAAGGAATTTATTATCATTAACCTGATCTCTTCCAAAGATATAAAGATAAACTTTATCATTTATTTCATTGTCATGTTCCGGTGTATATGCACTCAGGACACAGACCCTCGGGGCACTGATAGGGAATTGGAGACACCGACCCCTGACCCGGGGGAAGAGTATCCTGGCCGTCGATAGATGATATTCTGTGATTCATAGTTGCAAGAAGTTATTGTAGAATTCATGGAGAGTGAAACATATGTTTACAATATATTCTCGCATGAGAGTCTTAGCTCCTTCAGAAAATCCTTCGAGAGGAGTCCCCGAAATTGACCAAGCGGTGAGACGAAGGGAGTCTAGAAGAATGAGATTGTGAAAATCTCCTTCTGGATTTGTTAACAAATGTGGAAGATTAGGGAGAAGAATAGGAAGTTTGAAGGACATTTCCAGAAGTGCAGGGTACCATGGTTGAGTCAGCCACAGGGGGGTTATTAAAAGAAGAGAAATTTTGTCTCTGCGAACCACTAAAATTGTTCTCGAAATCATCAAAAAGGGGGGGGGAAAGCATAGGCTCCTTGAGGAGGCCAGAGTTGAAGAAAAGCATTGATTGCCACTGCTTCTGGATCCGGTCTCCAACTGAAGTAGGGAAGAGTTTGGAAATTCAGACAAGACGCAAAAAGATCAAGAATGAAGGGACCTCTGAGGAGAGACAAAGAAAAGAAGACATCTCTGTTGAGTCTCCAATTGCTGGAATCCACCAGAAAACGAGAACCCCAATCCGCTGCTGTGTTTGAAAGACCTGGAATACATTCCGTTTTCACAAAAATATTCCTGTCTAAACACAGATGAATGAACTCTTTGGTAATATTGGAAAGATCTCTGGACTTCGTAACCCCCCCCCCCTAAACGGTTTAGATATCGAACTGAAGAGATATTGTCCATGCAAAGTAAAATGGTAACTGGAGAAGAATTCCTCACAAAATTCTGGCTATATTCCTGATAGAAGTGAATTGAGCTGAGAGAGTACGAGATATTTCTTTCATGATATTTTTTATTTTGTCTGGAGGTAAACTGAGAATGGCTTTGAAAGTATCTATGGTGAAACCCAGAAAAACTAGAGACTGAGTAGAAGTCAGGACAGATTTCTGTTTGTTTATTATGAAGCCTAGATTCTCCAGAAGATGAATGGTAAGGGATAAATGATTTTGAAGAGAAATGAAATTCTGGTTCATAATCAGAATATCGTCTAGGTAAATCATTAGATGAACTCCTCTGAGTCTTAGCCAGGCCATAACTGGTTTTAGGAATTTCGTAAGAATCAAAGGAGCTGAAGAAAGACTAAAAGGGAGACAAGTAAAACTCCACAATTGGTCTTTCCAGGAAAAAGTTAGAAATTTCCGATGCTTCGGAGCAATAGGAATGGTCAGAAAAGCATCTGTCAGAGCTAAACAAATTAACCATTCATTTTCTCTGAGGCAATCTCTTAGCAAATGAATTAACTCAATCTTGAAATGATGATAGGAAACAAAAGCGTTTAGATCTCTTAAATTTATGACAGGGCGGAATTGGCCGTTTTTCTTTTTTACAAGAAAAAGATTGCTGAGGTAGAAATCCTAAAAAAATATGGCATTTTGGATGGCTTGTTTTTGAAAAAGAGTTGAAATTTATGATTGAACCAGAATTTGATCTTCTTTTGAAAATTGAATGGGACAAGGTCTTAATATTTGAACGGGAGGAGAAGAAAATTCTATCAAAACACCTTGAACTGTTTGAAGAATCAAAGGACCTGAAGTTACTAGACTCCAATTTTGAGCAAAAAGAGCAACCAAGATTTTCTGGGAAAGAAGGAAGGGAAGAAGGAAAGGGAAAACTTACTTGCAGGGGGGGCGAGATTTTCCCCTGGATCGCTGACCCCTTTGGAAACATGGTCGGGAACGAGACAGGAAGAACTGGGAAGTAGAAGGATCTTGGAATGATCGCTGGAAATGTTGCTGGAACTATTGTTGATATTGGAATTGAGGTCTTGATTGATAATTTGGGGGGTAGTTATCAAGCCGTCTACTTTTCTGCCTTCGCCGGCCCAATACGCCCGCCTAAGCTCGCCTACCTTCGCCGCCACGGACCTTGAATACGTTCGCCTAAGTTATCAAATAAAGCTGTCAAAAAGCCACGGGGCGATGAGCAGTGGACTGGGAGAGTTATCACTCATCCGATCTCGCTGCTCTTCGGCTTTTTCCCAGCTTTATTGCTAGCCTGTCACTAAGCACTCACACTAACTACACTGTTCTATCCCTATACCGGCGCCCCCGGAGCCTCCCGCAACTCAATAAAGTTACTAACCCCTAAACCACCACTCCTAGACCATGCCGCAACTCTTATAAATGTATTAACCCCTAAACCGCCGCTCCTAGACCCTGCCGCAACTCTGATAAATGTATTAACCCCTAAACCGCCGCTCCCGGACACCGCTGCCACCTACATTATACCTAGTAACCACTATCCTGCCCCCCCTACACCGTCGCCCTCTATAATAAAGTTATTAACCCCTATCCTGCTGATCCCGCACCTCGCCGCAACTAAATAAATAGTTTAACCCCTAAACCGCCGCTCCCTGAACCCGCCGCAACCTATATTAAACCTATTAACCCCTATCCTGCCCCCCCTTCACCGTCGTCACCTATAATAAATTTACTAACCCCTATCCTGCCCCCCACTACACCGCCCCCACTGTAATAAAATTATTAACCCCTAAACCTAAGTCTAACCCTAACCCTAACGCCCCCCTAACTTAAATATTAATTAAATAAATCTAAATAATATTTCTATTATTAACTAAATTTATCCTATTTAAAACTAAATACTTACCTTTAAAATAAACCCTAATATAGCTACAATATAAATAATAATTATATTCTAGCTATCTTAGGATTTATTTTTATTTTACAGGCAACTTTCAATTTATTTTAACTAGGTACAATAGCTATTAAATAGTTATCAACTATTTAATAGTTACCTAGCTAAAATAAACTGAAATTTACCTGTAAAATAAATCCTAACCTAAGTTACAATTACACCTAACACTACACTATAATTTAATAAATTATTCCTATTTAAAACTAAATACTTACCTGTAAAATAAACCCTAATATAGCTACAATATAAATAATAATTATATTGTAGCTATCTTAGGATTTATATTTATTTTACAGGTAACTTTGTATTTTTTTTAGCTAGTTGAATAGTTATTAAATAGTTATTAACTATTTAATAACTACCTAGCTAAAAGAAATACAAAATCATCATTTGCACAGACTGTGCAGTTAAGGGTTCATTTGACTCAGGGGCTTGAGACATATTGATAATTAAAATTAATGAAAATAATGAAAAACAGATAAGAACTTCAGTTAATAATAAGAATTTAAAATGTTAAAATAATATGAAATTTTTTCTCAGACCGAAAATATGACAGGTCTGCAATGAAATAAAAAATATATATGGTTTTGCCTCCACCTAGTGGTACAATTGAGCTAAATATAAGAATTGTGTAAAAAACAAAATATACAAAATATATCTGTTCACAAAATGCGGAGTAGAGGAGGAATCAGCCGTTGTGTGAGAAGAAAAATTTTTCAACTACGTCAGAGGGCGTGAAAAGGAGATGGGAAGTGACATAAAAGGAGGAAGAAAGTGACATAACAAGATGGCAGACGCCACGCAAGATGAAACCAACTGTCAGATAGAAGGTAAAAGGGTAAAGGAAAAACTAGAAGTGAAAGTGTATAGAAAATAGTCGGGTAGTGTGGCACTAGAAACAAGGCAATAAGAAAAAAACAAATAGGAAGAAAAAATATTTTAATAAAATATAAACAAATTCAAATAAATAACCTGAAGAAATACATAACCGGATTAAATAAATAACCGTAAGAAAAAGAAAAAAGGAAACAAATCCATAATAAACCAAAAGGAGAGGAGAAAAAACATAACAATACAAATATATACAGGGAGTGCAGAATTATTAGGCAAGTTGTATTTTTGAGATTTAATTTTATTATTGAACAACAACCATGTTCTCAATGAACCCAAAAAACTCATTAATATCAAAGCTGAATAGTTTTGGAAGTAGTTTTTAGTTGGTTTTAGTTATAGCTATTTTAGGGGGATATCTGTGTGTGCAGGTGACTATTACTGTGCATAATTATTAGGCAACTTAACAAAAAACAAATATATACCCATTTCAATTATTTATTTTTACCAGTGAAACCAATATAACATCTCAACATTCACAAATATACATTTCTGACATTCAAAAAAGAAAACAAAAACAAATCAGTGACCAATATAGCCACCTTTCTTTGCAAGGACACTCAAAAGCCTGCCATCCATGGATTCTGTCAGTGTTTTGATCTGTTCCCCATCAACATTGCATGCAGCAGCAACCACAGCCTCCCAGACACTGTTCAGAGAGGTGTACTGTTTTCCCTCCTTGTAAATCTCACATTTGATGATGGACCACAGGTTCTCAATGGGGTTCAGATCAGGTGAACAAGGAGGCCATGTCATTAGATTTTCTTCTTTTATACCCTTTCTTGCCAGCCACGCTGTGGAGTACTTGGACGTGTGTGATGGAGCATTGTCCTGCATGAAAATCATGTTTTTCTTGAAGGATGCAGACTTCTTCCTGTACCACTGCTTGAAGAAGGTGTCTTCCAGAAACTGGCAGTAGGACTGGGAGTTGAGCTTGACTCCATCCTCAACCCGAAAAGGCCCCACAAGCTCATCTTTGATGATACCAGCCCAAACCAGTATTCCACCTTGCTGGCGTCTGAGTCGGACTGGAGCTCTCTGCCCTTTACCAATCCAGCCACGGGCCCATTCATCTGGCCCATCAAGACTCACTCTCATTTCATCAGTCCATAAAACCTTAGAAAAATCAGTCTTGAGATATTTCTTGGCCCAGTCTTGACGTTTCAGCTTGTGTGTCTTGTTCAGTGGTGGTCGTCTTTCAGCCTTTCTTACCTTGGCCATGTCTCTGAGTATTGCACACCTTGTGCTTTTGGGCACTCCAGTGATGTTGCAGCTCTGAAATATGGCCAAACTGGTGGCAAGTGGCATCTTGGCAGCTGCACGCTTGACTTTTCTCAGTTCATGGGCAGTTATTTTGCGCCTTGGTTTTTCCACACGCTTCTTGCGACCCTGTTGACTATTTTGAATGAAACGCTTGATTGTTCGATGATCACGCTTCAGAAGCTTTGCAATTTTAAGAGTGCTGCATCCCTCTGCAAGATATCTCACTATTTTTGACTTTTCTGAGCCTGTCAAGTCCTTCTTTTGAACCATTTTGCCAAAGGAAAGGAAGTTGCCTAATAATTATGCACATCTGATATAGGGTGTTGATGTCATTAGACCACACCCCTTCTCATTACAGAGATGCACATCACCTAATATGCTTAATTGGTAGTAGGCTTTCGAGCCTATACAGCTTGGAGTAAGACAACATGCATAAAGAGGATGATGTGGTCAAAATACTCCTTTGCCTAATAATTCTGCACTCCCTGTATATAAGACAATGTATAAGGGTAATATAAGGCTCGTAATCCGACAAAAAATATTCGGAAATTAATTACGCTTGTGGATTATATGTGGAATAGTGAGCCACTTAGAATTGATAGGGGCGTGGAAGACCGGGCTGTGTTAACTTTAGATGCTGTCAAAGCGTTTGATAGTATATCGTGGTCGCATCTTTTCTCTACACTCGCTAAATTCGGCTTTTCAGATAACTTTGTCAAAATTATTAGGAAAATTTATCAGAATCCCAGATCATTCCTGTTGATCAATCAAACAATCTCGGCGCCAATTGTTTTACAAAGGGGAACGAGGCAGGGATGCCAGTTGTCCCCCCTCCTTTTTAACATTGCGTTAGAACCTCTTGTAGTTCGGTTAAGAGAGGTATTAAAGGGGATTCCACTTGGAACGCAAAGTTTAAAACTTTTATTATACGCAGACGATATGTTAATATTTATCCAGAATACTGCGATTGCTATTCCAGAAATAGTTCAGGTATTGGAGGAATTTAGCTCCTTTTTGAAATAATGTGGCTGGGTCCGGAAGAGGGGAAGGTAACCGTAACTAAGTTCAGAAGAGTAAGAAGCATCAAATATTTGGGTCTGGATATAAATAAAAATCCTAAATTCTGGTATCAGGAAAACTTTCTACCCCTTTTCCAGAAGATTCAAGATGATTTACAGTTGTGGAGGATCTTTCCGCTTTCTATTTCAGCTTCCATAAGTGTTATCAAGACATTAATTTTTCCGCATATTTTATATTTGCTGCAAAATCTGCCATTATATATATTAAATAAAGATTTAAAGAAAATGGAGTCTTGGTTTTCTCAATTCATTTGGAAAGGCAAAAAGCCGAGCTTTTCAATTAAGAGATTGACCAATAAATTTCCTGCAGCTGGGTTGGCTCTTCCAAATATTAAATTTTATAATTTGGCAACTTTATTAAAATTTGCATTTGATTGGATTGCCCAATCTAATATAGTCTCATCACATGCTCTTGAAGAACACTTGGTCTCTCCTTGGTCATTGTGTGCTCTCCTACACTGCGCATCTCCAAATTTACTGATACATGTTAAGAAACTGTGCTCATTTAAGAATATAATATCTGCTTGGCATAAAGCTGGTCATGTTCTTCAAATTGATCCTGCATTTTCTGAATTCCTGCCGATTATGGGTAACCCACTTTTCTTCCGGGTATAGAGCAGATGGTGTTTAAAAATTGGCGAGAGAAGGGGCTTAAAGATATATCTCAACTGTTGACTCCTGATTTTCGAATTCATCCTTGGACCACCCTGTGTCAAAAGTTTGCTCTTCCATGTAGGAATCAATATGCGTATTTCCAGATCCGACATTATGTCTCATCTCAGAATTGGTACGCTTCTTTCACATCTGATTGGTCAGACGTGAAGATGTGTATCCAGAAATTTAGAGGGGGAGAGGCATCTATATCTTTAATTTATGATGTAATGCTGTCCAAACAAGGTACACTGGCTGTGGATAAACTATGTGCTTCTTGGAGGTCGACTATTGAAACAATTGATACAGAGAAGATTGTACTCAGCCTCTCTCAGTCAATCTTTATCTAACGCCAGTTAAATTATCCAGATTCTATCCAGAACAAGGTGCAGCCTGTTATAGATGTTCATGCCCATGTGTGGACCTGGCTCATATGTTATGGTTTTGTCCAAAGATTCGACAGTTGTGGTATAAAATACAATTTTGGGTAAACAGGGTTTTTAAGATATCGCACTCCCTTTCTCTAGAAGACATTCTTTTTTTGGTCACTGATGTCAGATTGAATATAGATAGACGCATAGTTAATATTATCATACTTACTACTAGATATATTATTTTTAAGAACTGGAAGTCTGTTAAAGCTCCTAGTTTGGCTTCTATACTGAAAGGTATTAGAGAACAGATTATTTATGAATCATTTCATTTACAACAGGTAAAGGAGTCCAAAATAAAAAATTTTTTGATTGGTTGGGCCTTCGTGATTGCAACATTCCCAACTCCGGTCCAGAAGCAAATTTTGTCCCCCTTCCTTTCTTCGATCAGTTTTTCAGAACTGGTAATACTTGGAATATTCCCTCATTCGTGGATAAGGAATTATAGAGATGGTTAAAAAGCCTAGTGGACCCTCCAACGACAGGGCCGGGGTGAGGATTATCGAGAGCGGGGGGGTATTGGGTTCTCTTTTCCCTTCTTTTTTTTTTTTTTTCTTCTCCTCTCTCTCTTTTTCTTTCTTTTCTTCTGGGTCTTTTTTTTACGGTGTTTCAATACACCCTTGCTCTATCCTTGTAATAAGTAGGGAATCTATAATATATAGTATAGCAACATTTTGATCAGGAAATGTTATTAAAGCTGCGTTATGGTAATACTACAGTAGAGATGATGTTAATTGCTGTCTTGTGTATTTATATGTTTTGAATTTATTTTTGGTTATTCCTTGTTTTTTGTATGATGTTGGAATACATATATATGGAAGTTTTTATGTTACAATGTAACTTTTTTGGCTCAAGACAGCATGACACCATGTATGATTTGTCCTTTCCTTAATAAAAAGATTTTTAAAAAAAAATTAAAAAAAAAAAAAAAAAGGGTAATAAAATGTACTTATCCTGCAGCGAGCAGCAAAAGAAAGAGTAAGTTGGGGAACTTATTGGACAGTTTAGGGAAGCTATGACTCATCTTATTGGTCCATTTTTCTGTGTTTTCCAAAGTATCCATTTCATTGGTTACTTATGTTAACTCTGTGTTATCTTTATTGTTTTAATGTTGGAATAATTTATTTCTGTATCATAACTTTTAAATGCTGCATATGAGTAGTAAAAGAGAGATATGCAAAATATGAGTCTCTGGTCTTGTAATAAAATGAACTATACACGTTTATGCTGTTATAATATTCTTTACAAAGTAAATAAAAAATATATCTCAAAATGGACCTTAATTACAATGAATCACATAAAAATATCACAATAAAATACCAGAATCTTCTATAATTAGCCAATAACTCTAATTCAATGCCTAATATGGATTACAAACTTACTCTGCTTAATTTACCACAATCAGAGATTTAAATACCATAACCAATTTATATCAGATTCCACAATAATAAGCCTTTCTTAAAGATATTAAATACAAAAGACCTTTATCTATCAAATAAGATTATTTAGCATCAATATGACTTGTTCTAAACTACAAAGGATTATGAACATGATCTTAAAATACAAAGTGCCCTTTTAAATCACCAGCTTCAATTAAACTATAGCTATAGAATACCTTTGATTCAAATAAAAAAGTTTATACGTTACAAATAAACCAAATAGAAGTTTCAGCTTTTTTAGATAAGTCCAGTTCACCTCATAAATTAAGAGAGGTATGTTGCAATATGGATAAGAAAAAGTAGCCCAATTTCGCTTATAGTGACTGTGTCCCAAAATGGCAGCAAGGTTATCAGTCAAAATTTTAGAAAGCAAATACCAAGACAATTTCTATCCCCTTGCATGAGGTTATATCACGTGATACACCCCACACATTTTTATTCTAATCATTAGTGGACCTTTTGGATACACACCATGGTGTTGTTTTTGATAGGCCCTCTGGAGCTAAACAACTCTTATTGGCTTACTTAGAACATATGGTTATTTGATACTATAGTTCCCTTTGGTTGCTATTCTTGCATAAACCACTAGATGGCAGCAGACAACCAGAAATGCAGTCTTACCATCAATACTACTGCAGTTTAAATATCTCAACTTTAAAATGTTTATTAAATATACTTTATTTTTCAGTATTAATACACTCATGTGGTCAACATATATATCCCATTTAATATAATTGAAAATGTACAATTTAGGATCAAACACAAGTATATTTTCAATTCTATGTTACAAATATGCTTATTGGAGTCTCATTCCTTTTCAATATAAATATTGCCCGGGTCCATTCATTCAGTTATTTTGTGAAAATAAACAAATTTTTATTAGTAACAAAACAAATGCACATGCCTAATGGAAAACTTTCTACACAATCTTACTTTTTTCCAACTCTCATTCTTTTTCAAACTCCTCAAACCTAAAGTATCCACATTCCTCACTTTCTAACACATAAAAAGTTTGCAGTTAGTTATTTTCAGAGATGGACAGGAGTAGGAGAGGCAGCATTGGCAGGCAGCAAAGTTACTGAACTGGATAGACCTCTGATTACAGTACATAAACCTAAAAAATTCACCTCCAAAGGAAAAGGGCAAATGTGTTTAGAGTCGCTAGGACACAGCGGCCAACAGTATGGTACGATTTTAGAGGCAGCAACAGGAAGCAGAGTTGCTGAACTAGGTAGGCCTCTAGTACACAAACACCAAAAATAAACCTGCAATGGAGGAGGTGTCAGGGTGCCAGGAATCAGACTGAGACGAGAAGTGCAAAAATAATCACACCTTTATTAATAGCAAAAAATAATAAAAAGACCACAAGTCAAATAACAAGCCAGGAATCAAAACCAGAGCTGGTAGTCAGACGAGCCGAGTCAGGAGCCAAAGCGAGTAGTCAGACGAGCCGGAATCAGGAACAAGGAGAACAGCAGAGTCAGGAACAAGCCAGGGATCAGGAATCAGGAGGGACGTCAGACAGCCAAGAAATACACAGGAGCTCTCACAAACAGGTCTGAGACAATGCAAGGGCAAAGCATACTGAACAGAGGCCCTTTAAATTATAAGTGATGACATCACAATTCTGAGACTGCATCCTGTCTCACACGGATGATGTACACCAGTCTGGCCATAAAAGGAAGTGCAGGAAATGAGCAGCATCACACAGTATGCACCAGAGTCAGAAAGAGAGGTGAGTAAAATGGCTGCCAGCAGCATATGGCAAACAAAACAGGGAAAAAACCCTGACAGGAGGACAAACATGTGCTTAGAGTCTTTTGAACACAGGGGCCAACAGTTTGCTTTGATTTTTTACTTTAACTGATGATGAACAGAATAGAGCAGAAAGGGAAGGGGCAGGAGAGGCAGCATCAGGCAGCAGAGTTAGCTAATTATGTAGGCCTCTGGTACACAACCCCCAAAAATACATCTACAAGGAAGAATGGCAAACATGTGCTTAGAGACCCTTGGACAAAGCAGCCAACAATCTGCTATGATTTTTTACTTTATCTAATTATGAACACCACAGAACAGGAAGGGCAAGAGCAGGAGATGCAGCATCAGACAGCATAGAAGCTGAACAAGGTAGGCCTTTATTACAAAAAAACAAAAATACACCTCCAAGGGAGGAGGACAAATATTCACTTGTGTTTGTGATTTGTTACTTTAACTAATAATGACCACCACAGAGCAGGAAGGGCAGGAGCAGGAAAGGTAGCAGCAGGCAGAGAGTTACTGAACTAGGTAGGCCTCAGGTGCATAAACCCCAAAAATACACCTCCAAGGGAGGAGGACAGACATGTGCTTAGATGCCCTTTTTTGATGATAAGCACCACAGAGCAGGAAGGAAAAGAGCAGGAAAGGCAGCAGCGGGCAGTAAAGTTACTGAACAAGCTTATGAGTACATAAACTTAAAAAATACATCTCAAAGGAAATGAGGACAAACACATGCATAGAGCCCCTTGGGCACAACAACCAGCAGTTCCTTAAGAATTTGGCATTGATGGATGATAACCAACATGAATCAGGAAGGGCAGGATTATTAGTGGCAGCAGCAGGCAGCTGAGTAATTGAACTAGGTAGGCCTTACAGTACATATTCCTCAAATATACACCTCCAAGTGAGAAGAAGGACAAACACGTGCTTAGAGCCCATTGGACACAGTTGATAACATTTCCCTGAGGATTTAGCATTAACAGATGATGACCACCATAAAGAAGGAAGGGCAGGAGATGGAGTGGCAGCAGCAGGCTAAATTAACTAGGTAGGCTCACAATACATAAACCTAAAGAATACACCTCCAAGGGAGGAGGACAAACACATGCATAGACCCTCTTAGACACAGCGGCCAGCAGTTCTCTTCTGAGAATTAGGCATTGACTGATGATGACCATCACAGAGCAGGAAGGGCAGGTCCTAAAAATATTCCTCCAAGGGAAGAGGACAAACACATGCTTAGAGTTCCCTAGACACAGCAGCCAATAGTTTGCTACATTTTTTTACTTTAACCCATGATGACCATCACAGAGCAGGCAAGAGAAGGAGAGGAATCTGAGCTACTGAAGTAGGCCTCTGGATTATAGTACATAAATCACATAAATACACCTCCAAGGAAATTGACAAGATAAGTAGTATGGGTGAAAAGAAATAAAGTTCTCACCTTCCTCACCATCCTGGTTGAAATTATCCTTATAGACTCAGTTCAGAGATCTGTTTAAAAAGTCCTTGTGAAATTCTTTTAACATGAGCAAAATCAGTATCTCTCAGAAGCCCCAATTTAAACAGAAGGGAGAGATCTACTTTAAAAATGCTGCTTTGATGCTGGAAGATAAGTTTGGAGAGATGCACAATGGTGTAGAATGTGTTTTAGTTCTGCAGTGTCCACGGTCTTATCCATTTATTTTTCCTAACTTGTGTGCATGTATTGGGAAAACATCTTATCTGACTGCCAGGCCAGCTTCCACTCTGATGTTGTCATCATGAACTCCTGCCTCTAGGACATAGAAATGTGCCAAAATTCTGTTGTACACTGTGACTTGCTGTTCCCTAAGCATTTGTCATTGAGTGATGACCACCACAGAGCAGGAGCAGCAGTAGACAGCAGTAGGCAGCAGTAGGCGTGCCAAAACTTTAAATTCCTATTTGAAGCCCTAAAGCTAAACCATACATATTGTCTTCTAAATGTTGAAAATCAAAATGTACACTTGGATCATTCTATTTTATGAAGTTGGTGCACTTATTTATTGGTCAGCTTTTACAAAACTGCATTTCACTTAAACACAAAACATAACACTGCAGTTCAGATGGATTACAGGCCACTTCCACATCAGTGATAAAGGCAGTCACCTTCTGTAATCCTGTAAGAACTGTCTGACTCAGCTTCAGACTCAGTAATCAATTCATACAGCACATGGTAACATATAGGTTAATAAATCACATTAACAAATCATGTGTTTGATTTTATACAGCTACAGTTTAATGCAAGGTTAACCTCTTTGCTTTTACACTGAAAGTGACTAAACCTGTTCAGCTGGTTTGATTAATATAGTTTTGTGACAGGGAGGTATCCCAGTATGCGGAAAGGGAAACCTCCTTGTCTTAACCCCTTAATGACCACAATGTACCCTGTATGTCACTGGTCGTTAAGGGTTTTTTCAGGACATAATAGCACAAGTCTAGCAAGAACACACTATTAATGCACTCCCTCCAGCAGGTTTTGTGGAATAGAGCAGTCTCAACGCTGGTGGCAAGACCGCGCTATAAAACAATCAAGTCCCAAAAAAAGGCCAGCGACATACAGGGTACGTCGCTGGTCCTTAAGGGGTTAATATGGCCCAAAAAAACTCCTGCAGAGCTATAAGGAAACTCTGAGGAGAGCAAGAGGGCTAAAAGCTGTTACCTTGTTCAAGTAGCTGCAGGATGTGTGCGTGGCTGGGGAATTCCTATGGGCTTTAGCTGGTACTAAGCACAGGAACAACGCCAGAGTATGAGAGGTAGATTGCAGAGGTCAGATGGCAGCATCTGGATGACGTCAGGCAGCAGGAGATGCTCAGACCAGATAAGGAGGAACCGCTGAGAACAGAGCTGTGAAGAAAATAACAGCTGGAGACTGCAAACCATGGAGAGTTTGGCAATTAGCAGGGAATCAGGTGAGGAGGATGGAACACCCTCCTAGTAGCTTCAATATTCCAGCATAGACTGGAGGGAGGCAGAGGCATTTATAGCCAGAGAGAGGCAGCAGTGCTTAAAGGGCCAGCAGGACCTGACACCTTCTTAGGTAGAAACAGGAAAATGAAGGGCTTCCCTACCACCATCTTGAATGAGACAACATAAATACCAGGTGGAAATAAAGTTTTGAGGCGGTGCAACATTGTAGCAGCAACTGTTATGGCTAACTGTGAAGTTATTTGGATTGGGAGCCCATTTGGCAGAGATGAGTGGACCATGATTGGTCAGTTAGTGGCAGTACTAACTCCTTTTAGGTATATCACAGAGAAATTGAGCCAAACCACTGTCAGTCTTATTAAAGTCGCAGCCTTGTTCAGTCATCTCTTGAGCAAGGTTGACACCTTCTTTGAGAATTGTGAAGTGGTCCCTGGTGGCATACTAAGCAGTGAAGAAGCAGCCCTTGTCAGGAGGCTGAATAAGTAGATGAAAGATCGCATGTGGAGTATCTCTATTGAAAAGTTATCAATAAAAGCTTGCATCCATAAGTAAAATGGTGTGAAAAGGGTAATTCTGTTATTATGGCCATAAAATTAAGGGAAGTAGCTGATGTTGCATAAATTTTTATACAGAAATGTATTTAGTTTAGCTGAGGAAAATCATTTTTATCGAACATAGAAATCTGTTATGAAATCATAAAATATAAATGTAAATGTACAGTGAGCAGTGGAGAATTTATCTATGGGGACATGCATTCAAACTGCATTCTAATCAAAGGCCCTTCCTAACTACAAATTGACTGGTTGGAGCAGGAAACCACCTTGCTAGAGCTCTTTTACATATGAGTACAGGCCAGGAAATGAAAATGTGACAGCTGACTGCCTGTCTTGTTTGCCTTTATCATCACCAGATACTCAACTGGAGGATGATGTAGAAGTTGTTTTACCTCTTAAAAGCACTCTCACTGCAGTAACACAAGAACAAATTCAAGCCATCTGTTCAGCATGCCCAATTCAGCAAGCATTATGGAAATTTCTGTTGAAGAAATGACCCAACCACCACTAAACACAGTTCTAAAGGACTTGATTCAGCAATGCTGCCTTATTTTAGAGTGATTAATGTACTTCTCTTGCAAAGTGTTTGCGCTACGAGGCACACAACTTGTTCATGAGCTATTTCTAGTGGAAGTGGCAACTGGCAACATGGGTAGTGGGACACTAATGCACTAACTGGCTTCTTAACAACTGGAGATGACGGTTGTGAAAGAGAGAATGAATGCAGGTGGAGACTGCTGGCTTAAAACCCACAATTCTCAGCCTCTTTAGTGGAATCTCCTCCTTCACTATCTCCTCAGGCTCATAATCAAGTTCCTCCTGGTCTAGAGTAAAGGGCGGCCATAAATGATATGCTGATAGTTAGAATAAGATAACCTCATTGACCAAAGCAGAGACTGGGGATATCTGCTCAATTCCCACTTCTTCCTGACTGCTTTGCACAATGGGATCATCTACTACTCCTGCAATATCTGTCCTGCTGCTTTTGCTGCTGCTACTGCTGGGAGAAAACCTTCTGATTCTGATAAACATATTTTGTTGTTGCTATAAAATATGAAAGAAATTCGGAGAGTGGCGGAACTGGCAGTAGTAGAACTGATGGTAGCACTGGGGCGAACACTATTATAGGTGTTTGTGGACGTAGACTAAAGATTTTTGACCTGTACATGGAGGCTGCTGGGTAATCTCAGACTCCTTCCCAATTATATATAATAAAAGAAAGAAAAAACAATGGCAATACTAGTGTTGTTAATAGGTATTATTGTTATATAATTTTAAATTTGCAACAATAGTTAGAGAGCAAGAGGTGCTGTGCACAAAATAGTTAAATGAACAAAAAAATCCAAATGAAAAACACTAGGAAAGTGTGTATTAAAATAGCACTCTACAACACTATTTCATCACATCTGGTTAGAATTTTTATAATGGTAAGTAATATCATTCTCAGAAAGAATGAAGTTAAAACTTAACTTTTAATTATTAATAATAAACTTACGTAAATAAAAACACAATGTGGTTTAGGTGGTGCTATGATAATAATATTCTAAATTGTTCCTGAATAATTCAGAAATATACAAAATAAACCGTATTAGTATAGTAAGGTACGGGTTAATAATGGCCACTGTGTTGCTCTTGTATGGTGAAGAAGCAAAGTCGTGTCACCTAAAATTAGTAGGTTAGTGTATCAAAATCTGTGATAATACACAGATCGAAATAATACCACTTATATAAACCCCTTAAGGACCAGCGTCGTACCCTGTATGTATCCTGGGCTTCTCTCTGCTGTGATCTCACTCAAAATAGCGAGATTGCGCTATTTCTGCATGCCCCACAAGTGAGGCACTGCAGAAATATATTTGTAGAGTAACTGATGCAGTGAGGGCCACTCTGTGTCCCTTTCTGCATCTGAGAGCGCTGGTGCCGATCGTTGGTGGGTGGGAGCGTAAGGAGGGAGGCGGGTTAATGTTTAAAAAGGCATACATTGAGGCAAATTGGATACTGGCAGACAGCTGCCAGTACCTAAGATGGCAGAAAATAGGTAGAGGGGGGAGGGTTAGAGAACTGTTTGGGAAGATCAGGGAGGTTGGGGGTAAAAGGGGATCCTACACTGCAGAACAAATTACAAAAAATTAAATATATATAAAAAAGCAGCCTTTTATTTTAGTACTGGCAGACTTTCTGCCAGTACTTAAGAGGGGGGTGACAATTTTGGGGTGGGGGAGGAAAGAGAGCTGTTTGAGAGGGGTAAAGGAAGGAATTAGGGGGAGGAATGTGTCAGGTGGGAGAATGATCTCTACACTAAAGCTAAAATTAACCGTACAAGCTACCTAATTAACCCCTTCACTGTTGGGCATAATACAAATGTGGTGCACAGTGGCATTTACCAGCCTCCTAATTACCAAAAAGCAATGCCAAAGCCATATATGTCTGCTATTTCTGAACAAAGGGGATCCCAGAGAAGCATTTCCAACCATTTGTGCCATAATTGCACAAGCTGTTTGTAAATAATTTCAGTGACAATCCTAAAACTGTAAAAAAGTTAACAATTTTTTTTATTTGATCGCATTTGGCATGAAATATACCAAATGGTGGCATGAAATATACCAAAATGGGCCTAGATCAATACTTTGGGTTGTCTACTAAAATATATATATATATACATATAGTTTTGATAGGTAAATATAAAAAAGGCTCTATGTTTAAATGTAGTGTTGGCAAAAATGCTCTGGTCTTTAAGGGGTTAAAACAAGTAGGTAACAGATCCCCATTGCTTTATGAACACTAAAACTTTACACTTCAATACTTAACAACTAATATCATTAAAAAAACACATCTCCATGTTATTCTCAGGCTAATCATTGCTTTATTGTAATAGTATCTATAGCAATTATTTAGAAATTAATGTCATTTTATAATGGCTTCATATTAACGATAATCAAGTTATACAAAATATTTGTCTCTGCTCTTCTAATAAAATAGCAATTTATTAAAATGTTACTTTGCAGAAAACTTATTTTTAGGTTTAGATTCATTAATTTATTTTAAAAAAATCAATTAACAAACACCACCTGTAGTCGTTAATAAAATAAACTTGGCACAAATTTCAGAAAATTACTTATACAACAATAAATACTGATTTATTTCTGTATGTTTATTGATCACTCACTCCCACACTTGCTAAGTGTCTATTGATTAATGCCAGAAGGGCTGCAGACCAAATGTTAATTTGCAATCAATATAAATTAAATCTCCACTATCCAGAGTAATTGCTTTTATGTTCAAAATTGAAATTAGCATTACTTATTTTAGGGTAGAATTAAAAATGTTTGGGATGTAGATAATTTAAAAATAATAAGCAATTATGTGGTTACTGGTTTAAAAATGTTGTTTATTAAAATATATTAAGTTATTTAATATATAAAATGTGTTTTAATAAATAAAGAGATTTCATAATAGTTTTTTGGTTTGTTTTAAATATAAAAAATAAAAATAAAAAAACAAACAAAACAAATAAAAGTGTACAGCAAAATATTTTTTTTTTTTAGGTGAACTCTGTAAAGATATATTTATATAAATAGATGCAATGGAATCTAAAATAATTTAGCTAAAAATATCAACACCTAAAATTTCCATTACGTATGTAAAATATGTTAGCCAAACTATAAAATGTATTTAAAGGGACATTAAACCCCAAATTTTTCTTTCGTGATTCAGATGGAGAATACAATTTTTAACAACATTCTAATTTACTTCTATTCGGCTAGATTTAGAGTTCTGCGGCCAAAGGGGTGCGTTAGCTACGCATGCTTTTTTTCCCCCGCACCTTTTAAATACCGCTGGTATTTAGAGTTCACAGAATGGCTGCGTTAGGCTCCAAAAAAGGTAGCGTGATCGGAACAGCCAATAGAATGCGAGCTTAATCTGATTGGCTGATCGGATCGGATTGAACTTGATCAGCCAATCAAAATTTTCCTACCTTAATTCCGATTGGCTGATAGAATCCTATCAGCCAATCGGAATTCGAGGGAAGCCATCTTGGATGACGGCCCTTAAAGGAACCGTCATTCATCGGGAAGTCGTCGGTGAAGATGGATGTTCCGCGTCGGCGGGATGAACATGGATCCGGAAGAAAGAAGATTGAAGATGCCGTTGATAGAAGACTTCAGCCGGATCATGGACCTCTTCAGCTCCCACTTGGATGAAGACTTCAACCGGATCATGGACATCTTCAGCCCCCCGCTTGGGCTTGGATCAAGACATCGGAGCCAGGACGGATCGGTGTGATACCCGGCGAGGTGAAGATAAGGTAGGAAGATCTTCAAGGGCTTAGTGTTAGGTTTATTTAAGGGGGGTTTGGGTTAGATTAGGGGTATGTGGGTGGTGGGTTGTAATGTTGGGGGGGGGTATTGTATGTGTTTTTTTACAGGCAAAAGAGCTGAATTCTTTGGGGCATACCCCGCAAAGGGCCCTTTTCAGGGCTGGTAAGGTAAAAGAGTATTGAACTTTTTTAATTTAGAATAGGGTAGGGCATTTTTTTATTTTGGGGGTCTTTGTTATTTTATTAGGGGGCTTAGAGTAGGTGTAATTAGTTTAAAATTGTTGTAATATTTTTCTAATGTTTGTAAATATTTTTTTTATTTTTAGTAACTTAGCTTTTTTTATTTTTTGTACTTTAGTTAGTTTATTTAATTGTATTTATTTGTAGGTATTTTATTTAATTTATTTATTGATAGTGTAGTGTTAGGTTTAATTGTAGATAATTGTAGGTAATTTATTTAATTTATTTATTGATAGTGTAGTGTTAGGTTTAATTGTAGATAATTGTAGGTATTGTATTTAATTTATTTATTGATAGTGTAGTGTTAGGTTTAATTGTAACTTAGGTTAGGATTTATTTTACAGGTAATTTTGCAATTATTTTAACTAGGTAGCTATTAAATAGTTATTAACTATTTAATAGCTATTGAACCTGGTTAAAATAAATACAAAGTTGCCTGTAAAATAAATATTAATCCTTAAATAGCTACAATATAATTATAATTTATATTGTAGCTATATTAGGATTTATTTTACAGGTAAGTATTTAGCTTTAAATAGGAATAATTTATTTAATAAGAGTTAATTTATTTCGTTAGATTTAAATTATATTTAATTTAGGGGGGTGTTAGGGTTAGGGTTAGACTTAGCTTTAGGGGTTAATACATTTATTATAGTAGCAGTGAGATTCGGTCGGCAGATTAGGGGTTAATAATTGTAGGTAGGTGGAGACGACGTTGGGGGCGGCGGATTAGGGGTTAATAAATATAATATAGGGGTCGGCGGTGTTAGGGGCAGCAGATTAGGGGTACATAGGGATAATGTAGGTTGCGGCGGTGTACGGAGCGGCAGATTAGGGGTTAAAAAAAATATGCAGGTGTTAGCGATAGCGGGGGCGGCATATTAGGGGTTAATAAATATAATATAGGGGTCGGCGGTGTTAGGGGCAGCAGATTAGGGGTACACAGGGATAACATAGCTGGCGGTGGTGTACGGAGCGGCAGATTAGGGGTTAAAAATTAAAAAAATTTAATAGAGTGGCGGCGATGTGGGGGGACCTCGGTTTAGGGGTACATAGGTAGTTTATGGGTGTTAGTGTACTTTAGAGCACAGTAGTTAAGAGCTTTATAAACCGGCGTTAGCCCATAAAGCTCTTAACTCCTGACTTTTTTCTGCGGCTGGAGTTTTGTCGTTAGATTTCTAACACTCACTTCAGCCACGACTCTAAATACTGGCGTTAGAAAGATCCCATTGAAAAGATAGGATATGCAAATGGCGTAGGGGGATCTGCAGTATGGAAAAGTCACGGCTGCAAAGTGAGCGTTAGACCCTTTCCTGACTGACTCCAAATACCAGTGGGCGGTAAAAACCAGCGTTAGGAGCCTCTAACGCTGGTTTTGATGGCTACCGCCCAACTCTAAATCTAGGCCATTATCTTATTTGCTTCATTCTTTAGATAATCACACAAGGCATCTATGTGAAGCTTCCAATCAGCAGCTACTGAGCCTATCTAGATATGCTTTTCAGTAAAGGATATCAAGAGAATTAAGCAAATCAGATAATAGAAGTAAATTAGAAAGTTGTTTACAATTTTATGCTCTTAATCATGAAAGAAAAAAATGTGTGTTTCATGACCCTTTTAACTGTTTGCTTATTAAATGCCTCTTGTTTTTATGTTTAAAAAAAATACACACTTTTAGAGAAGCTAGAAACTAAATTCTGTAAGATAGGTTTTCTTTAAAATGCTGTAAATAACCTAAACCAGCTATTCATTTGTTGCACTTTAAAGAAAATCAAGGCTATACAGTATATATTTACTTTTGGCTTCTCTAGGGAGCATAGATAACCATGTTTTTTTTACACAAAATCAAACGATGTTTAACCCCTATTATTGGTGATAACAATATTGAAGTAACTGAAAATTATTTTCAAGTTGTATAAGTAATTTCTTTTCTTCTTAACTGCTGACAGCCCAGGACAGCAAGATTTTCCCTGAGGCAGGATATTATGATTTTCATGATCATCATGCAATATATGACAGTGTTTTTCTACACCATTTATTTTTGGAAACTTTGATCAGCATTTTATTTGAAATAATAAAATGTTCAAGGTGGTTTTGCTGTACATGAAGTTCTGAATTGTGAAGCAATTTTATTAAAAAATGTAAAACAACTATAAATGTCTCTTAAAGAAAGTTTCTAAAATACTTAAAAATATATTTATATATATATATATATATATATATATATATATATATATTTGCCTCATATTTCATTCTTTCTTGCTGGCTTATTTTGTTGTAAGAGATAGTTATCATCTCCACCAATCAGAATTTGCCACGAAAAAATCTATAGGCCCTAACTCAAAATCATAATATTTTATAGTTATTTTGTTTCAGAATTATTATGCTGTTACTCTCCTCCAACAATATCATAATACTTTCAAATCGCTCAATCATAAAACCAAATAGGTGAGTGTAGACTCTAACAATTGTAAGGACACAATTGATGCACTTCTCTTAGTTTATTCTGAGGGAGAAAAGCATCATAACAATACTTCTTTACATTAGAAGTTATGGTAAATTCAGTTTGTGTTTGTGCATAAATAACAGTGTAACAGTAACAAAAAACAAACAAAAAAAAACCTGATAAATGATGCAGATGTATGAGAGCAGATGATGATACAGTTCTTGATTGTGCTGACAACCAGCTATGTAGATCTGTCAAGGGACCTCCTAATAGATTTCCACACTGCTCCTTACCAGTGTCAAAATCATTCACTAGTAAATATGGCTGCAATGATAGGTTTACTAAGGTGAGTATCACAATTCCCTTTTTTTTATTACTGCACTGGAGAAAATTCACCATCTCCCGAAATATGTTTCAATTGATAATCAGAGTTAGAGATTCAAGGGAGTGGAAACCCAATAGTCACAGAACCCAAACATCATTTGCATTATGATATTACCCAGTAGTACCTCCTGTAAGCCACTTAAACCTCAACGTATAATCGGATGTGTCTAACTACAGACCTTAGGTACAACACCCAATCTCTCTAGTTGTCATCAAATAGCTGTTGACCTTTAGCAGTGAGCTAGGACTCTGTTACCACAGACTGACAAAGTTTCCATCAGCGTCTCCTGCTCCCACGACTCCAGCATTCGACTCGGCGTCTCCACCTCTACGTCGGCTAGTAGTGACATCACCACCCTATGATTTCAACCCATAGGTACAGTCTCACAGGGGAATATTTTCAGCTTCAAGCGGCCCAAATTCTGGTAATCTAAAGTTCAAGAAAAGAAAGGCAGGACCTTGCTTGATAAAATCGAAAAACTTTATTCCAACATGATTAAAAGTGATCCAAGGAGGAACAACATAGCACAAGAGGATGTAGCACCAATTGATAATCATAAATAAACATATTCACAAATGAAGGGACTACATTTGGCCCTATGGCAGTCCAAAATTTTTGCAGGCAGTAATCTCATTCACATTTAAGATGCCGCCTGGATAAAGATGGAGCCCCCAGGATGAAGATGGAGCCGCCGGGATGAAGATGGAGCCTCAGGGATGAAGATCCTTTAAGCGGGACTTCAGCAACTGTGAGTACCTAAAGAGGGGTTAGTGTTAGGTTTTTTTAATTTTTTTGGGGTGTTTTTTTTTTTTTTAAGTTTAGGGTTTGAGCTATTCTTAAAAGAGCTAAATGCCCTTTTCAGGGCAATGCAAAAGAGCTAAATGCCCTTTTAAGGGCAATGCCCATACAAATGCCCTTTTCAGGGCAATGGGTAGCTTGGGGTTTTGTTAGAGTTAGGCTTTTTTTATTTTAGGGGGTTGTTTGGGTGGTGGTTTTTACTGTTGGGGGTCTTTGTATTTTTTTTTACAGGTAAAAGAGCTGTTTAACTTAGGGCAATGCCCTATAAAAGGGCTATTGGTAGTTTATTGTAGGCTAAGGTTTTTTTTGTGTAGGGTTTTTTATTTTTATAGGGCCATTAGATTAGGTGTAATTATTTTTTATTTTTGATAATTTCGTTGTTTTTTTTGTTGTAATTTAGTGTTTGTTATTTATTGTAATTTAGTGTTTGTTATTTTTTGTAATTTAGTCTTTTTTATTTTTTTGTAATTAGATACTTTGTAATTTTAGAGTAGTGTTAAGATTTTTTATTGCTTAATATAGTTTATTTAATTGTTAGTTAGTTTAACTTTAGTTCAATAGTTATATTAGTTTAATTGTTAGTTTAAACTTAGTTTTTTTAATTTGACAGGTAAGTTTTAATTTAATTTAAGATAGGGAAATTGTATTTTTATTATAAAGTTGGGGGGGCGTTAGGTTTAGGGGTTACTAGTTTAAATTAGTTTATTGCGATGTGGGGGCTTTTGGTTTAGGTGTTAATAGGTTTATTTAGTATATTTTGTTGTAGGGGGCTTGCGGTTTAGGGGTTAATAGATTTATTATAGTGGCGGTGGATGTAGGGGTTAATAACTTTAGTATAGTGGGGGTGATCTGGGCAGATGACAGATTAGAGGTTAATAATATTTAAATAGTGTCTGCGATGCGGGAGGGCGGCAGTTTAGGGGTCAATAACTTTATTATAGTGGCGACAATGTCGGGACCGACATATTAAGGGTTAATAACTTTAATACAGTATTTGTGATGCGGTAGGGCCTCGGTTTAGGGGTTAATAGGTAGTTTATGGGTGTTTAGTGTAATTTGTGACAGTTTAGTTATGAGTTTTATGTAACAGTTTTGTAGCGTAAAACTCATAACTACTGCTTTCAGATTGCGAAACGGATCTGGTAGTTTTAGGGTGTAATGCAAGCTTTTTAGCCTCACCGCAAAACTTGTAATGGCTGCGCTATGGAAGTCCCATGAAAAAACGGAATTTGTACGTGTGCAGTACGGCTATACCGACAAGACTTGTAATGGCTGCGGTGCTGTTTTAATGCTAAAATTACCATTTTTTTCAGCGTTAAAACAGGAGTACTACAAATATATAATTCCAATTTATTTCATGTAATTGGCAAGAGTCTATGAGCTAGTGGCGTATGGGATATACAATCCTACCAGGAGGGGCAAAGTTTCTCAAACCTCAAAGTGCCTATAAATACACCCCTCACCACACCCACAATTCAGTTTTACAAACTTTGCCTCCCATGGAGGTGGTGAAGTAAGTTTGTGCTAAGATTTCTACGTTGACATGCGCTTCTCAGCATTTTGAAGCCCGATTCCTCTCAGAGTACAGCGAATGTCAGAGGGACGTGGAGAGTATCACCTATTGATTGCAATGATTTTCGGGGGTCTTTTTCATAGGTTCTCTGTTATCGGTCGTAGAGATTCATCTCCTACCTCCCTTTTCAGATCGATGATATACTCTCATATACAATTATCTCTACTGATAACTGTTTCAGTACTGGTTTGGCTATCTGCTATATGTGGATGGGTGTCTTTTGGTAATTATGTTTTTTATTATTTAAGACACCTCAGCTATGATTTGGCACTTTATGCATTAATATAAAGTTCTAAATATATGTATTGTACTTATATTTGCCTTGAGTCAGGTTCATGTATTTGCTTTTGCAGATTGTCAGTTTCATATTTGGGGAAAGTAAATATTAAGAAATATTTTTCTTACCTGGGGTTTAGTCTTTTTTCAATTGACTACTTTGTTTCAAATTGCGGGCAAGATTAGGCTCGCGGGTGCGCCAAATGCTACACTTTATTGCATCATTCTTGGCGCGAGAATTTTTTTGCGCTAAAAGGCACGTCTGTTGCCGCAAAATCGTCACTTCCGGCGTCGTAGTTGACGCCGAGTTGTTCACACAGGGTTGCGTCGTTAGGGATGCAAGTGTGTCATTTCTGGACATGGTTGGCGCCAAAAAAATTTCAGTTATATTGTGCGTCATACTTGGCGCCAAACTTTCATTATTTATTACCCCATTGTTGTTTGCCTCTTGCCTTTTTCTATGTCAGAGGGCTATGCTATTTGCATTTTTCCCCATTCCTGAAACTGTCATATAAGGAAATTGATAATTTTGCTTTATATGTTGTTTTTTCTTTTACATTTTGCAAGATGTCTCAATCTGATCCTGCCTCAGAAGTATCTGTTGGAACTTTGCTGCCTGACATCGGTTCTACCAAAGCTAAGTGCATTTGTTGTAAAATTGTGCAGATTATATCTCCTAATGTCATTTGTAATAGTTGTCATGATAAACTTTTACATGCAGAGAATGTTTCCATCAGTAATAGTACTTTGCCTGTTGCCGTTCCTTCAACCTCTAATGTACATGATATACCTATGAATTTTAAAGAATTTGTTTCTGATTCTATTCTGAAGGCTTTGTCTGCATTTCCGCCTTCTAACAAACGTAAAAAGGTCTTTTAAAACTTCTCATAAAGTTGATGAAATTTCAAATGATTGACAATATAATGAATTATCCACCTCTGATGAGGATCCATCTGATTCAGAAGATCCTTCCTCACATATTAACACTGACAAATCTACTTTGGATATTGAGGAAGCTAGTCCTCTTGATATTAAAACCAGTAAATGTTTAAATTCTGTTTTTAAACCTCCTGTGGTTACTTCAGAGGTTTTTCCTATTCCTGATGCTATTTCTGATATGATTTCTAAGGAATGGAATAAGCCGGGTACTCCTTTTAATCCTTCTGCAAGGTTTAAAAAATTCTATCCTTTACCAGCAGTTTCAATAGAGTTTTGGGAAAAGATCACCAAAGTTGATGAGGCTATTTCTACTCTTGCTAAACTAACCACTATTCCTATGGAAGATAGTACTTCCTTTAAAGATCCTTTAGATAGGAAGCTTAAATCTTATCTAAGGAAAGCCTATCTATATTCAGTTCATCTTCGCAGGCCTGCAATTACTTTGGCTGATGTTGCGGCTGCATCAACTTTTTGGTTGGAGAATTTAGCGCAACAAGAATTGGATCCTGACATGTCTAGCATTGTTCGCTTGTTGCAACATGCTAATCATTTTATTTGTGATGCCATTTTTGAAATTATCAAAATTGATTTTAGATCCATGTCTTTAGCTATTTTAGCTAGAAGAGCTTTGTGGCTTAAATCTTGGAATGCTGATATGACATCTAAGTCTAGATTACTATCTCTTTCTTTCCAAGGTAATAATTTATTTGGTTCTCAGTTGGATTCTATTATTTCAACTGTTACTGGGGAAAGGGAGATTTTCTGCAACAGGATAAAAAACCTAAGGGTAAATCTAAGGCTTTTAACCGTTTTCGTTCCTTTCGTCAAAATAAAGAACAAAAATCGAATCCTTCCCCCAAGGAATCTGTTTCCAATTGGAAGCCTTCCTCAAATTGGAATAAATCCAAGCTTTTTAAGAAACCAAAGTCAGCCCCTAAGTCCGCATGAAGGTGCGGCCCTCATTCCAGCTCAGCTGGTCAAATTCTGTCCAAAATCAATGGATTCAGAGCATTATCTTTCAGGGGTACCGAATAGGATTCAGAGTAAGACCTCCTGTGAGAAGATTTTTTCTCTCACGCATCCCAGTATATCCAGTAAAAGCTCAGGCTTTCCTGAAGTGTGTTTCAGACCTGGAGGTTTCAGGGGTAATCATGCCAGTTCCTTTTCAGGAACAAGGTCTGGGGTTTTATTCAAATCTATTCATTGTCCCAAAGAAAGAAAATTCATTCAGACCAGTTATGGATCTGAAAATTTTTAATCGTTATGTAAGAGTACCAACTTTCAAGATGGTGACTATAAGGACTATTCTGCCTTTTGTTCAGCAAGGACATTATATGTCTACAATAGACTTGCAGGATGCTTACCTTCATATTCTGATTAATCCAGAACATTATCAGTTCCTGAGAATCTCTTTTCTAGACAAGCATTACCAATTTGTTGCTCTTCCATTTGGCCTAGCAACAGCTCCAAGAATCTTTTCAAAGGTTCTGGGTGCCCTACTCTCTGTAATCAGAGAACAGGGTATTGCGGTGTTTCCTTATTTGGACAATATCTTGGTACTAGCTCAGTCTTTACATTCTGCAGAATCTCACACAAATCAACTATTGTTGTTTCTTCAAAAACATAGTTGGAGGATCAATTTACCAAAAAGTTTCTTGATTCCTCAGACAAGGGTCACCTTTTTAGGCTTCCAGATAGATTCAGTGTCCTGACTCTGTCTCTAACAGACAAGAGACGTTTAAAATTGGTTGCAGCATGTCGGCACCTTCAGTCTCAGTCATTCCGTTCAGTGGCTATGTGCATGGAAGTTTTAGGCCTCATGACTGGAGCATTGGACGCGATTCCTTTTGCTCATTTTCTCATGAGACTGCTCCAGCTTTGTATGCTGAATCAAAGGTGCCGGGATTATACAAAGATATCACAATTAATATCCTTAAATCCCAATGTTCGACACTCTCTGACGTGGTGGTTAAATCACCAATGTTTAGTTCAAGGGGCCTCTTTGTTCAGCCAACCTGGACTGTGATCAAAACAGATGCGAGTCTTTCAGGTTGGGGAGCTGTCTGGGGATCTCTGACAGCACAAGGGGTTTGGAAATCTCAAGAGGCGATTCTCAGAGCTCTTCAGTTTTGGCCTCTGTTGAAGAGAGAACCATTCATTTGTTTTCAGACAGAAAATATCACGGCGGTGGCATATGTCAATCATCATGGTGGGACTCACAGTCCCCAAGCTATGAAAGAAGTATCTCGGATACTTGTTTGGGTGGAATCCAGCTCCTGTCTAATTTCTGTGGTTCATATCCCAGGTGTAGACAATTGGGAGGCGGATTATCTCAGCCGTCAGACTTTACATCCGGGGGAGTGGTCTCTCCATCCAGATGTGTTTTCTCAGATTGTTCAGATGTGGGGTCTTCCAGAAATAGATCTGATGGCTTCTCATATAAACAATAAACTTCCCAGATACCTGTCCAGGTCCAGGGATTTTCAGGCGGAAGCAGTAGATGCGTTGACACTTCAATGGTGTTATCCACCTGCTTACATCTTTCCGCCTCTAGTTCTTCTTCCAAGAGTTATTTCCAAAATCATCATGGAACAATTGTTTGTGTTGCTGGTGGCACCAGCATGGCCACACAGGTTTTGGTATGCGGATCTTTTTCGGATGTCCAGTTGCCAACCTTGGCCACTTCCGTTAAGGCCGGACCTTCTGTCTCTAGGTTTGTTTTTCCATCAGGATCTCAAATCATTAAATTTGAAGGTATTGAAATTGAACACTTAGTGCTAAGTCATAGAGGGTTCTCTGACTTAGTAATTAATACTATGTTACAAGCTCGTAAATCTGTCTTTAGAAAGATTTATTATCGAGTTTGGAAGATTTACATTTCCTGGTGTTCTTCTCATAAATTCTCTTGGCATTCTTTTAGAATTCCTAGAATTTTACAGTTTCTTCAGGATGGTTTGGATAAAGGTTTGTCTGCAAGTACCTTGAAGGGACAAATCTCTGCTCTCTCTGTTTTATTTCACAGAAAGATTGCTAAACTTCCTGATATTCACTGTTTTGTACAGGCTTTAGTCCGTATTAAGCCTGTTATTAAATCAATTTCTCCTCCTTGGAGTCTTAATTTGGTTTTGAAGGTGTTACAGGCTCCTCCATTTGAGCCTATGCGTACTTTGGATATTAAACTACTTTCTTGGAAAGTATTGTTCCTTTTGTCTATTTCTTCTGCTAGAAGAGTTTCTGAGTTATCTTCCCTTTCTTGTGAATCTCCTTTTCTGATTTTTCATCAGGATAAGGCAGTTTTGCTGACTTCATTTAAATTTTTACCTAAGGTTGTGAATTCTAACAACATTAGTAGAAAAATTGTTGTCCCTTCCTTGTGTCCTAATCCTAAGAATTCTTTGGAAAGATCCTTACATTCTTTGGATGTGGTGAGAGCTTTGAAATATTATGGTAAAGCTACTAAAGATTTCAGGAAGACTTCTAGTTTATTTGTTATATTTTCTGGTCCTCGGAAAGGTCAGAAGGCTTCTGCTATTTCCTTGGCTTCTTGGTTAAAGCTTTTTGATTCTTCAAGCTTATTTGGAGTCGGGTCAGGCCCCACCTCAGAGAATTACTGTGCATTCTACTAGATCAGTCTCCACTTTGTGGGTTTTTAAGAATGAAGCTTCAGTTGATCAGATTTGCAAAGCAGCAACTTGGTCCTCTTTGCATACATTTACTAAATAATACCGTTTTGATGTTTTTGCTTCTTCAGAAGCAGCTTTTGGTAGAAAAGTTCTTCAGGCAGCTGTTTCAGTTTGATTCTTCTGCTGAAGTTTTGAATTTTTCTGTTCATTATGAGAATAACTTATATTTGGGTTGTGGATCATTTTTTCAGCGTATGGCTGTTGTTTATTTTTTATCCCTCCCTCTCTAGTGACTCTTGAGTGGAGTTCCACATCTTGGGTATTGATATCCCATACGTCACTAGCTCATGGACTCTTGCCAATTACATGAAAGAAAACATAATTTATGTAAGAACTTACCTGATAAATTAATTTCTTTCATATTGGCAAGAGTCCATGAGGCCCACCCTTTTTTGTGGTGGTTATGATTTTTTTGTATAAAGCACAATTATTTCCAAATTCTTTTGTTGATGCT
This sequence comes from Bombina bombina, assembly GCF_027579735.1. Lineage (NCBI taxonomy): Eukaryota > Metazoa > Chordata > Amphibia > Anura > Bombinatoridae > Bombina > Bombina bombina. The sequence continues at coordinate 403,120,544 of NC_069499.1, forward strand.
TTTTACTCCTTTCTTTATCACGCCACTACTTGGCTTTTCGTTAAACTGAATTATGGGTGTGGTGAGGGGTGTATTTATAGGCATTTTGAGGTTTGGGAAACTTTGCCCCTCCTGGTAGGATTGCATATCCCATACGTCACTAGCTCATGGACTCTTGCCAATATGAAAGAAATGAATTTATCAGGTAAGTTCTTGCATAAATTATGTTTTTATCTTTTTATTTTTATTTCTCCATAAAAATCCCTATTTTTTTTTTTTTTTCGTTTTTAATCCCCTTAATCTCTATCCCTTGTATGGCTTTTAAATTGCCTGATTAAAAAAATGAACACATACTCAAAAATGAAAAAAAAAAATCTCTTTTTTTTAGCTCTAGTTTGCCTATGTTGTTGTATCAATACAGTATACATCTGTCCTTATATTAAAGTTAATAAAAGTACATGAATCACATATCACTTAGAATTAATAGGGACGCAGGTGATGTAAATATATCTTTGCAGGTGATGTAAATATATCTTACTTGCTTTGATATAATCTTTGAATTAGTTAAGGATTGTTTCATATTCTTTTTATTATGTTTATTTGTAAACAGAATCTGCAGCACTATACAGGGGGTACAATAAGAGAACTCAAGTTCGGTGAAGCCAGATGGGGAATAAAAAATTAGAGGGTCCCGATCCCTAGAGATTATACAATCTAATTGATTGATTTTTATAAGTCCACTTTTAGTTTAATTTTCTTTAGTTCTACAGAAAATAAAAATCAGCATGGAATATAAAACAATATTAAATGTGCTTTAAATAAACCAATGTTCAATACTACTCAGTAGAATTTTTCCTTAACTGTGAATGGGGAAATAGGTCCACCTGCTGGACATTCAGTATAAACATTGTTTTATGTTTTATGTAAGAAAAACAGATTTTATTGCTTGTATGTTTTAAAACTGAGAGGGACACTTTATTCTGAAAGCAATACAAATGAGAAAAATTTAAAAAGTGGCATGCCTTATAAATATGTTTAAAAAATTCTGAATTTATGAATACATTACTTTAAACAACATAACAATAGCAGATCAGAATAATAACGTTATTTGATTTTTTTTTCTTTTTAACTACTACTTTAGATTAAAGTAATGTGACAGTTACTTTTAATGAAATAGGCAAAAAGAATGTTGGAATATGATTTTAAATTTGATAGGCAACAGGATATTTGGTGCTGATGAAGAGAGTAAATGTCGAAATATTTATTAGAAAAACAATAACTATTTACTGTAATACTCAATTTTGGCACTCATACTGCCACTACAGTCTATATTAATTTTATAAAGGCATTTGAGAATAATAAACAAATGTCAGAATGCCATGTATCCAGTATTTTATTGATGTGAAAGGTATTTTAATGTTTAGGTCAATGTATATACTAAAGAATAAATATAGAAATAAACTTCCTGTTATGGTGAAACATCTAAGTGTATGGAAATCTAATGTGATGTAAATGTCTGTTTTAAATCAGTCCTAGCCACTTTTGTTTCTGATATTCTGATATATTTCTGATCATTTTAACAGCACCACTGGTATATTTTTTTTCTTCTTCAAGAAAACCCGTCATCAACACTAAACAAATGTCACGAGGACATAATATTTGTATTTAACATTGAGTACATTTTCCCATAACTAGATAAAACCATGGCATTCATTTTATTTTATATAAACTGCAAATACTGATCACTTACATTGAATATGAAAATTTGATTTTCATAGGTAACTTATGTGTTTTAAAACCTAGGGAACATTTTAACCAACCTTGCTCCAATATTGTACTAGCAGACGTGCACAGACAATACATTTGTTTTGCACAACATGTGATGGAGACATTTTCTTTTATTTTGTCTGACATAATTTCATTTTATAAAAATCTATTCACCCACTACTTCCTATGGGGAACGTCTCCAGGCAGCAAGGGAGCAATTGGATGGCAACTTAAACTTAAATAAAGTTAAAGTAGTAGCTGATGCTTTATAAATAGTGTGTTTGTGTGTGTGGGTGTATGTGTGGGTGCGTGTGTGTGTGTGAGTGTAAATAGAGGGCCAGTAACCTTCCTTACATTTTTAACATTCCTTTATATGGTCAGGACAAAAGTGAAGTTTACACATTTATTGGCTGACACAGAAATCAATCTACTTAATAGTATAAATGTGCAGTTTTTCTCACTTTTATTGTAATGGCTTTAATTGCATGAATGGCTATAAAGGGACAGTCTAGTCCAAAATAAACTTTCAGGATTCAGATAAAGAATGTAGTTTTAAACAATTTTCCAATTTACTTTTATCAACAATTTGCTTTGTTCTCTTGGTATTCTTAGTTGAAAGCTAAACCTAGGAGGTTCATATGCAAATTTCTAAGCCCTTGAAGCCTGCCTCTTCTCTCAGGGTATTTTAACAGCTTTTCACCACTAGAGGGTGTTAGTTCATGTGTGACATATAGATAACACTGTGCTCATGCACGTGGAGATCCAGTGAGCCAGTTCTGATTGGCTAAAATGGAAGTCTGTCAATAGAACTGAAATAAGGGGGCAGTTTGCAGAGGCTTAGATACAAGGTAATCACAGAGGTAAAAAGTGTATTTATATAACTGTGTTGGTTATGCAAAACTATGGAATGGGTAATAAAGGGATTATCTATCTTTTTAAACAATAACAATTCTGGTGTAGACTGTCCCTTTAAGTGCATGAATTAATCGACTAAAGGCCAGATTAAGAGTGGAGCACTATTTTAATGTGCGCTCGTAAAGTGACACAAGTTAAATAACCAGCCTTTACAAGTGGCTGGTTAATTCTAATGCAAGCTTGCAGTTTCACTTTGCACTAAGCGCAATTAAGCAGAGGTCCTACCACTGGTTAAAAATAAAAAATTGCCCCAGTTGCTTTTAAAATAAAGAGGACAGTACATTAATATGTACAATAAATATAAGCATTGAAGCAGTTATAAGGGGTTAAAGCTAGGGGGTGTGGAGTGTTTGGAAAAAAAAAAAAAAGGCACCGAAAGTGCCTTTACATAGAGGTCAAAGAGGGACTGTGTTATCTCTATAAATATATATGTATATGCTTATATACATATCTATTTATTTATGGCTGTCTAAAGCTGCGCAATTTGCCCCCTGCGCCGTGCTAGGTGGTTTGTCGTGGCTGCCGGCATGAAATTAAGGATGGCATTACGAAGTGGAGCAAAAATATTGTGCTCCCATAAGCGCAATATTGCGCTCCACTCGTTATATGGCCCTACGTTTTTTTTACTCATATATTTGTTTGTTCATAGATTCATTCAAGGGACAACTTATTTATAGTATGAAAAGAAGTAGTATAAGACTATGATCACTGGGTGGCGCTAGAGACAAAGAACCTCAAACTACAAAAGTAAGAGCCACAAGAATAGAAAACAAATAAGTTTAATCATAAGACAAATAATGTCCCACAAAAGACCTAAGTGCAGTAGAGTGGATGTGAAACAAAATCAATAGTCACACAGTTTCATGCAGTGCATATATGGAAAAGCAGCTCCTCTTCAGTCTCCAAATCCAGATATCAAACTTCTGGAAATACAAACAGACAAAGAGGGCCCCTCATGTGTACATCAATAGTTTCTTCCACTTCTTCAATAGTATAAGTGTACCGGGTACTCACATATGGTGACAGTGACCTAATGTGCTGATGGAGACGTGCTGAAGATTCTCAGCGCTCCAGCTCACTGAACCCAGGCTGCTGGTAATCATATGGCAGCTCTGTTCTCACCCGTAGCAAAACGACTTGTTCGCTCAATTCAAAGTGAGAAGCAAATTTTATTAAAACATAAGTAAAACCAGTCAAATCCAAGCTGTGATATCAAAGGGGCATCGCATCATTTGTAGTATTATTGATAAATGCAAAACAAAAATGCACTATGCATCATATTCAGACCAGCTAATTGTAGCATTTATCCCCCTCTCTTTTTTTCTCAAACAACAAATACATTGAAACAACCTTTGGGAATAATTACAGCCGTCTACAAACTAAAAACCTTTATTTAGTGCATTGTTTACAAAAAATAAAACTTATATGCAAAAGAAATAGTGATATCTGACTATAACAAAGAGCCTTAAAGGGACATGATTCAGAGCATACCATTTTAAACAACTTTCTAATATACTTTTATTATTATATGTTTTGCTTCATTCTCATTATTAAATGAGCAGTAATGCACTACTAGGAGCTAGCAGAATACATATAGTGAGCCAATTAAAAATGGCATCTATGTGCAGCCACCAAGCAGCAGCTAGATTCCGGCAGTGCATTAATGCTCAACCTAGGTATACGTTTAAACCAAGGATACCAATAGAACAAAGAAACATAGATAACATAAGAAAAATAGAAAGCTATTTGAAATTGCATCATCTAACTCGCTAGTTTTCAAACCTGCCCTCAGGCCTCCCTAACAGGGCAGATTTTGAGGATATCTGAACTAGAGCACAGGTGAAATAATCAGCTGATTAGTAGTGATGTCGCGAATAGTTCGTCGGCGAATAGTTCCCGGTGAACATAGCTTGTTCGCGTTCGCCGCGGCAGGCGAACATATGCGATGTTCGGTCCGCCCCCTATTCGTCATCATTGAGTAAACTTTGACCCTGTACCTCACAGTCAGCAGACACATTCCAGCCAATCAGCAGCAGACGCTCCCTCCCAGACCCTCCCACCTCCTGGACAGCATCCATTTTAGATTCATTCGGAAGCTGCATTCTTAGTGAGAGGAGGGACAGTGTAGCTGCTGCTGATTTAATAGGGAAATCGATAGCTAGGCTAGTGTATTCAGTGTCCACTACAGTCCTGAAGGATTCATCTGATCTCTGCTGTAAGGACAGCACACCAAAAAGCCCTTTTTAGGGCTACAACATCAGTCTGCTTTTTTCCTGTGTAATCTAATTGCAGTTGCCTGCCTGCCAGCATGTGTGTCAGGCTCACAGCGTATACTGTGCCCACTTGACCAGTGCCACCACTCATATCTGGTGTGGCAGGTGGTGGGGGTTGGTCTGTGGGGGGGGGGAGCTACACTACAGCTGCCAGTACCCAAGATGGCCACCAATAAGGCAGATGGAGAGGGTTAGAGAGCTGTTTTGGGGGGATCAGGGAGGTTGGGGGATAAGGGGGGATGCTGCACCACAGCATATGTAAATATGCTAAAAATAAAATAAAATGGTGGCATGAAATATACCAAAATGGGCCTAGATCAATACTTTGGGTTGTCTTCTACACTACACTTAAGCTAAAATTAACTCTAAAAGCTCCCTACATGCTCCCTAATTAACCCCTTCACTGCTGGGCATAAAACACATGTGGTGCACAGTGGCATTTAGCAGCCTTCTAATTACCAAAAAGCAACGCCAAAGCCATATAAGTCTGCTATTTCTGAACAAAGGGGATCCCAGAGAAGCATTTACAACCATTTATGCCATAATTGCATAAGTTGTTTGTAAATAATTTCTGTGAGAAACCTAAAGTTTTTGAAAAAGTGAACAATTTTTTTTTTATTTAATCGCATTTGGCGGTGAAATGGTGGCATGAAATATACCAAAATGGGCCTAGATCAATACTTTGGGTTGTCTACTATACTACACTTAAGCTAAAATTAACTCTACAAGCTCCCTACATGCTCCCTAATTAACCCCTTCACTGCTTGGCATAAAACACGTGTGGTGCGCAGTGGCATTTAGCAGCCTTCTAATTACCAAAAAGCAACGCCAAAGCCTTATAAGTCTGCTATTTCTGAACAAAGGGGATCCCAGAGAAGCATTTACAACCATTTATGCCATAATTGCATAAGTTGTTTGTAAATAATTTCTGTGAGAATCCTAAAGTTTTTGAAAAAGTGAACAATTTTTTATTTATTTAATCGCATTTGGCGGTGAAATGGTGGCATGAAATATACCAAAATGGGCCTAGATCAATACTTTGAGTTGTCTACTATACTACACTTCAGCTAAAATTAACTCTACAAGCTCCCTACATGCTCCCTAATTAACCCCTTCATTGCTTGGCATAAAACACGTGTGGTGCGCAGTGGCATTTAGCAGCCTTCTAATTACCAAAAAGCAACGCCAAAGCCATATAAGTCTGCTATTTCTGAACAAAGGGGATCTCAGAGAAGCATTTACGATCATTTATGCCATAATTGCATAAGTTGTTTGTAAATAATTTCTGTGAGAAACCTAAGTGAACAATTTTTTTTATTTGATCGCATTTGGCGGTGAAATAGTGGCATGAAATATACCAAAATGGGCCTAGATCAAAAAAATATATACATGTCAAGGGATATTCAGGTATTCCTGACAGATATCAGGGTTCCAATGTAACTAGCGCTCATTTTGAAAAAAAGTGGTTTTGAAATAGCAAAGTGCTTCTTGTATTTATTTCCCTATAACTTGCAAAAAAAGCAAAGAACATGTTAACCTAAAGTTTGTGAAAAAGTGAACAATTTTTTTTATTTGATCGCATTTGGCGGTGAAATAGTGGCATCAAATATACCAAAATGGGCCTAGATCAAAAAAATATATACATGTCAAGGGATATTCAGGTATTCCTGACAGATATCAGGGTTCCAATGTAACTAGCGCTCATTTTGAAAAAAAGTGGTTTTGAAATAGCAAAGTGCTTCTTGTATTTATTTCCCTATAACTTGCAAAAAAAAGCAAAGAACATGTTAACATTGGGTATTTCTAAACTCAGGAAAAATTTAGAAACTATTTAGCATGGTTGTTTTTTGGTGGTTGTAGATGTATAACAGATTTTGGGGGTCAAAGTTAGAAAAAGTGTGTTTTTTTCCTTTTTTCCTAATATTTTATAATATTTTTAATAATAAATTATAAGATATGATGAAAATAATGGTATCTTTAGAAAGTCCATTTAGTGGCGAGAAAAACGATATGTAATATGTGTGAGTACAGTAAATGAGTAAGAGGAAAATTACAGCTAAACACAAACACCGCAGAAATGTAAAAATAGCCCTGGTCCTTAAGGGAGAGAAATTGAAAAATGGCCTTGGTCCTTAAGGGGTTAAAAAAAAAATAGAAATTTGACTGTGAAATAATAGCAGTCAGTTTCCTTCACACGTGTGCGTTTCAGGGCCTGCCAGGGCACAGTGTCACACCAGTGCAACTCAGATCTGGTGTAACAGTAGTGTACATTTAAAAAAAAAAAAATACAATTTTGACTGTAATAGATTGAATAGCAGTTAGTTGTCTGCAAACGTGTGTGTCAGGAATACAGCATCTATTCTGCCAACTTCTGCCAGTGCACAGTGCCACTCATATCTCTTGTCACAGTAGCTTGCACGCATAGTACCACTAATGAAAAAAAAAATGACAGGCAGAGGCAGGCCACCCCGCAGGGGCCGTCGTGGTTGTGGTGCTGTGATTCCCTTTGGCCCTAGAATAATGCCCAGTGTTCAGAGGCCACGTACCCTGAACTCGAAAAGTTCTGAGGACATAGTTGACTGGCTAACACAGGACACCCAATCTTCTACAGCTTCCGCTCTAAACCTTGATGCACCATCCTCCTCCAGCTTAGCTTCGGGCACCTCTCAAGTTACCACTCGCCCGCCTGCCGCCACCACCAACACTAGCACCACAGCCACTTCACTTGATCTGTCAGAGGAGTTATTTACACATCAGTTGGAAGAAATGAGTGATGCGCAACCATTATTGCCAGAGGATGTAGATAACAAGGATATGTCTCAGTCAGGCAGCATTACACACATGGACGTACGGTGTGATGATGATGATGTTGTACCCGCTGAGGAAGTTTGGTCTGTTACTGTGAAGCGGGCGTAACCCTTACACTACCTGATCGATACAACATCATACCTGAAGTTTTAAAGCAGGTTATTCCAAACAATTTAGGAATGTTAGGTGATTTATGGATTAAAACCAGACTCTGCATCAACTATGTAATTTTCCATGGGAGTTTTGCCATGGATCCCCCTCCGGCATGCCACAGTCCAGGTGTTAGTCCCCTTGAAACAACTTTTCCATCACTATTGTGGCCAGAAAGAGTCCCTGTGGGTTTTAAAATTCACCTGCCTATTGAAATCAATGGCGGTTCGCCCGTTCACAAACATTTGCGGAAGTTCGCTTTCGCCGTTCGTGAACCGAAAATTTTATGTTCGCGACATCACTACTGATTAGCAAACGTGGATATTTTATCTGCTCTCACCTGAAAATCTAGCCTCTTAGGGAGGCCTCTTGACAGGTTTGAAAACCAGTGTTCTGAATAAATTATTGATTTAAAATGTTGTGTTTCACATCCTTTTAAACTATGAATGGCCATACTTTAGTGAGACAGGGTCTACATTTTTTTGTAAAGATTGTCAGTTTGATGTAGCTATGCATATGTTAAGCATAAGATCTGATTCTATGGACAAAATTAAAAACATAAATACCACATTTTTTTCAGGATTCAAATGGAGCATATGATTTTAAACAACTTTCTACTTGATTTATATTATCTAAAGTTTTTTTTTGGTATACTTTGTTGAAAAATATACCTAGGTAGGCTACTCAGGAGCTGCTGATTGGTGGCTACACATATATGCCTCATGTTATTGGAGAATTGCATTGCTGCTTATTCAACAAAGAATACCAAGAGAATTAACCAACTTAGATAAGAGGTAAATTGGAAAGTTGTTTAAAATTGTATTCTCTATCTGAATCACAAAATATATATACATTGTATGTCCCTTTAATCTGAGTCTATGCACAAAATTATTCTTTGCTTTAAATTAAGAATTAATATTTTTATTCTGAATCATTCTTTTGTAATTGAGGTCAATTGTAGAAGTGCAGAATATGGTTCAAAATGTATGGATTTTTTAAAATTTATTTTAACTTGTAAGTATATTATCGCTGGTAGTTTAGCAGATCCTGATCTACCTTTTGGGCACACCAGCTTTAAACTTACATGTGCATTTGATTATCCATCGGCTAGATTACGAGTTGTGCGTTAGGTTTAAAAAGCAGCGTTAAGAGGTCCTAACACTGCTTTTTAACGCCCGATGGTATTACAAGTCTTGCAGGTACAGGCTCACCGCTCACTTTTTTGGCCAGACTTGGAAATACCGCAAATCCACTTACGTAAATTGCGTATCCTCTTTTATCAATGGGACTTGCATAGCACCGGTATTATGAGTCTGACAAAAAGTGAGCGGGAAAACCCTCTCCTCTCAAGACTGGTACCGCATTTTAAAGTGAGTAGTTAAGAGTTTTACACTACAACGTCGTAGCATAAAACTCTTAACTAAAGTGCTAAAAAGTACACTAACACCCATAAACTACATATTAACCCCTTAACCGAGGCCATCCCGCATCGCAAACACTAAAATAAATTTTTTAACCCCTAAGCTGCCGAACCGGACATCGCCACCACTATAATAAACATATTAACCCATAAACCGCCGCACTCCCACCTCGCAAACATTAGTTAAATATTATTAACCCCTAATCTGCCATCCTTAACATCGCCAACACTGCCTACATTTATTAACCCCTAATCTGCCGCCCCCAACGTCGCGGCCACTATACTTTAGTTATTAACCCCTAAATCTAAGTCTAACCCTAACACCCCCTAACTTAAATATAATTAAAAGAAATCTAAATAAAAATTTCTATCATTAACTAAATAATTCCTATTTAAAACTAAATACTTACATATAAAATAAACCCTAAGCTAGCTACAATATAACTAATAGTTACATTGTAGCTAGCTTAGGGTTTATTTTTATTTTACAGGCAAGTTTGTATTTATTTTAACTAGGTTATTAACTATTTAATAACTACCTAGCTAAAATAAATACAAAGTTACCTGTAAAATAAAACCTAACCTAAGTTACAATTACACCTAACACTACTCTATAATTAAATTATTTCCCTAAATTAAATACAATTAAATAAAATTATCTAAAGTACAAACCCTCCCCCCCTAAATTACAGAAAATAATAAGCAAATTACAAGATTTTTAAACTAATTACACCTAATCTAATCCCCCTAACAAAATAAAAAAGCCCCCCAAAATAAAAAAGCCCTACCCTACACTAAATACCTTAAAAGGGCCTTTTGCGGGGCATTGCCCCAAAGTAATCAGCTCTTTTACCTGTAAAAAAAATTACAAATCCCCCCCAACATTAAAACCCACCACCCACACAACCAACCCTACTCTAAAACCCACCCAATACCCCCTTAAAACAACCTAACACTAACCCCTTGAAGATCACCTTACTGGGAGAAGTCTTCATCCAATAGGGCCAAAGTCCTAAACGAAGCCGGGAGAAGTCTTCATCCAAGCCGGGGCGAAGTGGTCCTCCAGACGGGCAGAAGTCTTCATCCAGACGGCATCTTCTATCTTCATCCATCCGGTACGGAGTGAGTCCATCTTCAAGACATCCGACGCGGAGCATCCTCTTCATCCGACGGCTAAGACTCAATGAAGGTTCCTTTAAATGACATCATCCAAGATGGTGTCCCTTCAATTCCGATTGGCTGATAGAATTATATCAGCCAATTGGAATTAAGGTAGAAAAAATCCTATTGGCTGATGCAATCAGCCAATAGAATTGAGATTGCATTCTATTGGCTGATTGGAAAAGCCAATAAAATGCCAGCTCAATCCTATTGGCTGATTGAGTCAGCCAATAGGATTGAACTTCAATCCTATTGGCTGATTGCATCAGCCAATAGGATTTTTCTACCTTAATTCCGATCGGCTAATAGAATTCTATCAGCCAATCGGAATTGAAGGGACGCCATCTTGGATGACGTAATTTAAAGGAACCTTCATTAAGTCTTAGCAGTCGGATGAAGAGGATGCTCCATGTCAGATGTCTTGAAGATGGACCCGCTCCACGCCGGATGGATGAAGATAGAAGATAGAAGATGCCATCTGGATGAAGACTTCTGCCCGTCTGGAGGACCACTTCGCCTGGCTTGGATGAAGACTTCTCCCGGTTCCGTTGAGGACTTCAGCCCAGTTGGATGAAGACTTCTCCCAGTAAGGTGATCTTCAAGGGGTTAGTGTTAGGTTTTTTAAGGGGGTATTTGGTGGGTTTTAGAGTATGGTTGGTTGTGTGGGTTGTGGGGTTTAATGTTGGGGGGATTTGTAATTTTTACAGTTAAAAGAGCTGATTACTTTGGGGGCAATGCCCTGCAAAAGGCCATTTTAAGGGCTATTTGTAATTTAGTGTAGGGTAGGGCTTTTTTATTTTGTTAGGGGGATTAGATTAGGTGTAATTAGTAAAAAAAACTCTTGTAATTTGTTTATTATGTTCTGTAATTTAGTGGGGGGGTTTTGTACTTTAGATAATTTTATTTAATTGTATTTAATTGTATTTAATTTAGGGAAATAATTTAATTATAGTGTAGTGTTAGGTGTAATTGTAACTTGGGTTAGGTTTTATTTTACAGGTAACTTTGTATTTATTTTAGCTAGCTAGTTATTAAATAGTTAATAACTATTTAATAACTATTCTACCTAGTTAAAATAAATACAAACTTGCCTGTATAATAAAAATAAACCCTAAGTTAGCTACAATGTAAATATTAGTTATATTGTAGCTAGCTTAGGGTTTATTTTATAGGTAAGTATTTAGTTTTAAATAGGAATTATTTAGTTAATGATAGGAATTTTTATTTAGATTTCTTTTAATTATATTTAAGTTAGGGGGTGTTAGGTTTAGGGTAAGACTTATGTTTAGGGGTTAATACCTTTAGTATAGTGGCGGCGACGTTGGGGGCAAAAGATTAGGGGTTAATAAATATAGGTAGGTGTCGGCGATGTTAGGGCCGGCAGATTAGGGGTTAATACTATTTAACTAATGTTTGTAAGGCTAGAGTTCGCCGGTTTAGGGGTTAATATGTTTATTATAGTGGCGGCGACGTTGGGGGCAAAAGATTAGGGGTTAATAAGTGTAGGTTGGGGCAGCAACATTGGGGGTGGCAGAGTAGGGGTTAATAAATATAATGTAGGGTTCGGCGATGTTGGGGGCAGCAGATTAGGGGTTCATAAGTATAATGCAGGTGGCGGCGGTGTCCGGAGCGGCAGATTAGGGGTTAATAAGTATAATGTAGATGTCGGCGACGTTGGGGGCGGCAGATTCCCCGCTGATTCCCCCGTTGATTCCTATGGGGAAATTGTGCACAAGCACGTTACACCAGCTCACCGCTAACGTAAACAGCGCTGGCTCAACACTCACTTCTTGTCTGGTTTGTAAAAACCCGTAATACCAGCGCTGTAGGTAAGTGAGCTGTGAGCATAAACTGCTCGTTAGCACCGCATAGCCTCTAACGCAAAACTCGTAATCTAGGTGCATGTTTCCAATATTACTAAATATGCACTGGACTACATAATCTTCTATGCCACATAAACTAACTAAATAGTTATTATAAAACTAAAATACGTTGATACATGAGGTGTTTGATACTTTAATACATTTTGCAATCTATATACCAATAATCACTAACCATAAACCATTAACATTTATTCACAAAGATAAAAAAAAAGAAATTAAAGTATAATTATACACAATCAAAAAAAGACAGGGAATCAAGCACTCTTTTAATCAAATGATATTTTATATATTTATATTTCATCAAATAATTCATCTCAATGTAAAAAATTAATAGAGATGTTTATCAACAGTATGTCCAGAACAAAAGAAATTTAAAAAATATACATATATATTTATATATATGTAATGTGCACAGTGCAAATACGAAAAAACAAACCCTAAACAAACAAAAGAACAAATTACATACAATAAATTAATGAACCAGTGATGTCACTAATGGAGATACTAATAATAAAAGGTGGGAGAGAACTGCAACACCCAAACAGAGGGCAGTCCCACCTTATTGTAAGAGGGTAACTAATGCCATGGTCAGCACCGGGATCTATGCAGTCCCCCACAATCTCTTATTAATTAGAATTGAGCTCATAACAAGAATATTGCAATAAAGATGAATGGAAGCATATTCCAAACAAACAAGTTCCTCCCAAAATGATACAGATATGCGGCAAAGTTCCAATAATGGATTTAAAGTAAGCGTGTTACTGATCCTCCACACATGCTAAACCATATCAATCCGTTCATATGTATCCAATCATAAATTAATGGTAAGGCAATCATATGCAAAAGCAGAGAGATATAGCGTGGTTAGGTGTTGAAGCTAATGTGCTCAAAGTAGCATTAATCCTGATGTAAGCAGCAAGTGGCGGTATTTAAACCACAAGTAAGTCAGTATCCAACCCCATGCGGACAATGGCATACTTGTACCTGATAATACAATGCACCATTTCCATCTGATTGTTGACAGGAATGCACCATTAAAGAGCCGCTTCAAGTGTAAAATACATGAACGCCAACGCTATCAACTTCATTGAAAGTGAGCTTCCAAACAATCTGGATCTCCACCATCATAAGTGAAATACCACTGTAAACCAGCCTACATGTGTTTTATCCCCAATGACTTCTGGGACTTCCTCAGTGCTGACAAAAAAATATTAACATCTGCTGCAAAAACTGAAAAAAGAAATGATTCACTCTATGGTTGTTAGGTAGTAAGGATGTTAGGTAGTAGCAGGAACCCATTCGCAGAGAGGCAAACAGCAAATGATGCAGGTACATATTTTCCTGAATACATAACCATCAATGGCAAACAAGGGTGCAAGCTTGTCTGTGCAATATATGTGCAATATTCTAGAATTAAAAAATGATGCAGGTTATCAAAACCAGGCTCCAAACAATGATTTTTATTCACTAACTCTAAAATTGCATACAACAAGGAAGTTACTCCAGTTGCTGAGCAGAGGTTACTATGCATGACCGTTACTGCTATAACAAGAATATATCATGAAATCCTAAATGTCCAAGTTGTGAAGTGCGAGACAGAGTACCTCCTGTTTCTATATAAAAAGTAGAGAATGTGAGATCAGTGAAGTGTTTTCTGTTAAACAGAATCTATTTTTTGGCAAACTTGGGGCCAGATTACGAAGGAAGTGCTATCTTAATGTGAGCCAGTAAAGGGGCAAATTTGCCATTTAGGGGCACACGTTAAATAACTAGCCATTAAAAGTGGCTGGTTAATGCTACTGCGAGATCTCTGGTTAAATATAAAAAGTTGCCCCAATTGCCCTCAAAGAGGACAGTTCTTTAAAATAAAAAAATAAATATGAGCATCTTATATAAAACAAAAAAACAAAAAAAAAGTGTATGGAGCAGTTATAAGGAGTTAAAGTAAGGTGATGTTGGGTGTTTGAAGAAAAAAATAGCACCTAAAGTTCCTTTACATGGCTTCCGGGCAATACGAACGCAAGTTCGCATTGCACCACACCTGTAATACCGGCGCACATTTGGTATTGTATATGTTGCAAGGCCAAGTGATTATATGCAATTGTGGACCCTTTGTATCAACTTTTACAGCTATCTGATATATAAACTATAGATGAAAAAAAAGTGTTGCCAGCCTGCTGGGATGGGGGGCAGTCTGGGGCTCGTTTAAGGCTCAGGGTTTATGGACTCAGGAGGAGTCAGTTCTTCCCATAAACATCTTAGAGCTGAGAGCAATCTTTAATTCTCTACTGGCCTGGCCTCGGTTAGCCTTAGCCCGGTTTATCAGGTTCCAGTCGGACAACATAAAATTGGTGGCTTACATTAACCACCAGGGAGGAACTCAGAGTTCCTTGGCCATCAGAGGTGGCCAGAATTATTCAGTGGGCAGAGACACACAACTGCTGTCTATCTGCAATCCACATTCAAGGAGTGGACAATTGGGAAGGGGATTTTCTGAGCAGACAAACTTTTCACCCGGGGAGTGGGAACTCCATCCGGAGGTGTTTTCCAGTTTGATCCTCAAATGGGGGTGGCTGGAGCTAGATCTCATGGCGTCTTGGCAGAATGCCAAGCTCCCAAGGTACGGTTCGAGGTCAAGGGATCCACACGCCGTCATGATAGATGTACTAGCGGTGCAGTGGAATTTCAGTCTAGCATACCTGTTTCCTCCGTTCGCTCTCCTTCCATGAGTCATTGCTTGGATCAAGTAGGAGAGGGCATCGGTGATTCTCATAGCACCTGCATGGCCTCTCAGGAACTGGTATGCAGACCTAGTGGAAATGTCATCTCTTCCACCTTGGAGACTTCCACTGAGGAAGGACCTTCTGCTTCAGGGTCCCTTCCTTCATCCAAATCTCGTTTTTCTGAAGCTTACTGCTTGGAGATTAAACGCTTAATTTTAGCTAAGCATGGGTTTTCAGTGTCGGTCATTTAAACCTTGATCAAGGCTTGCAAGCCTGTGACAAGAAGGATTTACCATAAAATATGGTGTAAGTATCTCTATTGGTGTGAATCCAGAGACTAATCTGTGTTGTCTATTTTGTGGCATAAACGTCTGGCGGATGTGCCAGACGTGCAATCTTTTTGTCAGGCCTTGGTCAAAATCAGGCCTGTGTTTAAACCTGTTACTCCTCAATGGAGTCTTAACCTTGTTCTTAAAGTTTAATAGCAGGCTCAGTTTGAGCCTATGCATTACTTAGATATTAAAAGGCTATCTTGGACGATTTTGTATATTGTTGCTATTTCTTCTGCTCGGAATGTCTTGGAACTCTCGGTGCTGCAGTATGATTTTCCTTATCTTATCTTACATTCTGATAAGGTGGTTCTTCAAATTAAGCTAGGTTTCCTTCCTAAAGTTGTCTTGGACAGGAATATTAATCTCCTGATGTTCCTTCCCTATGTCCTAATCCTTCTTCTCCTAAGGAGCGTTTGCTACACAACCTAGATGTTGTGTGTGCTCTGAAATTCTACTTGCAGGCGACTAAGGACTTTCGTCAGTCTTCTGCTTTGTTTGTTTGTTTCTCTGGGTAGGGTCAGAAAGCTACAGCTTTTTCTCTTTTTCTTTGGCTGAAGAGTATTATTTGTTTGCCCTATGAGACTGCTGGGCAGCAACCTCCTGAGAGAATAACAGCTCATTCCACAAGGGCTGTTTCTTCTTCCTGGGCCTTCAAAAATGAAGCTTCTTTGGATCAGATTTGCAAGGCTGCAACTTGGTCTTCTCTACATACATTTTCTAAATTTTCTAAATTTGATACTTTTGCTTCAGCTGAGGCTTCTTTTGGGAGAAAGGTTCTTCAAGCAGTGGTGCCTTCTGTTTAGGTTACCTGTCTTGCCCCTCCCTTATCATCTGTGTCCTCTAGCTTGGATATTGATTCCCAACAGTAATTGATGATGATCCGTGGAATCACTGTGTTATTAGAAAGAAAACAGAATGTATGCTTATCTGATAAATGTATTTATTTCTTGACACGGCCCTCCCTGTTTTTCGACAGTTTTTTGTTATATAAACCTCAGGCACCTCTGCACCCTGTGTTGCTTCCTTTCTCTCCTTTCTCTACGTTCGAATGACTGGGGTTTGTGGGAAGGGAAGTGAGACTTAACAGCTTTGCTGTGGTGCTCTTTGCCTTCTCCTGCTGGCAAGGAGTAATATTCCCAACAGTAATTGATGATGATCCGTGGACTCACCATGTCAATAAATAAATAAATTTATCACTTAAGCATAAATTTTGTTTTTGCTTGTGCGCAAGTTAGTGTCATATGTAATCTACTTCATAAAATATTTTGTAGAGAATCGTGACACCTTTCAGTAAACTATTTAAAGTTTTTGCTATAAGCTTTTCTTAATTAATATATTATCTTAATTAGATAACCAGGAAACCAGGAAAAAAACATGATGTCTTAAAGGACCAGTCTATACAGTAGATTTGCATAATCAAGAAATGCATGATAATAAGATAATGCAATAGCACTTAGTCTGAACTTCAAATGAGTAGTAGATTTTTTTAAAATAAATTGCAAAGTTATGTCTGTTTCCAATCCCCCTGTATTATGTGGCAGCCATCAGCCAATCACAAATGCATATACGTATATATTCTGTGAATTCTTGCACATGCTCAGTAGGAGCTGGTGACTCAAACAGTGTAAATATAAAAAGACTGTGCACTTTTTGTTAATGGAAGTAAATTGGAAAGTTGTTTTAAATTGCATGCTCTATCTGAATCATGAAGTTTAATTTTGACTTGAGTGTCCCTTTAATGCATCAGTTTGTCCATTGAATCATACCCTAATACACTTTCTCAACCACGGTCCTCAAGTATCCCCAACAGGCCTGGTTTTCATTATAGCTGAACTAGAACACAGGTGAAATAATCAGTTGATTATTTCAACTGTGCTCTAGTTCAGCTAAATTGAAAACTTTGCCAGTTGTGGGTACTTGAGGGCCGCGGTTGAGAAACACTGCTCTAATACACTAACAATATTATCTCATTAGTCAATAAAACAATAACCCACTTCACAGCAAAATGAAGGCTAATATTTTACTAGCTAAATCAATGCTTTTTCTTTTATGTTAAAATACTTCCAGAGCTAAAAAATGTGATTGCCAATACACCAAGTCCCTTGATATTTAGGCATGACTAGGCACGCAAGTAAATTACGCACAATCAAATGAGAATATTTTCAAATAATATTTCACATTGACTGGTTTGCTAACGATGTCCATTTGCAGGTTATGCCACCTTCTGAGTTTCAATTAGAATTGTTTTACACTGACGTAGAATTTATTTTACTGGGTTGCATTTTACCAGCATTTACAATGGAAATCAAAATCATTGTTTTACAATTTCCTGCATTTTTGTTTTAATAAAACTAATACTCTTAATTTTAATATGTAATCATCATGCATTAAAAAAACAATATACCAAGATTGCACATAAATATGTAAAGTGTAGCATCTCTCTGTGTATCTATCTATGGGCTAGATTACGTGGAGCTCTATTTAGCCATTTCTCTCTCGCGCTAACTGCACTGGAAGTAAGCTTTTTGTGTGCGCATTGGGTTGTGCTCGTATTATAAGTTTAAAATAAACAGGGTTTTTTTCTGCTTACGCGCTAACCCAATGCACACAAAAAGCCATTTTGAATTTTGCGCTCATGATAATGATCTCGCTAAAAGTAGCGAGGATGCACTATTTCGGCATGCCCCATGAGTGAGGCAGAAATAGTCTTGCAGAGGCACGGAAGCACTCTGTGTCCCTCTCTGCATCGGGCAGTGGTGGTGCCGATCGTTGTTGGCGTGGGAGGGTTAGGAGGGAGGCGGGTGGGCGGCCCATCACTGCAGTGGGGCGAGAACAAGTGTGACCGCTGCACTGCAGAAAAAAAAAGTTGAGATAGGGATAGATGGATAGAGGGATAGAGATAGAGGGATAGGGATAGAGGTATAGGGATAGAGATAGAGGGATAGGGATAGTTGAAGGGATAGAGATAGAGGGATAGATAGAGGGATAGAGGGATAGGGACAGAGATAGAAAGAGAGGGATAGGGAAGATAGATAAATAGATAGATAGATAGATAGATAGATAGATAGAGGGATAGGGATAGATGGAGTCAGGTATAGAGGGATAGATGGATAGAGGGATAGGGATAGATGATAGAGGGAGAAGGATAGTAATAGAGGGATAGATAGATGGATAGATAGATATAGATAGATAGATAGATAGATAGATAGATAGAGGGATAGGGATAGATGGAGTCAGGTAAAGAGGGATAGATGGATAGAGGGATAGGGATAGATGGATAGAGGGAGAGGGATAGCGATAGAGGGATAGATGTATAGAAGGATAGATGGATAGAGGAATAGATGGATAGAGGGATAGATAGATAGATAGATAGATAGATAGAAGGATAGATGGATAGAGGAATAGATGGATAGAGTGATAGGGATAGAGGGATAAGGATAGATGGATAGAGATCGAGGGAGAGAGTGAGAGAGATAGAAGGATAGGGATAGAGGGAGGGGACGGTATCGGGTGGGACCGCTGCGCTGCAGAAAAAAAAATGTTTAGAGCGGAAGGGAGGGGGAAGGAGGGAGGGGGATGAGGGAGAGGGGATCCGAGGGGATCCGACATTCCAATGCAGAACATTGGAATGTCAAATATGTATAGTAAATATATAGTTAACATTTGTATTAAATATGAATATTGAATAAATATGCTTTTACATGTTTTCATCTACTTAACTGCAATGGACGCCACTGCATAAATATATATATATGTCTATATATGTATACATATGTATTTATGTGTCTATATGTGTGTATATGTCTGTCTATACAAATACTATGTATATATATATATATATATATATATATACATATATATTTACAGACATATAAACATAAATATACTGTATACATATATATATATATATATATATATATATATATATATATATATATACACATGTTTAGAAATGTATATGCATGTATCTCTATGTTAAAGTACTTTGCCTGCTTTTTTGCCTTTTTTTTATGAGAACTCATATCTTTGAGCCTTTATAACTTTTTTGTGCAATATTTTTTTTACATCATTTTTATTAGATGGTATTATTATGAGTGTAACTGTATTTTTAAAGTTTTTCTGATGTGTTTAGTGTAACATTCTTTTTGAGCAAAACAGTTAACCAGAGCTCTAAGGTTGCGATAATCTGACACACAATAACTTCAATTGCACTCAAGCGATCGCGTATACTTTCAACTTTTAATACACATGCTACTTCCGACGAGTGCAAACAGGCGCGATAAACCCAATAAAGCTTTCGTGCCACTCATAATCTAGGAAATATAATAGGAATATGTGTAGCTATATTCAGTAAAATCATGCTATTATATTATAAATATAACTCATCACTCATTACACTTTCAAGATGTGATCTTAGAAAGAATGGTTAACATACTGAACTATAGTTGCTCATGCTCTCTCATTTTCTTTTGATTTTACTTGGTCTTAATCAGACTGTGGAATGTCTGTTTCATAAGTATGACTAGAGTCATAGGGGCATATTTATGATTGTGCGAGCGGACATGATCCAATATAGCGGATCATGTCCGCTGCACATCGATAAATGCCGACAGCATACGCTCTCTGCATTTATCATTGCACCAGCAGTTCTTGTGAACTGCTGGTGCAATGCCGCCCCCTACAGATTCGCGGCCAATCGGCCCCTAGCAGGGGGGTGTCAATACGATCGGGTTGATTTCTGTCCACTGCCTCAGAGCAGGCAGATAGGTTATGGAGCAGAAGTCTTTAGACCGCTGCTTCATAACTTCTGTATCTGATGAGCCTGATAGCTTGATAGATATGCCCCATAGTATGTCTGTTACTAGTACACACTCAGAAATCTCGTATACCAAGAGGATTTTATTTTGTGATATGAAGTAAGGGGCCATTCTGAGGAAAATTCTAAGATCTAATGCAATTATTTTCTTCAATTGTTACTCTTTATCCAGATCCAGTAAAAACCTAATTAAGGTGTTTGATTTCTTTATATAAATATCATATAAAGAGATAAGAAAAAGCAATGGGGCCTAGTTATCAAGCCGTCAACCTCAAATACGCTGGAATTCCGCAGCATATTTGTGGCGAGGCTGATTCGCCTTAGTTATCAAAGGCTAGAGACCGGCAAAAGTAGAATTTTGTGACGTAAACTTCGATCCGCCAGACTCAGTCCGACACAGATCGATTCTTACGTCACTACAGATGTTCCACACACAAGTGCGGCACAATCTGACTACTTTTGCAAGTTATCAAAAAAACTAGCAGGTACGCTCGGCACTTTTCTGGCCCAGCATACCTGGTTTTCAAACCGCCACCCTGGAGGCGGCGGATCCCATAGGAATCAATGGGAGTCTGACCATAGCGAAAGTACAAGTTCGCTGCTGCCAGACATCCCATTGATTCCTATGGGAGATATCTGCACCTAACACCCTAACATGTACCCCGAGTCTAAACACCACTAATCTGTCCCCCCTACACCGCCGCAACTAAATAAAGTTATTACCCCCTAAACCGCCGCTCCCGGAGCCCACCGCAACCTATATTAAATTTATTAACCCCTAATCTGCCCCCCCTACACCGTCGCCACCTATAATACATTTATTAACCCCTATCCTGCCCCCCACTACACCGCCGCCACTGTAATAAAATTATTAACCCCTAAACCTAAGTCTAACACTAACCCTAACACCCCCCTAACTTAAATATTAATTAAATAAATCTAAATAATATTTCTATTATGAACTAAATTAATCCTATTTAAAACTAAATACTTACCTGTAAAATAAACCCTAAGATAGCCACAATATAAGTAATAATTATATTGTAGCTATCTTAGGATTTATTTTTATTTTACAGGCAAATTTCAATTTATTTTAACTAGGTACAATAGCTATTAAATAGTTATTAACTATTTAATAGCTTACCTAGCTAAAATAAAGAGAAATTTATGTGTAAAATAAAAACTAACGTAAATTACAATTACACCTAACACTACACTATACTTTAATAAATTATTCCTATTTAAAACTAAATACTTATTTGTAAAATAAACCCTAAGATAGCTACAATGTAATTAATAATTACATTGTAGCTATTTTAGGAATTATATTTATTTTACAGGTAACTTTGTATTTATTTTAGCTAGTTAGAATAGTTATTAAATAGTTATTAACTATTTAATAACTACCTAGCTAAAAGAAATACAAAATTACCTGTAAAATAAATCCTAAGTTACAATTAAACCTAACACTACACTATCATTAAATAAATTAAATAAATTAACTACAAATAACTACAATTAAATACAATTACATAAACTAACTAAAGTACAAAAAAAAAGCTAAGTTACAAAAAATAAAAAAAATAGGTTACAAACATTTAAAAAAATATTACAACAATTTTAAGCTACTTACACCTAATCTAAGCCCCCTAATAAAATAACAAACCCCCCAAAATAAAAAAATGCCCTACCCTATTCTAAATTTAAAAAGTTCAAAGCTCTTTTACCTTACCAGCCCTTAAAAGGGCCATTTGTGGGGCATGCCCCAAATAATTCAGCTCTTTTGCCTGTAAAAGAAAAATACAACCACCCAACATTAAAACCCACCACCCACATACCCCTAATCTAACCCAAACCCCCCTTAAAATAACCTAACACTAATCCCCTGAAGATCATCCTACCTTGAGTCGTCTTCATTCAGCCGAGCAGCGATGGAACCGAAGAGGAGACCCGGACCGGCAGAAGTTATCCTCCAAGCGGCGCTGAAGAAATCTTCCATCCGATGAAGTGATCCTCCAAGCGGCGCTGAAGAAGTCTTCCATCCGGGTGATGTCATCTTCCAGGAGGCGCTGAAGAAGTCTTCTATCCGGGCAATGTCATCTTCCAAGCGGGGTCTTGAATTTTCATCCCGCCGACGCGGAACATCCTTCTTTACCGACGGACTACCGACGAATGAAGGCTCCTTTAAGGGACGTCATCCAAGATGGCGTCCCTTCAATTTCCGATTGGCTGATAGGATTCTATCAGCCAATCGGAATTAAGGTAGGAAAAATCTGATTGGCTGATTGAATCAGCCAATCAGATTCAAGTTCAATCAGCCAAAATTCCACCTGTTTTCGTAACTTAATTATTTTTGGACAGGCATAGAACATATGAAAAAGGTCAGCAGAGGGAAATCTGCATCTATAACAGGCCATAGTCCCTTTCAATTTGGCTAACCTGCTAGGGGTAAGATAGGCTCTATTTAGGAGCTTCAGATGCGATTCTCTTATTGCCATATTACTTGAGAACTTCCTAACCCTGTTGAAGCTCTTTTGGAAATATTCTCGATCTACTTCAGGGAGATCTTGGGAAAACCACAATTTTCTTAACGGTCAAATTAAGGGGTCATGAAGTGCTTTAACTATTCTTTTCAAATATTGGTTCTGCAACACAGCAATTCATCACTAATAGCAGTGCTTAGATTTTATTTATGTTAGACAAATTTGCCACATTGTTGTACATGTTGTCTAGATAATTAATGTGTCTTTAAGTGACTGTTAGATTATATATTTTTCTATTTTAAGCATAAAATACCTTAGTTCAAAGCTGGTTGAAATATCCTTAAAGGGACATTATACACTAGATTTTTCTTTGCATAAATGTTTTGTAGATGATCCATTTATATTGCCCATACAGTTTTTTAGTTTTTTGTTTTATTTCAACTTTATAGTTTTGCTTATTTTTAAAAAAACATTTCTCTGATTTTCAGACTCCTAACCAAGCCCAAAAGTTTTAGGAGAATACTGATGTATACCTACTCCAGCTTGCTCCTGTTTGCTTAAAGAGTCTTTTAATATGCAAAGGAAGGAGGAGTGGGGAGTGCCTGATATTTCACAATTGCAGTGTGGATTTTTAGATCAGTATCTGTGCATATTATTCGTTATATGAAAATTGGTGTATACTGTCCCTTTAATGAAAATGTTTTAAACAGAACAGCAGTTTCCTTTTTCTAATGAAAACCATTATTTTATTATCACACAGCTAGTATTTTGATGAAAAAAATTGTGGAATCTAGTCCTACATGCTACAATGCATTTATAAATCTGCTAAGTAAAGCAGTGTTGATGGTTTGACTAAAAATATTAAAGGTATATATCTACTGTGGTATATAATTTTAGGAATGTGCCAAAAAGATTAAGTCTAATTGAAAATTGTAGTGGCTTTTACAAACTTACTATAAAAATGTAAAAAGAATTTTCACCATAGCAATGTTGTTAATGTCTGACAAAGTCCATACATATTTAACGTGAGTGTTTACACAAATATACATTATAAATGTATGTATATATATATATATATATATATATATATATACACTGATCAGCCCCAACATTAAAACCACCTGCCTAATATTGTGTAGGTCCCCCTTGTGCTGCAAAAACAGCTCTGATGCATCGAGACATTAGCAGTAGATCCTTTAAGTCCTGCAAGCTGCAAGGTGGGGCCTTAATGGATCGAATTTGTTTTTCCAGCACATACCACTGATGCTTAATTGGATTGAGATATGGGGGAGTCCAAGGCAACCCCTTTCTCAAGGCAGCTCTTTCTCAATCTATTCCTGAACAACTTTTGCTGTGTTGCAGGGGGCATTATCCACTGCCATCAGGTAAAGCCATTGCCACGAAGGGGTGAGCATTGTCTGCAACAATTTCTAGGTAGGTGTACGTTTAAAAGTAAAATCCACATGAATGCCAGGACCCAAGGTTTGTCACAGTGTGTATGGAAGAGTAGTGAAGGGAAGGTATTTAGGACCCAGAATCCTTCATAGTCTCTATACACTCACCTATCCCTAATTAATTAATTAGTAGCAGCTAAATTCTAATGTTGATTTAATGATAAAAAGTGAAAAGTTACCCCTAGTATGTCTGGGTAATGAGACTGAACCCTCAGAAAGTAATGATGCTCCTATAAGAGACAGAGTTTCAGGATCTAGAAATCATTCCTGGTCATTTTCATACTGCCCAGTGAGAAGACCCAAGTTGCAACAGCTGCAATGGAAAATGTACTGATGATAGGAGGAATTATCACTGATCCTAATAAACTTTTGTGTTTCCCCTATTATAAAGTGAAGCATGATTTGCTTTATAGAGTAGAGAAAAAAGGGGTTGATGAGGTGGAACAGTTGTTGGTTCCCAAGTTTCAAAGAAATATTGTCCTAAAGCTTGCTCACAGTCACGTGTTGGGGGCAGCTTTGGATTGAGAAAACCAGGGAGCGAGTACTTGCAAGGATTTTAACCCACTGATACCTTTTCCTATTATAGAAATTCCTTTTGAGCAGGTTGCAATGGATTTAGTAGGGCAGTTACTTAAATCCACTAGGGAATACAAATATATCTTAGTTATACTAGATTATGCAGCCCGGTGTCCTGAAGCAGTACCTTTAAGAAATACCTCTTCTAAACATATTGTAAAAGGCTTAATGATGTTGTTTAGCAGAGTGGGCATACCAAAAGAGATTCTTACAGACCAGGGGACCCCTTTTATGTCAAATGTAATGAAAGAATTGTGTAAACTTCTAATAATTAAGCAGCTTAGAATGTCAGTACATCAGCCCCAAACTGATGGGTTGGTTGAGAGGTTTAATAAAACATTGAATGCTATGTTGCCTAAAAAGATAGACAACAATGGGAAGGGTTGGGATTGTTTGTTGCCATACCTCATGTTCTCTATTAGAGAAGCTTTTCAATTTTCCACAGGGTTTTCACATTTTGAATTACTATTTGGTAGACATTCCAGAGGTATATTAGATATTGCTAAAAAGACGTGGAAGCAGGAACACTCTCCTCACCGAAGTGTTATAGAACACTAGTTACAATACGAATGCATGGTTAATGGTCTTCTAACCTGGGGATAGAGTTCTTGTACTGATCCCTACAGCTGAATGTAAGTCTTTTGCAAGATGGCAAGGACTGTATGAAATTATTGAACAGGACAATGAGGTAAATTATAAAGTAAGATAGTCAGGCAGGAGGAAGTCAGAACAAATTTGCCAAATAAATGTATTAAAATCCCGGGTAAAGAGAGAGGTTTTAATTATGACACAAATCAAACCTACTCAAAAAGCAATTAAAAATGAGTCTGAAGTGCATATCGCTGAGACTCTGGCACCTCATCAGAAGCAGGAAGTTAAGGATTTTGTTTAAAAAAATAGAGATGTTTTCTCCCCATTTCCAGGAAAACACGTTATTAAACATGAAATCATTACTGAGCCAGGGAAAAAGATTAACTTGAAGAGGCCCATTTATCAAGCTCCAAATGGAGCTTGAGGGCCCGTGTTCCTGGCGAGTCTGAAGACTTGCCAGAAACAGCAGTTATGGAGCAGCGATCTAAAGACCGCTGCTCTATAACCCTGTCTGCCTGCTCTGATGAGGCGGACAGGAATCGCCACAATTCAACCCGATCGAGTACGATCGGGTTGATTGACACCTCCCTGCTGGCGGCCCATTGGCCGCAAGTCTGCAGGGGGTGGCGTTGCACCAGCAGCTCTTGTGAGCTGATGGTGCAATGCTGAATACAGAGAGCGTATTGCTCTCCACATTCAGCGATGTCTGTCAGACCTGATCTACACTGTCGGATAAGGTCTGACAGACATTTGATAATTCGGCCTCCATGCCTTACAGAATACCAGAGGCTAGAAGAGAGGCAGTTAATGCAGAGGTAAGGAAGATGCTAGACTTAGGGGTAATTGAAGTATCACAGAGTGAATGGAGTAATCCCATTGTTCTAGTGCCCAAGCCAAATGGTGAAATTTGATTCTTTAATGATTTTCATAAATTAAATTAAATTTCTAGGTTTGATGCTTACTCTATGCCTCAGGTCGTTGAACTGATAGAGAGATTAGGGAGTTCCAGATATTAAAGTACTTTAGAGTTCACAAAAGGTTACTGGCAGGTTCCCCTGACAGAAAAATCTGCTTTTTCTAGACCTGAGGGTTTATTCCAGTATATAGAGTTATCATTTGGGTTACATGGCGCCCCAGCTACTTTTCAGAGTATAGGATACTATAGGATACTTAGGCCTCATAGAAAATATGCTGCTGCCTACCTTGATAATCTCTTGATTCACAGTGTGGACTGGGAAACACATCTGCCCTGAGTTAAGGCAGTAGTAGATTCTATCTGGGCTGCCAACCTAACTGCCAACCCTGCTAAGTGTTATTTAGGATTGGAAGAGGCTGAATATTATTGTTACACTATTGCAAGGGGACTACTTAAACCCACAAAGGGTAAAGTAGAAGCTATTTATAGGTTGTCCCAACCCTGAAACAAAAAAAAGAATTAAGAGTATTTTTAGGTCTTGCAGAGTATTACCATAGATACATCCCTAATTTTGCTACAATTCCTGATCCTTTAACAGAGCTAACCAAGTCTAAAAGTTCAGTGATGGTAAAGTGGAACTCTGAGGCAGAGCAGGTATGTAATGTCTTGAATATGGCATTGTGTGATGACCCAGTTTTATTCACTCTTCATTTCACAAAATAATTTGTGGTACAGACTTATGCATCTGATGAAGGTCTAGGAGCATTACCATCTCAATGGCATGGGGGTGAAGAACATCCGGTAATGTACTTAAGAAGAAAATTGAATCTGCATGAACAGAGGAACTCTGTAGTTGAGAAAGAGTGTTTAGAAATTAAATAGGCACTAGAAATCTTAAAATATTATCTCTTAGGAAGGAAATGTAAACTGATTACCGATCATGCACCTTTGACTTGGATAAGGCAGAATAAATAGAAAAATACCAGGCTGACTAAGCAGTTTCTCAAACTTTAGTCATTTAATTTTACTATGGAGCATATAGCTGGTAAAGCTCAGGGCGATGCAGATGGTCTCTTCCATGTGCTCTGCTTATTGATGAAGGCCCATAGGTCTGAGCTGGGGGAGGATATGTCACAATGTGTCTGGAATGGTAGTGGAGGGAAAATATTTAGGACCCAGGATCCTTTATAGTCTCAGTCCACTCATCTCTGCCTAATTAATTAATTAGTAGCAGACCAATTATTAGGCTGCTGATTCCTAGAAAGAGAATGTTTGTTTTACCTGCTGAGGGCAGAACAGATTTTTGGGTATATAAGAGGTCATGACGATTTAATTTCCGTACTTTGTTCAAAGTTCTTTTAACTAAGTTGTGAGAGTAGCCTCTTTCAATAAAACGTTTGCACATTTTTTCAGCATGATAAACAAATTTCTTGTTAAAGGAGCAATTTCTCTTTAATCTTAAAAGTTGGCCATACGGGATGCCTTTTTTCAAGGGCTCTGGATGTCCACTTGAGGCTTCCAAAAGATTATTAGGTGCTGTATATTTTCGAAAACTTTCAGTTGAAATGCGACTGCCTTCTTTTTTGATACAGACATCTAAAAAGGGTAATTCTTTATCACTATAAGCATAGGTGAGAAAAATGTTTTGATCATTCTTATTTAAGTCAGAGACAAACTGATGTAGGCAGGACAGGGGGCCATACCACAGCACAAAAATGTCATCCACATACCTGATCCTCAGGGAGACATGGGAGTCGAAGGTTGCACTGAATTGTTCAAAAACATCCAACTCCCATGCACCCAAGTGGAGACATGCATAAGTCGGTGCACATACTGCACCCATGGCTGTCCCTCTGACCTGCCTATAAATTGAGTTGTCAAACTGGAATACATTGTTTTCAAGGATAAAATGTAGAAGTTTTATGACAAAGGCTGTATGTGTGTCACTGCCTGGTCCCCTAGTTTTAAGAAAATGTTCACATGCACTAATTCCTTTCTCGTTAGGTATAGACGAGTAAAGACTCTCTACATCTAAAGATACTAGGATGGTGCTTGAAGGAACATATAGGTAATCAAGTTTTCTCAAAAGATCTGGAGTGTCTTTAACATAGGAGGGGAGGGAAAGGAGATAAGGTCTTAGAAAAAAGTCAACATATTGCCCAATGTGTTCGCTGATGCCCCCAATTCCAGACACGATGGGTCTTCCTGGAGGATGTGTTCTTCTCTTATGGATTTTAGGAATGATATAAAAGGTCAGCATAACTGGACACACTGGGTTCATAAATTTGAACTCATTTGGGGAGATGAGACCTTCCATTTTTGCTTCCTGTAGAATTCTACTAAGTTTCAACTTCATTTGTTTAATAGGATTTCAAGGGAGTTTCTCATATTGCAATTTATCAAATAATTGTCTTTTTACCTCATTTAAATAAAAGGACTCATCTAATAGAACTAAATTACTGCCCTTATCTGCTGGCTTGTAAATGACTCCTTTTGCTGTATTAAGTTCCCTCAAAGCTTGTCTCTGTTTAGCTGTTAAATTATCTGCCCAGATCCAGTCGTCTGGCAATTTTTGGATTTGTTTTTCTACAGCTTTCACATAAAGTGAGACCGCAGGAACTTGTGCTATAGAGGGCATAAATGTAGATTTTGATTTAAAGTTAGTTCTAAAAGTAGGACTTTTTCCAACATTAGCCTCACTATCATCATTTTCTAATAAGAGAGATTTTAATATCTTTAGTGTTTCTTCATCTCTTTGTTGCTCTGAATGCTGAGGCATAGTATGATGTAATACTATTTTTCTGGCAAATAGGTGAAGATCCTTAATTAAATCAAACTTATTTAATTTACTTGTGGGGCAAAATGACAGACCCTTCTTCAATACTTCGATATGAGAGAAATTTAAATTAAATGAGGAAAGATTTATAATCTGCAATTCATCTTCAACTCTATTAGGGACTAATAGCCCTGATAAGGTCTCCTGCGTGGTCTCCCTCTGCTCCTGAAACCTTGTCTCAAATTTTCTCCCCTCCCTCTCTGATTGCGTTGGGGGTATCTCCGTTCTACTAGGTTTCTGATCTCTCCGCCTTTTCCTCCCGTCCATCCTCCTCCTCCTCCTTGATCCATACCTTGTGACCCAGACACTCCATTGTTTTTTGAAACCCTTTCCAAATCAGTTTCAATATCAGACATGTCAGTACCTGAGTCATATGATCCTCTATCAAACTTGTAAACATAAACCTTTTTGTTTAAATAATCTTCTTGATCACGGTGTAACTTCCTACACTTCCTCATCTTAATTTCTGCTTGTAACCTAGAGATATGAGTTTTTGTTTCCTCATTCAGGTTATTAAAATTTGGATCATTATCAAATTTGTTTACCACTTGTAAGGCTTTCTCAACCCTTGAAAAAAGGCATCCCATATGGCCAACTTTTAAGATTAAAGAGAAATTGCTCCTCTAACAAGAAATTTGTTTATCATGCTGAAAAAAATGTGCAAAGGTTTTATTGAAAGAGGCTACTCTCACAACTTAGTTAAAAGAACTTTGAACATAGTACGGAAATTAAATTGTCATGACCTCTTATATACCCAAAAAGAAACAAAGTCTGACAATAGTATTAGATTCATTACTACCTTCAATTGTCAGTGGTCAAATATTAAAGATATACTATCTCAAAACTGGCATATACTAACCCTGGATGAAAAAATTGCAGAAAAAGTGGGGAATAGACCACTACTGACCGCTAAAAAATCTCCTAACCTTAAAGATAAGTTAGTAAAAAGTAGGTTTGTATGGTCTGAACCAGCAACAAACTGGTTAAATAAGCAACAACAGGTGAAAGGAAGCTTTCCCTGTGGACATTGTGTCTATAGTCCCTACATGCTTAAAAGCAAATCATTTTCAGCTAATACAAGTAAAAATGATACTATTAGATGTTTTTCTAATTGTAATTCTGTGGGGGTTGTCTATCTCTTGAAGTGATCCTGTCCCCTGTTCTACGTTGGTAAAACGAAATGAATGTTCAAGGACAGGGTACAGGAGCACAGAGATGACATCCTCTATGAAAGGGATACAAGTGTTGGATACAAGTGTTGCTCGTCACTTCAGGGATGTGCACAGTAGTAGTACTGTTTCTTTAAAATTTGTAAGGATTGACAGAGGAATCACAAACGGTAGAGGTGGAGATGAAGATAAATGTCTTTTAAATAAAGACGCAAGATGGATATACATGTTAAATACAGTGTCCCCGTTTGGTCTGAATGAAAGGATTGAGTTTGCTTCCTTTCTTGGCTAAAGTTGGAACTATATAATAATTCTTTGGTACATTTATCCCAGCCCATTATTAGACAAGAGTGAAGTGGCCCTTTAAAACGTTAACATTGTTTGGTTTTTCTTTCCTCACTCAGTTTAAAATTCCTTTTGCTATTGCTTACGCAAGTCACTTAAAATATATATTTTTTACAATGTGACCCTTTTTTTAATATATCAGGATTATAGTATATAGTATAGTATATAGAATCGAAACATGCAGGTGATTTATATGGTGCGGTTGTGTTTTTTGCAAAACTGTTTAGTTTGTTTTCATCACATTTATATAAATGGCTAATTTGTATCATCTCAATTATGTTAAAGAAAATATATAATTATTTCTTAATGTAATGTTGGATGGGCAATGACCTAGCTGTCTCATCTGAATAAAGAGGCTTGGCCCGAGCAGCTTTTCTTACTGGCTAATCAATGAGAAAGTAGTGGCCACTCCTCTATCAAGGTGTAACAATATAAGCCAGAAGCCCGATGTGATTGACAGTCCTGACGAGGTCCCTGTTTCGCTCAGCATTATGGGGCAAAACGCGCGTTGACTTTTCTAAATGGAAGCAGCAAGTAGGACTCCTGCAGTGTAAGCAGTTGATTTGACCTGCCCGGGAAATTCAAATAGAAGAAGCAAGCCTGGTTCTTGTGGTAAAGAAGCGGTTACATCAAGCTGCCTGGAGTTGGTATAAACACAGAGGCAGAGGACTCCACCTACATAGTCTGTGTCCCTAATGAGCAAGGAGATACGTCTGGCTGTCGGGATAGGTGAGAATAGGATGTCTGTCGGGATAGGTGAGAATAGGATGTCTGAGGCTCATGTCTCGGTCCGCTGTATATTAGCCCTGTGATTTTGAATCCTGGACTTTGCTGCAGTTTCTATAAGCAGTTTGTTTCATTATTTCTACTTGCACCACTGGGATATGTCTGTTATGCATTAACTCTCCAAAAAGTCATTATTCTAAGTTAACATTTGAGGACGTCTTAACCTTGATTAACTTATAAGTTTAAGATTATTATTGCAGGATTGTCAAAATCTTACCTGTTGGATTATAAAGCTGGCCCATGCTGCAACTTATTAAGGCACCTGATCTCTTATTTTCGGGACTGACATATATTTGTTTAAAGGACACATTCATACTATCATCATGGTTTATTCCATTGTAATGGTTGCCAGTTCTGTTCAATTGCTTCATTTAAGTGAATTAGGTTTTGCCCATCCAACTGTGTTTGCTGCATGTGTTTTCAATATGCTTTTTGTTGAGGTTTGTCATGTTTAGTTTGCATAGCCCAAACCCACTGCAGTGGTATCTTTTAGACTTGATGAAGATTTCCTTATGCTGCTAAATTTGTTTTAAACACTTTTGCAATAAACAAACCAACAGAAAACATACATGCAAGGATTCACTCAAATGTTATCTGCATTTGAGTGAATCCTTGCATGTATGTTTTCTGTTTCGGTTTGATATTATTCCGCAGTCATATATATCTAAGATATTAGATTTAATAGGTGATATTTTGAGTGCTGAAATCCCCTACTTTAGTCATGGTATCTCATATAGCTCTACTGTGCCTTCTTTTCTTTAGTTTCTGGAATATATATATATTTGTGAGATATATACAATATCTCACAAAAGTAAGTACACCCCTCACATTTTTGTAAATATTTTATTATATATTTTCATGTGACAACACTAAAGAAATGACACTTTGCTACAATGTAAAGTATTGAGTGTACAGCCTGTATAACAGTGTAAATTTGCTGTGCCCTCAAAATAACTCAACTTACAGCCATTAATGTCTAAACCGTTGGCAACAAAAGTGAGTACACCCCTAAGTGGAAATGCCCAAAGTGGGCCCAAAGTGTCAATATTAAGTGTGGCCACCATTATTTTTCAGCACTGCCTTAACCCTCTTAGGCATGGAGTTCACCAGAGCTTCACAGGTTGCCACTGGAGTCCTCTTCCACTCCTCCATGATGACATAACAGAGCTGGTGGATGTTAGAGACCTTGCACTCCCCCACCTTCCACTTGAGGATGCCCCCAGATGCTTAATAGCGTTTAGGTCTGGAGACATGCTTGACCAGCCCATCACCTTTACCCTCAGCATCTTTAGCAAGGCAGTGGTTATCTTGGAGGTGTGTTTGGGGTTGTTATCATGTTGGAATATTGCTCTGCGTCCCAGTCTCCGAAAGAGGGGATCATGTTCTGCTTCAGTATGTCACAGTACATGTTGGCATTCATGGTTCCCTCAATGAACAGTAGCTCCCCCAGTGCCGGCAGCAGTCATGCAGGCTCAGACCATGACACTCTCACCACCATGCTTGATTGTAGGCAAGAAACACTTGTCTTTGTACTCCTCACCTGGTTGCCGCCACACACTTGACACCATCTGAACCAAATAATTTTATCTTGGTCTCATCGGACCACAGGACATGGTTCCAGTAATCCATGTCCTTAGTCTGTTTGTTGTCAGCTAACTGTTTGGGGGCTTTTTTGTGATTCATCTTTAGAAGAAGCTTGCTTCTGGGATGACAGCCATGTAGACCAATTTGATGCAGTGTGCGGCATATGGTCTGAGCACTGACAGGCTGATCCCCCACTTCTTTAACCTCTGCAGCAATGCTGACATCACTCATACATCTATTTCCCAAAGACAACCTCTGGATATGACGCTGACCATGTGCACTCAACTTCTTTGGTCGACCATGGCGAGGCCTGTTCTGAGTAGAACCTGTCCTGTGAAACCACTTTATGGTCTTGCCCACCGTGCTGCAGCTCAGTTTCAGGATCTTAACAATCTTCTTATAGTCTAGGCCATCTTTATGTAGAGCAACAATTCTTTTTTTCAGATCCTCATAGAGTTCTTTACCATGTGTTGCCATGTTGAACTTCCAGTCACCAATATGAGAGAGTGTGAGAGCGATAACACCAAATTTATTAAACCTGTTCCCCATTTTAGGTTAATGCTCACAAAGGTACCTCCAAATCTAGGAAGGTTTAGTGAAAAATATCATGAATCATTAAATAAAAATCTGAGAGAAATGTAGGTATCAGGGGCAGCACAAAGCCTAAATATTCTACTATGTAGGGTTATGTTATTGTTTTTATACATATATATATTCATTGTCATTAATTCTAAGTTAATTTTTCATAACTAGAAAAAAATGTTTGATATATTCAAAAAGAAATCTACTACCCCTAAGGAAGGAAGTAGAGCACCAGCTCCACCCTTTTCAGTGCCAGTGTTTGGAAAAAAAATCTGTTCTAGTTTCAAGGAAGCTTGGTTAGCCAAAATGGTTGAAACGGATTTACACACATCAGTAAAGAAGATTTGCATTTGACTTGGGGAGATATTTACATATAAACCTGATGTTGGTGTGATCTATACAGTATGTACTAAAGGGAAAGTTGCTACTGCTGTCTCTACCAGTAAGACCTAGGATGACGGCATGTTAACTGAAACAGCCAAAGAGAAAGCAAATAGATTGGCCTTGAATAAATGAGAAATGCTGAATAAATCAAAATCCTTATAATAGATGTACTTCTGGCTGTGAAATTGAACAGTTCTATGCTATCAGTACAAGAAATTCATGACCACATGGCTTTGTATGTCAAGATTCAAGATAGCTGGATAAGCAAGAATTATGCTTTTGAATTCCTCGACTTCATCAGCTCTATCCAGGGCCGGCTCAATCATGGGACCAAGTGGGTCCAAGGGACCCAGGCAGCACTTGACAAGGGGCAGCACTTTATTGACTGAGTCAGTCACTGTCAGACCCCTGTTTTCTGACTCTGTGTGGGAATGCACAAAGACACAGAATCAACCCCCTAACTTCTTTCCCACTTAGGCTAAAATTATGCATAAGCATTGGTTGCATGCAGGTATGCAGGCTTAGTAAGGTCAGTGACAAGGCTAGTAGGTTTATATGTTAATCAATAATGTTATTATTGGGGGGCGTCATTGTAATCTTGGACCCAGGCAACACAATATCTTGAGCCGGCCCTGGCTCTATCATCAAGAGAAGAAATAATGGATGAAGTTTGCAATGCAAAATTGTATTCACTGATTGTTGATGAACACACTGATATCTCAGTGAGCAAGATGCTAATAGTTTACTTTAAATACAGAATGGCATCTACTACAACTTACAAAACAGTGTTTAGTGGAATAGTAAAACTAATAGCTGGCAATGCAGAAACTATTACCTCTGCAATTACCAACTTCTACAGTACCTATGAGTTAGATTTAAAGAAAATGATTATGTGTACCTCTGATGGTGCTTCTATAATGTTGGGCAAGAATAATGGTGTTGCAACACAGCTTAAGAAATATGTTCCACACTTGATTGAACAACATTGCGTTGCCCACCGTGAAGATTTGGACATAGGTGATGCCTGGAAACAAGTGCCTTTAATAAAAGAAATTGAAACTTTAATGAGAACTGTCTAGGGAAGGTTCTGCTGATCTTCAATAAGAAAAGGAAAATTACATAAAATTGCCTCAGTTGCCCAGTGTGATGTAGTATCATTTAAACCAATTAACAAAGTATGATGGCTGTCAAAGCATTTTGCTCTTGCTGCACCAATGCGCAATTATTATCCGCTTTTTAAGTATTTTGAACACGAAAAAGAGGAGAATGATCTAATTGCACAATACTGCTTCAAGAAGATGTCTGACCACAACTACCACATTTCTATGGCTGTGTTAAATTATATTTTTTGTGATCTTGCAAACTTGTGGAAGTCCTTGCAGAAAAGTATTTTTTTCTACCATAGAAGCAATACAGCTTGCAATGGCCAAGATTTAGAAAATAAACGATCAGTACCTTAGTGAAGCAGTGTATTGGAGTAGCACAGGGAGGAAACCAATTTGCCTATATAATAAAGAAACACCAGTCAACCAACAACCTGTTTTGCAGGTTATTTCCCCTCTTTGTGAGCATATGAGAAAAAGATTCCCTGAAAATGAATTAAAAGAATGGGAATGTTTTGAATTTGGTGTGATGTTCCCTGATGCCAAAACACTGAGTTTCAACTTTGGAATAGAAAAAGTAGAAAGGCTTGTTGAAAAATACAAGTTTGTGTCAAAATTTGAAGATAGAGAAGGTGTGGCTAATATTATTGATTCTTTTGTTAGCCAATATAATGATTATAAATATTTAGTCATAGAGACAATAAAATCTGGAACATTTAAAACATTTCAAGACCTGGTCAAGTTCACTTTTCAAAATGATGCTGATCACAGTATGGTATCTCAGCTTGTGGATATATGTGCAACATTTAAGGCATCCAGTGCAGATTGTGAAAGGGGATTCAGCCTTATGAATAATCTTAAAATCAAATTGAGGAACAGAATACAAGAGAAACATCTTGATATGTTGATGTTTATGAAGTCGTATCATCTTCACTGTGACTCTGTTAACCTTGATAAAGTGTACATGCACTGGAGAAGTTCCAAAGACAAAAGAGAGTACAGCACAGAAGAGGAGTTGGGTAGAAGAAGATGATAAGGATGGCATCAACACAGAACCTGAGGAATCAATGTGGCACTTAGGCTTTGTTTCCTGTGTCACTAGAGAAACTGTACCACACTCTAGCCCTGTCTACACCACACACAAGCACTTTTCTAGCAGACTGATAGTACAAACCTAGTAAAGAATCTTTCAAATGTTAAACTAATTTTTTTTAATATGCATGAGTAAAAAATGTGTTATTATTAAGTATATTGGGTATTTGCTGTTATGGATCAGAAACAGAACTACATTAAAATAATTTCACAAAACATAATTCAAGACATTCTGTGTTTTATTTTGGTATCGTTTTGGTGGCTGATAATATATTAATAACATGATAACTGGTTAAAATTTACTCTAAGGTTAAATATTTTAGCTATTCTTCTCTACTCGCTCAGTACTGCACTCAGTACTGAGTACACAGTATTAAAGGGACATAATACTCATATGCTAAATCACTTGAAACTGATGCAGTATAACTGTAAAACGCTGACAGGAAAATATTACCTGAGCATCTCTATGTTAAAAAGGAAGATATTTTACCTCACAATCTCCTCAGCTCAGCAGAGTAAGTTCTGTGTAAAACGTTATACTCAGCTGCTGCTCAGCTGCTGCTCAGCTGCAGGTAAAAAAAAAAAAGAAATGAACAGCAACTAATCAGCATCAGCAGTGCTGAGGTCATGAACTCTTTTACTGTGATCTCATGAAATTTCACTTAACTCTCATGAGATTTCATTGTAAACTTCCTTACACTGAATAGAGAAATAAGATGAGTGTGCACGAATGTTCGCTCCTTCTGCTGTCCCGGGACAGACATACTAATTTGCTGCTTAGAAGACCTTTACAATGGGATGTGGCTACTGAGAAACTTTTGAGGTAAAATATCTTTCTTTTTTACATAGAGATGTTCAGGGGATATTTTCTAGTCAGCTTTTTACAGCTATGCTGCATCACTTTCAAGTGTTTAAACATTTGGGTATTATGGCCCTTTAAATCCGCACACAGAAAAAAAATTAGAGGAACATTGCGTCACATGAAAAGAAAAAAAATAATTTATTAAAACATTAAATGGCATTTTATTTGGATGGATAAGCTAAATATAATTGCATTAAACACCTTTTTATTAGAACTATTACAGCAATACGGAATAAATTAAGTTTTACTGATTGTCATTCCTCTGGTTTTTCAGGGAGGCAAACTTAAATATTGTGTACATGGCATCTAATACAGTCTGATTATTAGTTTAAGTTTTGGTAGATTCACAAAAAATCCTCTCTTGCTTCTCCAACCTCGTCAGACCTATATTATTCTTCTGTGTGCTTTCATAGAAATGGGGATCTTTGTTCACTACACTGTCAGAAAAAAGGGTACGTTTGGGGTCCATTTGTGAACACTGAGGGTACAACTGCTGTGGTTGTACCCTCAATGGATCATAATTACACCTTAAGGAACTAATATGTACCATTTAGCAGTAAATAAGGTACAATATGTTTCCAACTGTCAAAGGGTCCATGTCTGTACCATTTAATCCCCCCACAAAGGTACAATCACTTGTGTGAATAAAAGGTTGAGGGGGTGGGTGCATCAAGGCTGCTAAACCCTGCAAGTCCATATCATTTGTACAGCTCAATTATTCCTATTCACATAACTGTGACCCAAAATGAATGCAACATACATGTTGTACAGCAAAATAATTATGTTCAATTGTTGTTGGTAATATGCAAGAAGTGGGCAAAGCAAAAAAAAAATACTTAAAGGGACAGTCTACACCAGAATTGTTATTGTTTAAAAAGATGGATAATCCCTTTATTACCCATTCCCCAGTTTTGCATAATCAACACAGTTCTATTAATATACTTTATATCTCTGTGATTACCTTGTATCTAAGCCTCTGCAGACTGCCCCCTTATCGCAGTGCTTTTGACAGGCATGCAGTTTAGCCAATCAGTGCAGACTCCTAAATAACTACATGGGAGTGAGCATATTGTTATCTATATGACACACATGAACTGTCTAACTGTGAAAAACTTTCAGAATGCTCTGAGCTAAGAGGCGGTTTTCAATGGTTCAATGGTGAAATCAGTTTGAGCTTAGCTAGGTTTAGATTTTCAAAAATATCACCAAGGGAACAAAGCATATTTAGTGATAAAAGTCAATTGGAAAGTTGTTTAAATTGTTATGCCCTATCTGAATCATGAAAGTTTTATTTTGACTAGACTGTCCCTTTAATAACCAATATATTTAATGATACTGTGTTGCTGGTTCTAAATAGCAAACAAGCACTTAACATTTTAATGTTTATATTTAGAGCATCAATATGTTAACTCTTAAACATAAAGCAAATGTATTAACTAAAAGTACAAAGAAAAAAAAATGTTTAAACTCTATAAAATAAACAAGAGCTGTTTAAGAACCAGTTTTTTTTAAAAAAAATAAATAAAATTGTAACTGTTCCCCACTCACATACATGGACATTGTGTGAGAGCCATAGCGCCATCTGTTGGTTGAAATTTCCTTGACATGTGTAACACAGCTCCATCTATTGGTAGCAGGTTCATCACCAAAGTGTGTACTAGGAAAATAGACTCATTTGCATATAGTTTGCATACAGCGACAATTCAATGTATGGTTGTGAGTTTTATAGTTTATCCCTCCCCTGAATCCCCCTTCTTTTCGTTACAGTTATATTTTATTATTACGTTGTTTTCTATATGTTTTCTATATACAGTATTTATGTTTTATGTGGCATGTCACCCTAAATTAAATGAGGTGTTTTTAGAGTCTAGTACAGAGTGATATAAAACACATAGTGTACTTCTTTTTGGAGCTGGTTATTTAGCCTGGCTATTTCAGGTGGTTCTGTAGCAGTCTTTTATTAAAGCTGCAGTGTAGCTAATGTAATACTGCCTGAAAAAGTACATATTAATTGAATGCATATTTGAATGTTATATGCTAAATTTAATGAAACAGTGTTTGTAATATACTGTGTTGAGTACAAATTTGCCATCATGAGGTACAAAGGGCTTGTCACTGGGGCAGTACCCTTAAAAGGCCATATTTGCACCATTTTTTATGGGTACAATATGGTACCATAGGACTGAGGTCCAATCTAGTCACCAATGGTACATATTTGCCTTTGAAAGGTACAATCTGCAAGGGTACCAATTTGTACCAATTTTAAAGGGTACAGCAGGTGTACCTTTGAGGGTACTGCCCCAGTGACAAGCTGTTGTACCCCTAAAGGTACAATTTTTGCACATTTTTTCTGACAGTGTATACAAATGGGCTCAAATTATATGATGCTTGGAGAGACTGAATAGGTTGAGAATACTGAGCATCCAGTGCAAGCTGATGTATGGGACTAAAAGCCCAATATATCATTATTATTTTTTAATTTCTAACTATCCCCTACACAACATGTTATTTCAAAGATAGAGGTTTAAATAAAAATATCCCAAATTAAACTAATATATATTGGTATTGTCAGCATGCACTTAATGAAAACTGATTTATCTCAATTCCTTCTCTGCCACTGCAAAAGATAAATAGAAGGATCTAAAGGAATAGAAAATCGAAAGAGATTAAACAGAACAAAGGGAAAAGGGGATTAGAATGGCAAGGATAAATCCATTGAACAATACAATTAATAGACTTGGTGTTTCAACTTTTATTGTTTAGAGAACTCTTATTTTACTTTAATAAAATAGTCAATACTGAATAAATAAGTATTTTGCTATCACCTTTTTTGTGTATTTTGTATATACTTATTGGGGTCCAGGGCGGTGACCTGCAATTATCTGCCTTGGGTGCTGGAACATTGTTTTTTTTTTAGTTTTTTTAAAAATAAAATACACGTCATGTTAACATCATGATCTAATGAATTATATTGGCGTCTTGATCTTGATGTAGATCTTGATATATATCATATCAAGATCTAATTCATTATATAGATTACCATTTCTTGTTCATCCGGTATTTTATTTTTATAAACTATCAAACTATCAGCAACTGTAAAAACAACTGTGTTCATTTTCTTAATTGCAACAATTGAATATTTATGGACATGTGTATGCTGTGAAGATGCTGGATGATTTCCCCCAGGGCCCTTGTTCAATAACGAGAATTAGAAGGAAGGGCTAATGATAGAATCTGTGGATTTAAGCATTATGATGACTACACATACTACACTGAGAAGTATTCAGAAGAAGACTGGGTATATATTTTAAACTATTGTTAGAAGCAATCACAAGATACTCTGCATTGCACAGATACATCCTGCAGCCTAAGCAGGCAATGCAGTATGAAAAAGGAATAATTGACATTAGCAATTTATATTTAAATACTTACCAGTTCACTGTGTCAATCTTTGCAAATATTTATATAAATAAGCAATAAATATTCTTTTCTGGGTAGTTATAACTTAAATAAAGAGCAGAACATTTGTGATGACATTCTATGAAGAATATGACAATATTTAGATTACAATAAGAGGGTCTTTGATCCAAAATATTAAATAGTAGTAGCAGTAGCAGCTCTATCAGAAGCAATAGAAGAAAATAAAAAAGATTCTGTACATTCTGTAAATCACAATAAAATGTCACTATAGGCTCTGTTGAATTGAGGAATGTGTACATTTCTGGAAATGAAGGTGTTATGTAACATTTATTATACTTGTATTGCTTTTAAGTTTTGTATAGAAATATCTACCAGACAAAACCTTACAGAAGAAATGCTACAATGCTACAATGCATGATATAGAAGAGATAATGCTTAATCCTGCAGTTAATTTGCAGTTAGGGTTGGCAGCTTTCTTTCCCAGGACACCCAGTGTGATTATGGGAGGTTGTGATCAGAGCCAATGGTCCTGCAGCCACTGTCATCTATATGCCCATATCAGATGTCAGATCAGAGCCCATTATCTGCAGCCACTGTCATCTATATGCCCATATCAGATGTCAGATCAGAGCCCATTATCTGCAGCTCCTGTCATCTATATGCGCATATGAGATGTCAGATCAGAGCCCATTATCTGCAGCTCCTGTCATCTATATGCCCATATCAGATGTCAGATCAGAGCCCATTATCTGCAGCCACTGTCATCTATATGCCCATATCAGATGTCAGATCAGAGCCCATTATCTGCAGCTCCTGTCATCTATATGCGCATATGAGATGTCAGATCAGAGCCCATTATCTGCAGCTCCTGTCATCTATATGCCCATATCAGATGTCAGATCAGAGCCCATTATCTGCAGCCACTGTCATCTATATGCCCATATCAGATGTCAGATCAGAGCCCATTATCTGCAGCTCCTGTCATCTATATGCCCATATGAGATGTCAGATCAGAGCCCATTATCTGCAGCTCCTGTCATCTATATGCCCATATCAGATGTCAGATCAGAGCCCATTATCTGCAGCCACTGTTATCTATATGCCCATATCAGATGTCAGATCAGAGCCCATTATCTGCAGCCACTGTCATCTATATGCCCATATCAGATGTCAGATCAGAGCCCATTATCTGCAGCTCCTGTCATCTATATGCCCATATCAGATGTCAGATCAGAGCCCATTATCTGCAGCCACTGTCATCTATATGCCCATATCAGATGTCAGATCAGAGCCCATTATCTGCAGCTCCTGTCATCTATATGCCCATATGAGATGTCAGATCAGAGCCCATTATCTGCAGCTCCTGTCATCTATATGCCCATATCAGATGTCAGATCAGAGCCCATTATCTGCAGCCACTGTCAAGCATATGCTTACATTAGACCTTAATCAGTTAAATTGGCATTGTACTTAAAAATGTTCTACCATCATAATTAGCTTTAGTAGGGAGTACCTATTAATCAATGGAAAATATCAGAAATATCTGTCAGCTTTGTGCATAAAAACAATTAAGCTTTAGAAGGGAGTACCTATCAATTAATGGAAATTATCAAGAACTGTCTGATAGCTTTGGGCATAAAAACAAAGAAAAAAAGAGAGATTCTGATCTTTCATCTGTTTTCCTTTAAAATATCCAATTTTAATACATATATTTTACTGGACAGGCATCTGAAGTACTTTACTATATACAGTATATATATATATATAACTATAAACTTACACGACCTTGTATATTGTATCAAAGTAATAGTGTAGTAGTAGTGTACACATTATTATTTTTAATATTTCAGGTGTCGTCAAAGTGGACTATGGAGACATTTCAGACAGAAAAGCACTGAGAGAAAAACTTAAGTGTAAACCTTTTTCTTGGTATTTGGAAAACATATATCCAGACTCCCAGATTCCCAGACGTTACTACTCACTTGGTGAGGTAAGATTTACCTATATACTTGAATCATACGTGAGTATTAGACATGTTTAGATGTTTGCAAGGAGCTTGCTAAACCTTTTTTTCCCAGCTCAGGTCTCAGCAGGAAAAGGCTTTTTTATTCATACTTTGATCTTTTTATTGGATTTTATTAAAGTTGGAAATCACTGTTTTCAATGCTTCAGGTGTTTTCTGAATTAAATCTCCAATTTCTTCAATTAACCCTGTGAGTATGCTCCTTTTAGTGCAAGCTGTTTGCTAAGCTATATTGCAATATTGTTGGCCTTTTCTTCTGAGGTTTTCTGCTGAGACCTGAGGTGGGAGAAAGAGGTTTGGCAAGCTCCTTGTGAAAGATTGTGCCACCATCTAAAAAACTGTTCTGTGCAGAAGGGGGAGGAGTAACCCGGGGCTGGCAGCATCTTGAAATACAAGGGAAGTCATTGTGATTGTTAATGTTCTGTGTTTTAACTTATAATCTGTCTTGTTGATGTTTAAATGTTCAATTGTAAATGTAAATATTTTAATCATTTGGGATATATTTGTTTCCCCTTTTGAGAGCTGTTATGTGCTAAGTGCAAGCAAATGTTGAAATGTGCTTGTATCAAGTCATGATTTACAAAAGGAGTGAAGCACTTTTTCTGCTTTTCTAAATTTTTATAAGCTATGATTAAGGCAGTATACACCAAAACGTGTCAGATCCTATCCAGTTTGTGCTGTATGTATTTTACCATGGGCTACTAGCCCCAATAAATATCTGGTTTTAACATTTGTGCGGACTCCATATTTAAACATTTGGGGGTCGATTTATTAAGCAGCGAATGCTGCATCAAAGCCCCATTGTTTCTGGTCCAGAAGTTAAGAAGCAACTTCTCCACCACCTTTTAGCTGGCAGATTGAAATCATCTTGATCTGATCGGGATGATTGATGTCCCCTGCTAGCCGCCGATTGGCCACCAGTGAACGGGGGGGCAGCACTACACAAGCATTTCACTAGAAACCATTAATAAATCTACCCCTTGGTATGCTTTTGGTTTGGTTCTGCTGCTGATGCTTTGTGGTATTTGTGCTGCGGAATCTGTTGGTGCTCTACAAATAGCCGATCATAATAATAATAATAATTTTGTGGTTTATAACTCTGAAATAGATAGATAGACAGACATGCAGATAGACAGACACTATTATTAGACAATGGGGGATATATATCAAGCCGTCAACTGCAAATACGCTGGAATTCCACAGCATAATTGTTGTGAGCTTCATCTGACCTAGTTATCAAAGCCTACAGACTGGCAAAAGTTGACAATTGTGACGTAACGTATGATCCGCCGGTCTCAATCCGACGCAGATCGATGCTTACGTCATTACAGATGTTCTGAATACACATTCGGCTCTATTTGACACCTTTTCCCATTTATCAAATTTCTAACAGGTACACTTGTGGCTATTCCGGCCCAGCGTACCTTGTTTTCAATCCGACACCCTGGAGGCTGCGGATGACATATAAATCAATGGGAGTCTGAAAGCAGCGAAAGCTTAAGTTCGATGCTGCCAGATATCCCATTGATTTATATGGTTGTGAACAAGTAACGTTTACACCTAAACCCTAACATAAGCCCCGAATCTAAACACCCATAATCTGCCACCCTGACATCACCACCACCTGCATAATGTTATTAACCCCTATTCCGCTGCTCCCAGATCCCACCGCAACCTAAATAAAGTTATCAACCCTTATCCCGCTGCTCCGGGACCCTGCCACCACTAAATAAATGTATTAACCCCTACACCTCTGGCCTCCCACACCACTACCAATA
Source organism: Bombina bombina (assembly GCF_027579735.1). Classification (NCBI taxonomy): domain Eukaryota; kingdom Metazoa; phylum Chordata; class Amphibia; order Anura; family Bombinatoridae; genus Bombina; species Bombina bombina. The sequence continues at coordinate 403,164,755 of NC_069499.1, forward strand.
ACTAAACCTATTAAACCCTAAACCGCCAGCCCCCCACATCACCATAAACTAAATGAAGCTATTAACCTAAACCTAACAAGCCGCTAACTTTAAATTAAAATTACAACATCCCTATCTTAAAATAAATTTAAACGTACCTGTAGAATTAAAATAAACTATTTTTAAACTATTAATTAACCTACCCTTACTATTATACTACAATTAAATTTAACTACCAATTAAATTAATTAAATTACATATTAAAAAACCCTAACCCTACTCAAATTATTTAAATCTACTATTAAACATTATTAAAAATTACTAAATTACCAATAAAAATAAACGCTAAGTTACAAAAAATAAAAAAACACTAAATTACGAGAAAAAAAACAACCACATTATCAAAAATAAAAAAAATTACACTTAATCTAATAGCAGAAAAAAGGAGGGCCCAATGGCACTACTGAGTAATAAAAGGAACTCAATATATAGTCATAATATGAACGGGGGTATAATGTTTACCTGCCATTCATGGAAAATGATAATAATATACAGTGGGTGCTGTGTACTAGTAACAATTGAGACAAAAGGAGGTACAAGACCACCAAGAATATGAACACATAGATAGCACTCAAAATCCCTTGCTGAGAACTAGATTTGGAAAGCCATTAGAGGTGGACGTTACAAGGAAACAAATTATTTTAAAATTTAAATTTTATTTGGGCATAGTTAAAAAAAATGGAAAACAAGACAATTAATTAAAACCACAGGAATTACTTCTAATTTAAATTAAGTTAGGATGGCGGAAATAAGGATATCCAAATAAGTTACATTGGATTGAGGTGCTAAGTTTACTTATAAGAGATGTGTATAAAATAGTAACCGATCTTCTGTAGAAGACCTAGGATGTGGATGTTAATCCATAGTCTTCAAGGAGACAATTTAGGTAATATTCTCTACAAAGTTAGAGGGATCTAAGTAATTAGATTATATCAAATTCAATCTAAGAGTGTGGATAAGGCATATATAGATATAGTGATTATGGTGCACTGTGATGTACCATATACGTGCAAGATAAACCGTGTATTGTTTAGATAGAATCCAGAAAATTGGAGATGCTTATAAAATATTCTGGCTAATCCCTATTTGTAGTCCACAATACTATAGAAGGTTCAGTAGTATATATACATATTTGTACCCAACAACAAAAAATAATAATAATAATAAAAACCGTAAAGGAATGATTTTAATCATGGATCCTGATGAATGAAATAAACCTAATGCATGTTGATTTTCACTCTTTGCAGAAGAGAATTGGTTTTTATAATATGATATCTTAATTTCATCAATATAAATAGTTAAATTAACTTATATTCTAATTAGAACGTTCCAGTTAGATGATAGTGACTATTTATTAACCTCTTATATATGTTTAAATATAAACAAATTTACTAGTATTAGGTCTAATCAGGTTATAACTACAAAATTTTATTAATCCATATCTGTGCACTTTATGTTGCTGTCCGATAATGTCTGCTTGTTGCGAGTAAATTATATTATGCTTATAGAGTCACATATATTAACTCTAATGCTATACTTATTATTAGTTTTGTTCCTTTAAGATTACCATCTTAAGCTTAATCTTGGTGTGGACAGATAACCTTTATCTTTAAAATGAATAGTAGCTAAACTTATTAGCAGAAGAATTAATCTAATGGTTCATATGTACTTTATCTGTAATTGAATCACAATAACTATTACCTTGTTCTATTTTGAGATAAATCTACTGGTTTCTAAATATGTATATGAACGTACTGTGTGCGGCTGCTATTGTTTGTAAAGGGTGGAGTTACTAAATAGAGATTCAAGAGTAGGCGTCTTGATAAGTTTATCTCAAAATAGAACAAGGTAATAGTTAATTGTGATTCAATTACAGATAAAGTACATATGAACCATTAGATTCATTCTTCTGCTAATAAGTTTAGCTACTATTCGTTTTAAAGATAAAGGTTATCTGTCCACACCAAGATTAAGCTTAACATGGTAATCTGATTGGAATGAAACTAATAATAAGTATAGCATTAGAGTTAATATATGTGACTCTATAAGCATAATATAATTTACTCGCAACAAGCAGACATTATCGGACAGCAACATAAAGTGCATAGATATGGATTAATAAAATTTTGTAGTTATAACCTGATTAGACCTAATACTAGTAAATTTGTTTATATTTAAACATATATAAGAGGTTCATAAATAGTCCCTATCATCTAACTGTAACGTTCTAATTAGAATATAAGTGAATTTAACTATTTACATTGATGAAATTATGTTCAGAATTATCAGATATCCTATTATCAAAACCAATTCTCTCCTGCAAAGAGTGAAAACCAACATGCATTAGGTTTATTACATTCATCAGGATCCATGATTAAAATCATTCCTTTCCATTTTTTATTATTATTTTTTGTTGTTGGGTACAAATATGTATATATACTACTGAACCTTCTATAGTATTGTGGACTACAAATAGGGATTAGCCAGAATATTTTATAAGCATCTCCAATTTTCTGGATTCTATCTAAACAATACACGGTTTATCTTGCACGTGTATGGTACATCACAGTGCGCCATAGTCACTATATCTATATATGCCTTATCCACACTCTTAGATTGAATTTGATATAATCTAATTACCTAGATCCCTCTAACTTTGTAGAGAATATTACCTAAATTGTCTCCTTGAAGACTATGGATTAACTTCCACATCCTAGGTCTTCTACAGAAGATTGGTTACTATTTTATACACATCTCTTATAAGTAAACTTAGCACCTCAATCCAATGTAACTTATTTGGATATCCTTATTTCCGCCATCCTAACTTAATTTAAATTAGAAGTAATTCCTGTGGTGTTAATTAATTGTCTTGTTTTCCATTTTTTTTAACTATGCCCAAATAAAAGTTACATTTTAAAATAATTTGTTTCCTTGGAACGTCCACCTCTAATGGCTTTCCAAATCTAGTTCTCAGCAAGGGATTTTGAGTGCTATCTATGTGTACATATTCTTGGTGGTCTTGTACCTCCTTTTGTCTCACCTAATCTAATAGCCCTATCAAAATAAAAAAAGCCCCCCCAAAATTAAAAAAAAACCTAGCCTACAATAAACTACCAATGACCCTTAAAAGGGCCTTTTGTGGGGCATTGCCCCAAAGAGATCAGTTCTTTTACCTGTAAAAAAAATAATACAAACACCCCCAACAGTAAAACCCACCACCCAACCAACCCTTAAAAGGGCATTTAGCTCTTTTACATGCCCAGACCCTAATCTAAAAATAAAACCCACCCAAAAAAACCTTAAATAAACCTAACAGTAACCCCCCCGACGATCCACTTACAGTTATTGAAGTCCTGCTTGAAGGATACATCCAGCCGGCAAGAAGTCTTCATCCGGGCGGCCTCTTCCATCTTCATCCAGCCAGCAAAGTCCTCATCCAGGTGACAAGAAGTCATATCCAGACGACATCTTCTATCTTCATCCATCCTGAAGACATCCGGCACGGAGCTCCTCTTCATAGGATGGTTGCTGCCGAACTGGAACTTCAATGCAAGTGACATCATCCAAGATGGGGTCCCTTGCATTCCTATTGGCTGAAAGGTTCCAATTAGCCAATAGGATTTGAGCAGCTCTCAGCCTATTGGCTGTTCCAATTAGCCAATAGGACTTGAGCAGCTCTCATCCTATTGGCTATTTCAATGTTGAATGACGTCACTTGCATTGAAGTTCCAGTTTACGGCGGCAACCGAAGAGGAGCTCCACGCCGGATGTCTTCAGGATGGACCTGCTCTGCGCTGGATGGATGAAGATAGAAGATGCCGTCTGGATGAATACTTCTTGCCGCCTGGATGAGGAGTTCGCCGGCTGGATGAAGATGGAAGAAGTCACCCGGATGAAGACTTCTTGCCGGCTGGATGGATCCTTCAAGCGGAACTTCAATAACTGTAGGTGGATCATCGGGGGTTAGTGTTAAGTTTATTTAAGGTTTTTTTGGGTGGGTTTTATTTTTAGATCAGGGTCTGGGCATGTTAAAGCGCTAAATGCCCTTTTAAGGGCAATGACCATACAAATGCCCTTTTCAGGGTAATGAGGAGCTTAGGTTATTTTAGATAGTTTTTTTTATTTGGGGGGGTTGGTTCGTTGGGTGGTGGGTTCTACTGTTGGGGGTGTTTTTTTTTTTTTACAGGTAAAATAATAATATTTTTATAAATGACTTGGAGCAAGGATTAAATAGTGACATCTCTATTTTTGCAGATGATACTAAGTTAAGTAAGGTCATAAGGTCAGAGCAGGACGAACTCTCTTTACAAAGGGATTTGCTAAAAATAGAACTATGGGCAAGTGAATGGAAAATGAGATTTAATACGGAAAAATGCAAGGTTCTACATTTTGGAAGTAAAAATAAGCAGGCTACGTATTTTTTAAATGGGACAAGACTTAGCCAAACACAGGAGGAAAGGGATTTGGGAGTAGTAATAGATAACAAGCTAAAGATGGGTGCACAATGCAGGGCAGCGGCTTCAAAGGCTAATAAGATACTAGCATGTATTAAAAGAGGCATTGATTCAAGGGAGGAAAGCATAATTCTGTCATTATATAAAGCCCTGGTAAGACCTCACCTTGAGTTTGGAGTGCAGTTCTGGGGACCAATTGCTAAACAAGATATTGCAGAACTAGAAAAAGTTCAGAGAAGGGCCACAAAGCTAATAAGGGGATTGAAGAAATTAACCTATGAGGAGAGGCTAGCCAAACTGGGTCTGTTTTCTTTAGAAAAAAGGCGCTTGAGAGGTGACATGATTACTTTATATAAATATATTCAAGGCCCATATACAGAGATGGCAGAAGCTCTGTTTATTCCAAGAAAATTGTTTCTGACAAGAGGTCACAATTTAAGGTTGGAGGAAAGGAGATTTAATCTCCTGCAACGGAAACGTTTTTTCACTGTAAGAGCAATAAAATTGTGGAACTCATTACCAAAGGAGGTAGTGAATGCCAATACCATAGATACATTTAAAAATAGTCTGGATAAATTTCTGTATATAAACAAAATTCATGGATATGATTGCTAGTATTAAATGGGTCACATTTTAATGGGGTTATTTAAGCTTAACTGGAGCTTTTTGTAAGTATTTTAGATTTGTATAGGTTGAACTCGATGGACTTCAGTCTTTTTTCAACCTTATCTACTATGTTACTATGTTACTATGTTACTATGTAAAAGAGCTGATTTCTTTGGGGCAATGCCCCACAAAAGGCCCTTTTAAGGACCATTGGTAGTTTATTGTAGGCTAGGTTTTTTTAATATTTTGGGGCTTTTTTATTTGTATAGGGCTGTTAGATTAGGTGTAATTCTTTTTTATTTTTGATAATGCGTTTTTTTTCCGTAATTTTGTGTTTTTTATTTTTTGTAACTTAGCGTTTATTTTTTTTGGTAATTTAGTAATGTTTAATAATGTTTAATAGTAGATTTAAATAATTTGTGTAGGTTTAGGTTTTTTAAAAAAATCAATGGGATATCTGGCAGCATCGAACATAAGCTTTCGCTGCTTTCAGACTCCCTTGATTTCTATGGTATCCGCGGCCTCCAGGGTGGCGGATTGAAAACCAAGTACACTGGGCCGGAATAGCCACAAGCGTACCTGTTAAAAATTTGATAAATGGGAAAAGGTGTCAATTAGAGCCGAATGTGTACATCTGTAATGACCTAAGCATCGATCTTCGTCGGATTGAGACCGGCGGATTGTATGTTACGTCGCAAATGTCTTTTGCCGGTCTGTAGGCTTTGTTAACTAGGTCGGATTAAGCTTGCAACAATTACGCTGCGGAATTCCAGTGTATTTGCGGTTGACGGCTTGATAAATTTCCCCCATGAAGGGAAAAATCTAATTATACAAAACTCTATTTATGTGATCTCTTATGCTGAGAAATGTTTATTATCTATACATATCTAACACTTTTACCACACACAAGCAATAGCATATTTTGAAACAATGAAAACATTTTACAGATTTTTTATTTATATTTTTTAAAATATATTCAGTTTTATATGCAGAATTACTCTATTGATAAAATTATATTATTTGAAAAATACAACATAGATCATATTTTGGAAAAGTTTAACAAATCAGCATTATGTTTTTAATATCTAAAAAAAAATATCTCTGTTTACATAACACACTCACACAACTTTGTATTGCTTTTGAAAACAATTAGGAACATTAATACACTGAGGGTGACTTGTTGGTGGTGCCTTTGAATGTTTTGTGGGTGGAGCTTGGATAAGAAGGGCAGGGCTGCAGGCATGCTGTGGATTGGATTAAGTGCATTGTGCGGAGGGATCTGGGTGGTCTGTGGTTAGAGCTGGGACAGTTCATGGTTTCAGTCTGGAAACAGGAACATTTGCCTAAAGGTGAAGCATAAGGACAGTGGTTTAGAGCTCCCAAACCTTGACAGACTTGCAAAATGTGCGATTATTATGAGGTCTGTGATAGCAACAGATATGCAAATGAGTGTACAGTATGACATATAATGTAAACACATTTATTTAACTGCCACTTAAGGCAAGTATTGTTGTCAGGTGCTTCCATTTTTTATTTTTTTTTATAATAATTTTTATTGAGGTAAATGCAGAGACATTGTTACAGTCACAGGATAGAGTACACTTCAAGTAAAAATTGCACATTAACAGGAATTATACATTTTCAGTATACGCCAGACATAAGAACAGAGTATTAACATCCCGGCAGCTCAGGCACAATATACAGTATTTAGTGCAAGGATCAAGCAGACCCCACATTTGGGAAATGCTATTATACATATAGTTGAAGTAGAACCCTCTGGAAACAGTGTAGGGCAAGAGCCCTTGAAATGTAAGTAGCAATGCCTGTCATACACAAAAGAGAACATAAGAGATAGAACCTCATTTTTTTCCTGTTTCAATGTTTATAACCTGACATACATCCTCCATATACTACAAAGTCACTTACGGACTTCCAGTCACTTTAAAAAAAAAAAAAAAACTTGGTAGGGGGAGGACTGCACAGGCCCTTATTTGACCTTTAATAAAATAAATCGCAAACTTATATACTCCACAGATGGGCAGCACTGGAAAGAGTATAAGTGTGAGCATCTGGGGGAAACACCTATGACAGGCTAGAGAAGCTCTAAAGGAACTATTGTGCTCACCCACTGTGGAGCAATTACAGGTCAATGATAAAAAGTTATATAAAAGGGCCATTATATACATAATAAGGATGGGCAGAGACTTCCTAAATCTGCCTGAGATTGTGGAGGGTGACAAGTCACCGCTAACCCCAATAAATGAAATTAGAGGGGGGGAGAACTGATATAGTGTGTGGCCTACCCCATCTATATAGATATATTGTAGTGTGAGAAATATAAAACTTTGTATATATAATCATACACAAGGAGTGTAAATAGATACCCAAGAATAATTCAACCATAAGGTACAAAATGTCAGATGTTCAGAGTTAAATACATACATAAATGAAACGTGTAGAGTAGAATACACTCACATCCCCTATAGGTACCACTGACCTTACTGCTAATAATATACAAAGGCATACAAGGACTCAAGCATTGCTCACATTTACTATCTAATAGAACCTTGTACTACTTGAAACCCCTACATCCTAGCTAAAGCAAGTATGGGAGGCAATGCCTAAATATTAATAAGCAGCTAGACCAACATGCTAACCAAGTCTACTGATACTAGCTGTGTGTCTCTAATTCTAGCTTCAGGCCCAGGGCGATAGCAGTAAAATTTAATTTTCTCTAGATTAGCTGGTCGTGTACTTCTCCTTTTAAACCTAGAAGGCAGGCAGTAAATTACAGGTTACTTATACATAGAATAGATACTTACAAGATAGACATCACAGTGTATAGAAAGCCTATCCTGGAGAATATAACTGCCCAAGTAAAGCCTAGGTATTGCAAACAAACAGTTAGATACATAGCAGATGTCTAAAAGAAATGATATGAATATATACAGTGCATCTCTAGGTGAATATACAATGTAGTGGAGCAGGTATAAGACCATATTGCAAATCTATGTCTCAGGCCCTAGGGCCGTCATAATTAACCGCAATGAGCTGAAAGAAAGTGTACATATACTGTTACATAGAAATTGTTAACCTAGACATGGGCTCCTAGACTAATATATACAGTTAAATGTGAAAATATAGATACTAGGGTTACAGGTATGGAGTCTGCCCAACGTCACAACACATGGCTTCATAAATGCAGGATCCTCACCCAAAATGTAGTACATTACTCATTGTATACAGACTCAGTAATCTGGGACCATAACCCAATAAGCACTGTTAGGAGCTCTTAACCTACTACAGATCTGCAAAAACTCGGGGGAGCATGACAATAAAAAAAAAAATGGAAGTCGCTGATGTGTAAATAGTTTAATGGAGCAGACACCCACAAAGGAGGCAATATTAGCTATTGGAAGAAGAACCTTCGTCTCCCAGGTCTCTAGTACACCCTGGTCCTCGCTCCAGAAACTGTAGGGGGGCTTTCTCTTTGCTGGTCCATAGACATGCTGCCCTGCACCAGGCAGGTCAGTAGCGTAGTTGTTCCTCGTCCCCAAGCTGGGTCCACCCAGAGAATCCTCTAGCATGTCCAGGTAGTTATGAAACTTCGGACCAACAACCAAACCCTTTGTGACCTGCTTCTGAGACATCCTGCATTCCTCAACGACATATGAAGAATGTTCCCTTATAGCACTTTGATGCTCATCGTCCTTCATCAGAGGACCGGCCGCATCCCCCTGAATCCAAGACATAGCTGCAATTGAGGGGCACACAGAGATATCTGGGGGTTGAATCGCATCCACCCGTGTATCGCTACACTGTACACAAGAGGCTGCAGTTGTCGCCACCTACGGATCATCAGTACACACCTCTGCGTTTATGTCAGCCATTATCGATAGGAGGCGGTCGAATCTTTGGCACATCCTGCTCTCAGAGTCCTCAAACAGGTTCTGTATTAGCGCATAAAGTTCTGCCATGCTCCTAAAATCTATGTACTTTATTAGCCACTACTCCGCAGGCGATTCCGGGGCACTCCTACTGCCGTCCTGCGGTATAAGGCACAAGGCACGCTCCACACCTTAAGGCCTCAAAGTTAGCTAGGCCCCGATCTTCGTCACAAAATATCACTCCTCTTCGCTCAATTAAGCCTGCTCTCAGTTTACCAGATAGTTCCCCAATCTATTGCAGGGCTCAATTAAAGTGTGTACCTCTCCTTTAATGAGGGTTAAATTATATATATTGAGTATATTATGTACCATTAGCTGGAGCTCCAGCACTATACGTTAGGTTTCTTCTGTAACTTTGCCTTAGACTCATACCAGCTATCCATTGCTATGGAATCATAGCTTTTGGTTTCCAAAGTACAAGCACAGCTGGTATTTAGTTTAAGTATAAATATTTTGTTTTAGATTTAGTTGGTTTAGTAAAGTATTTTTCAGCTTTATCCTATTTTCCCTCTGTGATATAAGAAACTTTGGCCTGTATTGTCTGATACTTGTTAACAAAAAAGCAGCGTTTGGAAGAAAAAATGATACATTTCTGGTTCTTTGTATTCTGGGTCTTTGTATTATTAGCAGATTATTTTTACTACATATATATTACAACAGAGCTGGACATTTTTAATGACAGCTCAGTAAATGTGCTGGTGTTAATAACACTGGTTCCTACTAAACGTAGTCAGTATGGATCTGTAGGGAGGCGATATAATTAACAGCTTAATACCAACAGATAGTGTTACCATGAAAATGCCTACTGTTAATTGATAATGCTAAATCACATTAAAATCATTGTAAAGCATTTAAAATAAAGAATGTTAAAAGGAAAGGGATTGCTTAAACCAATATTCAGCTGCTAAAATGCTGGTAGTAGGGGGTTTTCATCAGTTTTGTAATAACCACTTGCAAGTTTCATATACATTAATCTCAATCCTTTTTAATTATAGTAAATAAGACACTGGTATTTTAATTGCACAGGAGATAGAAGTTATGGTGTTTATTAGATTAAGTACAATGTATTGCATTTTTATTGTCTTTTTGCTTATCATAGAATGTCCTGCATATACTCTTTTGTATTCCCTTTTCTTTCTAATGACACAGTGAGTCCACGGATCATCATCAATTACTGTTGGGAATATCACTCCTGGCCAGCAGGAGGAGGCAAAGAGCACCACAGCAAAGCTGTTAAATATCACTCCCCTAACCATAATCCCCAGTCATTCTATTTGCCTCTAGTGCAAGGAGGTGGTGAAGTTTTTAGAGTCTGTAGAAAATTGATTTATTTCACTTCAATCAAGTTTGTTATTTTGAAAGCAGTAGGTTTGCTCTGATCTTTCCCCTTTTTCAAGGATTGGGTTTAGCCGTACTCCATGTCAGTCTCTTCAGTAGGGCAGTGGTGGCTTTAAAGCAGTTAGGAACTTGCTAGATGGGCCATGCTGCATTTTCTTAACATTGTGCTGCCCTAGTATAGAAAGAGTAGGGGATACTCCAACCTTTCTTTTCTACACAGGTCTCTGTGAGGAGGGGCATCCTCTCATGCTGGGTGTGCCGTGCCATCATCCTGCCGGATGGCTAGATACAGGTAAGTGCGTTGATCTGCTATGTCTTGGGGACTTGCACTTTAAGGTATTATCTGCAACTATATTGGGACAAAATATATCCTTTAATGGGTTACTCAGGCAGGATGCAGGCACTGTTTGAAAGGAGACAGATACAGGTTTCAGGGCTTGATACCTTGTTTTTTGTATTACCTAATTGGGACTGTGATAAAGTACTATTTTATTATTTGGTTAGCATTGAGGAGTTAAGTGTTTCTCTATCCTGCATGCAATCATTGGGGGCAATGTATGTTATCAGTGTACTAAACGAAACAGTGGAGAAGCACCATTCTTTAGACCTGGAGAGAGGTACTTTCAGTTTCTCCTGTCAGCTAAGGCTCAGCTTTACTATGCAGCTTAGATGTTTGAATTGGCTCCGCTCGATTTCGCTTTCCCCCTCGGCAGACAGAATGAGCCGCGATGTTATGGCTAGATTACGAGTCTTGCATTATGAGTAAAAAAAAGCAGCGATAAGCCTCATAACGCTGCTTTTTTACTACCGCTACTATTAAGAGTCTTGCAGATTTAGGGGCACCGCACACTTTTTTGGCCTTACCGCAAATCAACTTACGCAAATTACGTACAGGGAGTGCAGAATTATTAGGCAAGTTGTATTTTTGAGGATTAATTTTATTATTGAACAACAACCATGTTCTCAATAAACTCAAAAAACTCATTAATATCAAAGCTGAATAGTTTTGGAAGTAGTTTTTAGTTTGTTTTTAGTTATAGCTATTTTAGGGGGATATCTGTGTGTGCAGGTGACTATTACTGTGCATAATTATTAGACAACTTAACAAAAAACAAATATATACCCATTTCAATTATTTATTTTTACCAGTGAAACCAATATAACATCTCAACATTCACAAATATACATTTCTGACATTCAAAAACAAAACAAAAACAAATCAGTGACCAATATAGCCACCTTTCTTTGCAAGGACACTCAAAAGCCTGCCATCCATGGATTCTGTCAGTGTTTTGATCTGTTCACCATCAACATTGCGTGCAGCAGCAACCACAGCCTCCCAGACACTGTTCAGAGAGGTGTACTGTTTTCCCTCCTTGTAAATCTCACATTTGATGATGGACCACAGGTTCTCAATGGGGTTCAGATCAGGTGAACAAGGAGGCCATGTCATTAGATTTTCTTCTTTTATACCCTTTCTTGCCAGCCACGCTGTGGAGTACTTGGACGCGTGTGATGGAGCATTGTCCTGCATGAAAATCATGTTTTTCTTGAAGGATGTAGACTTCTTCCTGTACCACTGCTTGAAGAAGGTGTCTTCCAGAAACTGGCAGTAGGACTGGGAGTTGAGCTTGACTCCATCCTCAACCCGAAAAGTCCCCACAAGCTCATCTTTGATGATACCAGCCCAAACCAGTACTCCACCTCCACCTTGCTGGCGTCTGAGTCAGACTGGAGCTCTCTGCCCTTTACCAATCCAGCCACGGGCCCATCCATCTGGCCCATCAAGACTCACTCTCATTTCATCAGTCCATAAAACCTTAGAAAAATCAGTCTTGAGATATTTCTTGGCCCAGTCTTGACGTTTCAGCTTGTGTGTCTTGTTCAGTGGTGGTCGTCTTTCAGCCTTTCTTACCTTGGCCATGTCTCTGAGTATTGCACACCTTGTGCTTTTGGGCACTCCAGTGATGTTGCAGCTCTGAAATATGGCCAAACTGGTGGCAAGTGGCATCTTGGCAGCTGCACGCTTGACTTTTCTCAGTTCATGGGCAGTTATTTTGCGCCTTGGTTTTTCCACACGCTTCTTGCGACCCTGTTGACTATTTTGAATGAAACGCTTGATTGTTCGATGATCACGCTTCAGAAGCTTTGCAATTTTAAGAGTGCTGCATCCCTCTGCAAGATATATCACTATTTTTGACTTTTCTGAGCCTGTCAAGTCCTTCTTTTGACCCATTTTGCCAAAGGAAAGGAAGTTGCCTAATAATTATGCACACCTGATATAGGGTGTTGATGTCATTAGACCACACCCCTTCTCATTACAGAGATGCACATCACCTTATATGCTTAATTGGTAGTAGGCTTTTGAGCCTATACAGCTTGGAGTAAGACAACATGCATAAAGAGGATGATGTGGTCAAAATACTCATTTGCCTAATAATTCTGCACTCCCTGTATAGTCTTTTTTCTATCTGTCTTCCATAGCGCCAGTATTACGAGCTTGTCCTGGGAGGCCAAAAAGTGAGCAGTACACCCTATCCCGTCAAGATTCGTAACGCATTTTAAAGTCAGTAGTTATGAGTTTTACACTACAACACTGTAGCATAAATCTCATAACTAAAGTGCTAAAAAGTACACTAACACCCATAAACTACCTATTAACCCCTAAACCGAGGCCTTTCCTCATCGCAAACACTATAATAAAATTATTAACCCCTAATTTGTCGCTCACAACATCGCCGCCAATAGAATAAACATATTACTAGTGATGTTGCAAATAGTTCGCCGGCGAATAGTTGCCGGCAAACATAGCATTGTCGCGTTCGCCGCGGACGGCGAACATATGCAATGTTCGATCTGCCCCCTATTCCTCATCATTGAGTAAACTTTGACCCTGTACCTCACAGTCAGAAGACACATTACAGCCAATCAGCAGCAGACCCTCCCTCCCAGACCCTCCCACCTCCTGGACAGCATCCATTTTAGATTCATTTGGAAGCTGCATTCTTAGTGAGAGGAGGGACAGTGTAGCTGCTGCTGATTAAATAGGGAAATCGATAGCTAGGCTAGTGTATTCAGTGTCCACTACAGTCCTGAAGGACTCATCTGATCTCTGCTGTAAGGACAGCACCCAAAAAAAAAGCCCTTTTTAGGGCTAGAACATCAGTCTACTTTTTTTTTTCCTGTGTAATCTAATTGCAGTTGCCTGTCTGCCACTGTGTGTGTCAGGCTCACAGCGTATACTGTGCACACTTGCCCAGTGCCACCACTCATATTTGGTGTAACAGTAGTGTACATTTAAAAAAACAACACTTTTTTGACTGTGAAATAATAGTAGACAGCTGCCAGTACCCAAGATGGCCACCAATAAGGCAGATGGGGAGGGTTAGAGAGCTGTTTTGGGGGGGATCAGGGAGGTTGGGGGCTAAGGGGGATGCTACACCACAGCATATGTAAATATACTAAAAATATAAATAAATTAAAAACCTTTTATTTTAGTACTGGCAGACTTTCTGCCAGTACTTAAGATGGCGGGGACAATTGTGGGGTGGGGGAGGGAAGGGAGCTGTTTGGGAGGGATCAGGGGGTCTGATGTGTCAGGTGGGAGGCTGATCTCTACACTAAAGCTAAACTTAACCCTGCAAGCTACCTACAAACTACCTAATTAACCCCTTCACTGCTAGCCATAATACACGTGTGATGCACAGCAGCATTTAGCGGCCTTCTAATTACCAGAAAGCAATGCCAAAGTCATATATGTCTGCTATTTCTGAACAAAGGGGATCCCAGAGAAGCATTTACAACCATTTGTGCCATAATTGCACAAGCTGTTTGTAAATCATTTCAGTGAGAAACCTAAAATTGTGAAAAAATTTAAGTTTTTTTTAAATTTGATCGCATTTGGCGGTGAAATGGTGGCATGAAATATACCAAAATGGGCCTAGATCAATACTTTGGGTTGTCTACTACACTACACTTAAGCTATAATTAACTCTACAAGCTGCTTACATGCTCCCTAATTAACCCCTTCACTGCTGGGCATAAAACACGTGTGGTGCGCAGTGGCATTTACAGGGAGTGCAGAATTATTAGGCAAATTAGTATTTTGACCACATCATCCTCTTTATGCATGTTGTCTTACTCCAAGCTGTATAGGCTCGAAAGCCTACAACCAATTAAGCATATTAGGTGATGTCCATCTCTGTAATGAGAAGGGGTGTGGTCTAATGACATCAACACCCTATATCAGGTGTGCATAATTATTAGGCAACTTCCTTTCCTTTGGCAAAATGGGTCAAAAGAAGGACTTGACAGGCTCAGAAAAGTCAAAAATAGTGAGATATCTTGCAGAGGGATGCAGCACTCTTAAAATTGCAAAGCTTCTGAAGCGTGATCATCGAACAATCAAGCGTTTCATTCAAAATAGTCAACAGGGTCGCAAGAAGCATGTGGAAAAACCAAGGCGCAAAATAACTGCCCATGAACTGAGAAAAGTCAAGCGTGCAGCTGCCAAGATGCCACTTGCCACCAGTTTGGCCATATTTCAGAGCTGCAACATCACTGGAGTGCCCAAAAGCACAAGGTGTGCAATACTCAGAGACATGGCCAAGGTAAGAAAGGCTGAAAGACGACCACCACTGAACAAGACACACAAGCTGAAACGTCAAGACTGGGCCAAGAAATATCTCAAGACTGATTTTTCTAAGGTTTTATGGACTGATGAAATGAGAGTGAGTCTTGATGGGCCAGATGGATGGGCCCGTGGCTGGATTGGTAAAGGGCAGAGAGCTCCAGTCCGACTCAGACGCCAGCAAGGTGGAGGTGGAGTACTGGTTTGGGCTGGTATCATCAAAGATGAGCTTGTGGGGCCTTTTCGGGTTGAGGATGGAGTCAAGCTCAACTCCCAGTCCTACTGCCAGTTTCTGGAAGACACCTTCTTCAAGCAGTGGTACAGGAAGAAGTCTGCATCCTTCAAGAAAAACATGATTTTCATGCAGGACAATGCTCCATCACACGCGTCCAAGTACTCCACAGCGTGGCTGGCAAGAAAGGGTATTAAAGAAGAAAATCTAATGACATGGCCTCCTTGTTCACCTGATCTGAACCCCATTGAGAACCTGTGGTCCATCATCAAATGTGAGATTTACAAGGAGGGAAAACAGTACACCTCTCTGAACAGTGTCTGGGAGGGTATGGTTGCTGCTGCACGCAATGTTGATGATGAACAGATCAAAACACTGACAGAATCCATGGATGGCAGGCTTTTGAGTGTCCTTGCAAAGAAAGGTGGCTATATTGGTCACTGATTTGTTTTTGTTTTGTTTTTGAATGTCAGAAATGTATATTTGTGAATGTTGAGATGTTATATTGGTTTCACTGGTAAAAATAAATAATTGAAATGGGTATATATTTGTTTTTTGTTAAGTTGCCTAATAATTATGCACAGTAATAGTCACCTGCACACACAGATATCCCCCTAAAATAGCTATAACTAAAAACAAACTAAAAACTACTTCCAAAACTATTCAGCTTTGATATTAATTAGTTTTTTGGGTTCATTGAGAACATGGTTGTTGTTCAATAATAAAATTAATCCTCAAAAATACAACTTGCCTAATAATTCTGCACTCCCTGTAGCAGCCTTCTAATTACCAAAAAGCAACGCCAAAGCCAAAGCCATATAAGTCTGCTATTTCTGAACAAAGGGGATCCCAGAGAAGCATTTACAACCATTTATGCCATAATTGCATAAGTTGTTTGTAAATCATTTCTGTGAGAAACCTAAAGTTTGTGAAAAAGTGAACATTTTTTTTTATTTGATCGCATTTGGCGGTGAAATGGTGGCATGAAATATACTAAAATGGGCCTAGATCAATACTTTGGGTTGTCTACTACACTACACTTAAGCTAAAATTAACTCTACAAGCTCCCTACATGCTCCCTAATTAACCCCTTCACTGCTGGGCATAAAACACATGTGGTGCGCAGTGGCTTTTAGCGGCCTTCTAATTACCAAAAAGCAACGCCAAAGCCATATAAGTCTGCTATAATGGCATGTCTGGCACACAGTGTTGGGGCAAGGGTCCATCTAAACACTGATACCTGGTCTGCAAAGCATGGTCAGAGCAGGTATATCACCTACACTGCGCACTGTGAAGCGGGCGTAACCCTTACACTACCTGATCGATACAACATCATACCTGATGTTTTAAAGCACGTTATTCCAAACAATTTAGGAATGTTAGGTGATTTATGCCTTTTATGGATTAAAACCAGACTCTGCATCAACTATGTCATTTTCCATGGGAGTTTTGCCATGGATCCCCTCCGGCATGCCACAGTCCAGGTGTTAGTCCCCTTGAAACAACTTTTCCATCACTATTGTGGCCAGAAAGAGTCCCTGTGGGTTTTAAAATTCGCCTGCCTATTGAAGTCTATGGCGGTTCGCCCAGTTCGCAAACTTTTGCGGAAGTTCGTGTTCACAGTTCGCGAACCCAAATTTTTAGGTTTGCGACATCACTACATATTACCCCTAAACTGCCGTACTCCCGCCTCGCAAACACTAGTTAAATATTATTAACCCCTAATCTGCTGCCCCTAACATCGCCGCCACCTACCTACATTTATTAACCCCTAATCTGCCTCCCCCAACGTTGCCGCCACTATACTAAATTTATTAACCCCTAAACCGCCGTACACCCGCCTCACAAACATTAGTTAAATATTATTTACCCCTAATCTGCTGTCCCCAACGTCGCCGACACTATACTAAATTTATTAACCCCTAAATCTAAGCCCAACCCTAACCCTAACACCCCCTAACTTAAATATAATTAAAATAAATCTAAAGAAAACCTACTATTAATACCTAAATAATTCCTATTTAAAACTAAATACTATAAAACAAACTCTAAGCTAGCTACAATATAACTAATAGTTACATTGTATCTAGCTTAGGGTTTATTTTTACTTTACAGGCAACTTTGTATTTATTTTAACTAGGTAGAATAGTTATTAAATAGTTATTAACTATTTAATAGCTACCTAGCTAAAATAAATACAAATTTACCTGTAAAATTAAACCTAACCTAAGTTACACTAACACCTAAGCTAACCCTACAATTAAATAAATTTCCTAAATTAAATACAATTAAATACATTTAATACGGGGGGGGGCGGAGCTAACTCTGGAAGAGTCAATACGCACACTTCATGGGCTCCTGTGCAATCATCTAATATTTTGTTTAATAGAGAGCAAAATTTATATTTTCTAGTTAAATCCTGGATGTATACTAGTTAGAGGGGTAAAGCTACCTTCCTGAAGCCTAGTCGGATGCAGCGTTTACTATCGGCTGTGATTACTCTGTTTGAGGCCTGTACAGACTGTCGGGACCACAAGGTACTACTGCACGATCATAACAAATCTCATAATGTCCTCTCCTACTCAGCCAAAAATGGCAGTTTCTTATAATCTAGTGCAAATGTGGCTTCACAATCTGGAGGAAAAGATGTGTCATAATTTTAATGACTTGATGCTTATACTCCGTGACCAGCAAGGGCAGAAGTAAACCCGTTCCTAAACCACAGGCAGACATCGACCTCAATGAGTATGATAAGACCTCCCTGCTTACTGCAGGAGCACTAACTTCTGGAATGGACTACAAACATATGGGGCAAGATTTCACAAAGCAACCTAGCTGGCAACTCTCCCTTACAGAGGAGGAAGACACGATTGCTCCCCCGGAGTGGAGAGTGGACACGCTACAGATTCATACAGAGTCTCCTCCACACGACTCCCATCTAGTAGCAGCAGCGAGGCTCACACTGGAGAGAAGCTACACTTCATTGGCACCTCGGGGAAAAGAACTACAATCTCGGGACAAAGCGTCACTAACTATCTCCTACCACCTCGCCATTAACAGATGTTTCACATCTCCCTGAGAAGGGCTGGATACGTGTGCACCGTTGGCCGCGGAGAGAAGGTGGTGCAGAGGTTGACAGGCACCCGAGATCCATAGAGACACTTTACTGCAGCGGTCCCAGATGGCTCCGGACTCACACAGAGACACCCTCCTCGCTCACGCAGCTTACTACTCTACCCTCAGCCAGATCTGGAGTGGGCTGAAGTGGCATGCTGTTTTGCTGCTGAGAGGTCGCCCTAATACTCATCCTTTTAAGACCTTTCACAGCATGCCTCTCTCCTTTGCCAGACAAGATTTATAAATATAAATGTCTGAGCCCGCTATGAGGACTTTGTGGTCTGATGACTCAGATTTTGCTCTGCCTGGCATATGGGGCTTGACTTACTGCATCCAGAAAGAAAATTTAGCGCTTTGGACATAATTTGCCCCCATTGTGGTTATGCGATGAACCACTTTAGACATTCCTATCACGCGCTCCTCTTACCCTGGGACAATTTGTACATTATCAGTTGTTTAGTTGTGGAGCACTTCAGTATATTAGTTGTGAATGTTATAATCCCTGAGATTAACCTTGCCCTGCACCAGTTTATTTTCTAGATTATGCCGTATGTACTGTTTCACTAGCCAAAGAACAGGATGTCTTTTTTTTTTTTCTTTTTTTGTTATGACAATTTCTTCACTGTTGCTGCTGAATACCACACTCTGATTCCTATTAGCCCTAGAGTGTTTAGATTGCCTTTGCATGCCTTATACTACCTATTACTCATTACATAGCTTTGCAGCATGGACTTTTATTGATGCCTATTTAATATGAGTCTCATTGTTACACCTCATTAAGTATTACCTTACTTTTAAGTTGCTTATATACATATAGAGGTCTGTACCCTCTGAAAACCCCACACTTTAATTTGTAAGCTCATCAATAGGTGGTCATAATGTAAAAGATATACTCTACATTATATACTCATGCTTCTACCATACACAGCAGATATAAATTACTAGGTTAACACCTCTGTCCTGTTATTGGCAATACCTGTAATGTAGAAGGCATCTGTTTAGGAACATGTAGATTTTAGCAGCCCTCGCCCACACCAGAAGTAGTATTGTTTTCTCTTTGCTAATGGTTATATTGGTACTAATGCCTTATGCCTGAGACACACATACAGTTGTGAGTTTACATAGTATTGTCAGTCTGCTTGCCGCAATCTCAGTTTGCAGACCAACCCTTTTATATGTTGGGGGCTTTGATTCTCATATACTCTGTTAAGATACAGGAGTATAATAGGTATGTTATGTATTAGGGCACTATGACAATTAGGTTATAAATTATCCTCACACATATAAGAGGTACTTCCCTTTTTGAGCTATTTGTGTCTCAACCTCTGGATATAACTGATAGTACTCCTAAGCAATAATATACTTTTATTAAGCTGTCGGTTACAGGAGTCTCAAATATTAACCTCTCTGATTATTTACCATACCCATAGGGTTATTAGAATGTTTTATAATAATAATTGTGATTAGCTATAACTCTTAGTATATTCAAACTTCATAGCCATGTTACACTCAACACCTCCACAACAGGGTATCATATGGAAACTAAGTAGTCTGAACAACACTGAGCAGTGATATGAGTGAAATGTTATGACATTGGAAAAGCTCTAGTCAGCCATGCGTAATAGATTGGGATTTCTATTAGCCCAATCCTTACTAAATGTTTTATTAATAGCTATAATGTCTAAGGATTATTATGTACTTAAAAAACTATTTTGTCTAATTGCCCCAAGGAGTGAATCTCATAACCCCCCAACTTAACAGGGTTTTACTAAACCGCTACTTTTCTTTGCACTTTCTCACCCTTGGACAACACATATTCTTAACAGGAGCCTAACCCCTCCCCCCCCAATCCTTCTCTTTTCCTTTTCTTCTCTTTTCTCCTACCCTCCCTCTTCATTTCTCTAAAGCAGCTTTAGCCTGCTGACTTTTCCCATCTTGCTATTTTAAACACTAGGTCCAAAAGTGACCGTTTCCAATGCCAATTTCCTCAATCAGTGTCCATAAGCCTGCTGGGTTCAAAAGTAGCCCTCCTTTTTCATAGAGGAACACATTATAGTAAATAACATAAAACAGAGGTTCAAGATGCCTACCCATACAGATTCAATATAATAGTTTTGCTTTATTTAATATATATATTTGTATGTTATATAATTTGTCATTTATATTTCACGGCATTCCATTTATCTTGTATTATCTTTATAACCTCAATAACAAAAAAAATATTAAAAAAAAAAATACATTTAATACAATTACCTAATTACAAATAAAAAACAACCACTAAATTACAGAAAATAAAAAACAAATTACAAGATATTTAAACTAATTACACCTAATCTAATAGCCCTATCAAAATAAAAAAAGCCCCCCCCCCCAAAATAACCCCCCCTAGCCTAAACTAAACTACCAATAGCCCTTAAAAGGGCCTTTTGTGGAGCATTGCCCCAAAGAAAACAGCTCTTTTATCTGAAAAAAATACAAACAACCCCCCAACAGTAAAACCCACCACCCACACAACCAACCCCCCAAATAAAACCCTAACTAAAAAAACCTAAGCTCCCCATTGCCCTGAAAAGGGCATTTGGATGGGCATTGCCCTTAAAAGGTAATTTAGCTCTAGTGCGGCCCAAAGTCTTAACCTAAAAATAAAACCCACCCAATAAACCCTTAAAAAAACACTAACCCCTGAAGTTCCACTTACAGTTTTGAAGATCCGACATCCATCCTCAACGAAGCCGGGAGAAGTCCTCAACGAAGCCGGGAGAAGTCTTCATCCAAGCCGGGAGAAGTGGTCCTCCAGACGGGCAGAAGTCTTCATCCAGACAGCATCTTCTATATTCATCCATCCGGCACAGAGTGGCTCCATCTGTTCCAATCAGCCAATAGAATGCCAGCTCAATCCTATTGGCTGAATGGATCAGCCAATAGGATTGAAGTTCAATCCTATTGGCTGATTGCATCAGCCAATAGGATTTTTTCAACCTTAATTCCGATTGGCTGATAGAATTCTATCAGCCAATCAGAATCAAAGGGACGCCATCTTGGATGACGTCACTTAAAGAGATATTTATTCTGGAAGAAGACGTCGATTGAAGAGGATGCTCCACGCTGGATGTCTTGAAGATGGAGCCGCTACACGTTGGATAGATGAAGATAGAAGATACCGTCTGGATGAAGACTTCTGCCCGTCTGGAGGATCACTTCTACCGGCTTGGATGAAGACTTCTCCCTGCTTCGTTGAGGACTTCTCCCGGCTTCGTTGAGGATGGATGTCGGATCTTCAAAACTGTAAGTGGATCTTCAGGGGTTAGTGTTAGGTTTTTTTAAGGGTTTATTGGGTAGGTTTTATTTTTAGGTTAGGGCTTTGAGCCGCAATAGAGCTAAATGCCCTTTTAAGGGCAATGCCCATCCAAATGCTCTTTTCAGGGCAATGGGGAGCTTAGGTTTTTTTAGTTAGGGTTTTATTACTGTTTGGGGGGGTTGTTTGTATTTGTTTTTTCAGGTAAAAGAGCTGATTTCTTTGGGGCAATGCCCCGCAAAAGGCCCTTTTAAGGGCTATTGGTAGTTTAGTTTAGGCTAGGTTTTTTTTTTATTTTGGGGGGCTTTTTTATTTTGACAGGGCTATTAGATTAGGTGTAATTGTTTAAATATCTTGTAATTTGTTTTTATGTTCTGTAATTTTTTTTTTTTGTAATTTAGGTATTTGTATTAAATGTATTTAATTGTATTTAATTTAGGTAATTTATTTAATTGTAGTGTAGTGTTAGGTGTTAGTGTAACTTAGGTTGGGTTTTATTTTACAGGTAAATTTGTATTTATTTTAGCTAGGTAGTTAGTAAATAGTTAATAACTATTTAGTAACTATTCTACCTAGTTAAAATAAATACAAACTTGCCTGTGAAATAAAAATAAACCCTAAGCTAGCTACAATGTAACTATTAGTTATATTGTATCTATCTTAGGGTTTATTTTACAGGTAAGTATTTAGTTTTAAATTGGAATTATTTAGGTTTTAACTAGATTTATTTTAATTATATTTAAGTTACAGGGTGTTAGGGTTAGACTTAGGTTTAGGGGTTAATAAACATAATATAGTGGTGGTGACGTTGGGGGTGGCGTTAAGGAATCAATGGGGCTGCGTTAAGGAGCTTTACGCTGCTTTATTGCAGGTGTTAGGCTTTTTTCAGCCGGCTCTCTCCATTGATGGCTTAAGCAGCGCTGGTATTGTAGTGTGCGGTATGGAGCACAATTTTGCTCTACACTCACTTTTTGTCTTTTAACGCCGGGTTTAGAAAAACCTGTAATACCAGCGCTGTAGGGAAGTGAGCGGTGACAATAACGTGCAAGTTAGTACTGCACCCCTCATAACGCAAAACTCGTAATCTAGCCGTTAGTATTTAACTGACTGCGCATTTCATTTCTGTGCCATATCTGTGTTTTCCTGCCTTCTTCCTTGTTTCTGCAGAGAAGCGCCATTTCGGCTGTCTCTAAGCCGTTCATGGGACACGCCCCCTTTACTCCAGTTAGATTGGAGTGATATTTTTTCCCCTTAGCCTTGTCTGTGTTCAGAGATTTGCTGCTAAAGTGGGCTGGGGTTGGAACAAAGGGAGAAAATGGGGCCTAGTTATCAAGCCGTCAACCTCAAATACGCTGGAATTCCGCAGCGTATTTGTGGCGAGGCTGATTTGCCTTAGTTATCAAAGGCTTCAGACCGGCAAAAGTAGAATTTTGTGACGTAAACTTCGATCCGCCGGACTCCGTCCGACACAGATCGATTCTTACGTCACTCCAGATGTTCCGCACACAAGTGGGGCACAATCTGACTACTTTTGCTAGTTATCAAAAAACTAGCAGGTATGCTCGGCACTTTTACGGCCCAGCGTACCTGGTTTTCAAACCGCCAGCCTGGAGGCGGCGGATCCCATAGGAATCAATGGGAGTCTGACCATAGTGAAAGTACAAGTTCGCTGCTGACAGACATCCCATTGATTTCTATGGGAGCTGTATACACCTAACACCCTAACACGTACCCCGAGTCTAAACACCACTAATCTGCCCCCCTACACCGCCGCAACTAAATAAAGTTATTACCCCCTAAACCGCCGCTCCCGGAGCCCACCGCAAGCTACTCTATCCCTATTAACCCCTAAACCGCCACTCCCTGACCCTGCCGCAACTATAATAAGTGTATTAACCCCTAAACCGCCGCTCCCGGAGCCCACCGCAACTATAATAAATGTCTTAACCCCTAAACCGCCGCTCCCGGAGCCCACCGCCACCTACATTATACCTATTAACCCCTATCCTGCCCCCCCTATACCGCCGCCCTCTGTAATAAAGTTATTAACCCCTATCCTGCCGATCCCGCACCTTGCCGCAAATAAATAAATAGTTTAACCCCTAAACCGCCGCTCCCTGAACCCGCCGCAACCTATCTTAAATTTATTAACCCCTATCCTGCCCCCCCTACACCGTCGCCACCTATAATACATTTATTAACCCCTATCCTGCCCCCCACTACACCGCCGCCACTGTAATAAAATTATTAACCCCTAAACCTAAGTCTAACACTAACCCTAACACCCCCCTAACTTAAATATTAATTAAATAAATCTAAATCATATTTATATTATTAAATAAGTTAATCCTATTTAAAACTAAATACTTACCTATAAAATAAACCCTAATATAGCTACAATATAAATAATAATTATATTGTAGCTATCTTAGGATTTATTTTTATTTTACAGGTAACTTTCAATTTATTTTAACTAGGTACAATAGCTATTAAATAGTTATTAACTATTTAATAGCTTACCTAGCTAAAATAAAGATAAATTTACCTGTAAAATAAAAACTAACCTAAGTTACAATTACACCTAACACTACACTATACTTTAATAAATTATTCCTATTTAAAACTAAATACTTACCTGTAAAATAAACCCTAAGATAGCTATAATGTAATTCATAATTACATTGTAGCTATTTTAGGATTTATATTTATTTTACAGGTAACTTTGTATTTATTTTAGCTAGTTAGAATAGTTATTAAATAGTTATTAACTATTTAATAACTACCTAGCTAAAAGAAATATAAAATTACCTGTAAAATAGTTAATAATATAAATATTATTTAGATTTATTTAATTAATATTTAAGTTAGGGTGTTAGGGTTAGTGTTAGACTTAGGTTTAGGGGTTAATAATTTTATTACAGTGGCGGCGGTGTAGTGGGTTCCGGATAGGGGTTAATAAATTTAATATAGGTTGCGGCGGGTTTAGGGAGCGGCGGTTTAGGGGTTAAACAATTTTTTTATTTGCGGCGAGGTGCGGGATCAGCAGGATAGGGGTTAATAACTTTATTACAGAGGGTGGCGGTATAGGGGGGGCAGGATAGGGGTTACTAGGTATAATGTAGGTGGCAGCGGTGTCCGGGAGTGGCGGTTTAGGGGTTAATACATTTTTAATAGTTGCGGCAGGGTCTAGGAGCGGCGGTTTAGGGGTTAATACATTTTTAATAGTTGCGGCAGGGTCTAGGAGCGGCGGTTTAGGGGTTAATACATTTTTAATAGTTGCGGCAGGGTCTAGGAGCGGCGGTTTAGGGGTTAATACATTTTTAATAGTTGCGGCAGGGTCTAGGAGCGGCGGTTTAGGGGTTAGTAATTTTATTTAGTTGCGGGGGGTTCCGGGGGCGCCGGTATAGGGGGTAGAACAGTGTAGTTTACTGTGAGTGCTTAGTGACAGGCTAGCAAGAAAGCTGTCAAACAGCCGAAGAGCAGCGAGATCGGATGAGTGATAACTCTCACAGTCCGCTGCTCATCGCCCCGTGGCTTTTTGACAGCTTTTTTTGATAACTTAGGCATATTTTTTCAGGTCCGCGGCGGCGAAGGTAGGCGAGCTTAGGCGGGCGTATTGGGCCGGCAAAGTCAGAAAAGTTGACGGCTTGATAACTACCCCCCTATGTCTGTTATGTTAAAGGTGTCAGACATACTCGCTATCCGAGCATTTAGATTCTAAATTTCGTTGTGCTTATGAGTATACTCCAGCATTGGATGGCTTATAAATTCTGCAATTTTGAGCAGATTGATTACACCTTCTATGGTTAGAGGGTTTTGGGTATATCTAATAATTTATTCAGTATAAGAACAAGGTTGTTTTTTTTTTTCAATGATACTTTTCTAGTCCCATGTCTCTCAGGATGATACTGTTTAGGCTATGCCACAGTTTTCTTCTTTAGTGTCCCTAACCGTTATGGTGTCACATGCAGTGCCCTGCGGTTCGTCTCATTCTCCTGGTGGAGTGTGTTTGTTTTTTAGATTTTGCAGCTCAGGTATATCTGCGAAACTGGCGTTTTTGTCTGTTTTTCCTTTCTTACAGGGAAAATGCAAGAGGACATTTAGGTTTCAGATAGTAAGGTTTCTGTTCCACTTTCTGCTACCCAGGTTGTTTTCTCTCCTAAGTAGGGTGAGGAGGACCACTGGTATTTCTGAGGATTTCATCTCAGTCTTGGACGGTATAATTTCTTTATCTGATACTGAAGTGATCGCCTTCAGATATATGCTTGAATACCTCTTGTACTGTTAAAGGAGATTTTGGCATCTGGGCGACATCGATACCCCTGTTGTTGTCAATCCTCAAGAATTTATTCATTTTTATATATATACTGGTACTAGGATTCATTTTTAAAAAGTTTCTCCTGTTCTCAACTATGCTAGGAGAATTTTGGGCCTGTGGTCACTCCACCTTGAATGAGCCCGTTTTCATCTGATCTTGGAAGCTAAGCATGGTCAGGCCTGGTTTGTACTTGGAAATCTTTCTTCCCCATCTCCTACCTGTAATAGTCTGTCTCATTTAATTACATGATGCATGGTATTTAAAGTAGTAGGGGCCTAGATGTTTTTTTAAGGATGGAGACCTTTATGGACCAGTGCGGCATCCTTTGGTCCGACGCCTGCTGTGATTTCACAGAAAGTCTGTTAGGCCAACTTTTTATTTCTGTTGGTAATTTTCGTTCCTTTGTAAATTCGAGATGTTTTTCCCCTTTTGTCTTCCAAACAGGGGTAGTTCAAGTCCTCTTGGATATCCAGTCAGTTTTGAATCAGGGGAAGTAATTTAAGAAACCCACAGCTAATTCTCTTTCAGCATGTAGGGTTTACCCCGAGCAAGGATTGCAGTCTATCTAAGTTTTTTTTGTCCTGCTTGGATTCAGCTAGAACTGACTTTGGTTCAACAAAACAGAACAGTGAAGCACAGAGCCATGGGTTCAGATCCCCCCACAGCCTTGTCAGGCAGAATTCCCCCTAGACCTTTAAAAAGGTCCTAGATCCCTAAAGGGCTGTAGATATAGTATTCCAGGGTTTCGAATTGGATTTCAACTCCTTCCTCCCAGGAGCAGGTTTCACCTCTCAAGATTATCTGTAGTCAGATAAGAAGAGAGGTGTTTTTGAAATATGTTCAGGATCTTCCTCCCTGGGAGTGATTATCTAGTTCCTGTTTTGGAACAGGGGTTAGTTTTGGTGAGAGGATCAGTTTATAGTGACCTTAGTCCTAAGGGATGTGTATTCTCAGGTTCCCTTCAAAGGGTTATTCTCAGATTTCTGAGTTTTTATTTCTGGCTAAAATTTTTGAGTTTGTGGTTCCTCTATGGCTTTGCCACAGCATCCAGGGTTTTCTCAATGGTTCTGGGAGTGGCGGCCTCCCCGGACGACCTATTGGTTTAGGTGCCTTTCTCCTTCAAGCAAATTCTCATTTGGAGATTTTTGCTGTCTTCTTCGTTCCATGTTTGGTAGTGGAGCTGGAAAAGAAGTTCCTTGTCTCAGCTACAGGGTAGTCTGCGTAGGGACTATACTTGTTTCCCTATCGAGGAGAATCCTTCCTCTTGCCTTTCTCTTCAGTATACTGTTCGGCATCAGCTGTTCAGTGTATGGGGGTAATTAGTCTGATGGTGCTTCCATGGTCATCATTCCTTGTTCAATTTCGTTTAAGAGCTCTGCAGTTGTGCATGCTCAGTCAGTGGAATGGTGATTATTCGGATTGTCTCAAAAATAGGTCTGGATCAGTCGACAAGAATCTCTTCCCGTGGTGGTTTTTCAGGATTTTCGGTCTCAGGACACATGCTTCAGAGACCTTCAAGGGAGTTTGTGATCGCGAACACCAGTCTGCTGGGCTGGGGAGGAGTCTGGGACTCGTTGGATGTGCAGGGATGTTGGTCCTGTAAGAAGTATGCTCTCCTTTTCATCATATTGGAGTTGACAGCGATTTACAATGTTCTTACGGTTTGGCTTAAGTTGTCTTAGCTCAGTTTATTGGGTCCTAGTCTGACAATATAGCCTCTGGGACTTACATAATTTCCTCTCTGAGTTCCCTAGTCATGTAGGAAGTGTTTCAGATTTTTCTGTGGGCAGGTTCTCACAGTTCTGTCTATTGGCCATCCACTTTTCTAGAGTGGACAGCTGGGAAGCAGGGTTCTGTACAAACAGTCTTCCCATCTTGATTTGTGGATCCTCCATCCGAAGGTGTTCTTCAGGTTAACAAGCAATTGGGGCTTACCAGATTTGGGTCTGATGGCATCTCATAAGAACTCTTAAGTTACCTAGTTCGGACGAGGTCAAGAGATCTTCTTTCCTTTCTGATAGATACTCTGGCAGTTCTTTGGAGTTTCAGGTGGACTTACCCTTTTCCTAGGTTTGTTCTCCTTCCTTGAGTCTTCGTTCAGATCAAGTAGGATAGAGCATTGTTATTTTCTAATAGCTCCTGCGTGGCCATGCAAGATCTGGTAGGCGGATCTAGTAGAGATGTCATATCTACCTCTGTAGAAATGTCATACAAATTTAGTTTCTCTGAAGCTGGTGGCTTGGAGATTGCACGCTTGAATTTAGCTAAGAGTGGGTTTTTCCGAATCGGCCATTGAGACCATGATTCTGGCTCGTAGTTCATCTCTAGATATATTTATTATAAGATATGTCAGGATCCCATGGATCTTATCTTTTTTCCAGGAAAGCCTTGAGAAGGGGTTATCTGTGTACCCTCAAGCTCTTTCCATTCTGGGGCTCAAGCGTCTGGCGGATGGGCCGAATGTTCTATCTTTTATCAGGTCCTGGTCAGAATCAGGCCTGTGTTTAAGTTGGTTGCTCCTCCTTGGAGCCTTATATTTGTTCTTAAAAGTTCTCTTCAGGCTCTGTTTGAGTCTATGTATTCCATATATATTAAGTTGTTATCTTGGAAAGCTTTGTTTTCTTTCTGCTATTTCTTCTGATCGGAGAGTTACGGACTCTCAGTTTGGCAGTGTAGTTCTCCTTATCTCGTATTTCAGGCAGATAAGGCAGTTCTTTGTACCAAGTTTTGTTTTATTCCTAGGGTTTTTTCAGACAGTAGTTTTGTCAGGAAATTGTTGTTCCATCTCTCTGTCCTTTTCCTTCTTCTCATTAAGGATGTCTGTTGCACATCTTAGATGTTGTGCGGGTCCTTAAATTTTATTTACAATCTCATGATATGATTTTTGTCAGTCTTCTGCATTGTTTCTGGATAAACTTAAATGCCGGAGAGCTACTTCCACCTCTCTTTTCTCTGGTTGAGAAGTGTTAATTGTAGGGGTTTTGAGCCTGCTGGACAGCTGGCTCCTGAGAGATTTTCAGCCCCCTCCACTAGGGCGGTGTTGTCTTCTTCTTGGATATTCAAGAGACAGACCTTTGTAGAACGTTTTTTTCTAAATTCTATAAATTTGATACTTTTGCATTGGCTGGGGCTTCTTTTGGGAGAAAGGTTCTTCAAGCAGTGGTGTCTTCTGTTTAGGTCACCTGTCTTGTCCCTCCCGTATCATCTGTGTCCTGTAGCTTGGGTATTGATTCCCAATGGTAATTGATGATGATCCGTGGACTCACCGTGTCATTAGAAAGAAGACAAAATTTATGCTTACCTGATAAATTTATTTCTTTCTTGACACGGTGAGTTCACGGCCCTACCTGTTTTTCAGACAGGTTTTTTGTTATATAAACCTCAGGCACTTCAGCACCTTGTGTTACTACCTTTCTCTCCTTTCCCTTTGGCCAGAATATGAGTGGCGTGCTATCATTAGTCCAAGGTGTGTAAACACGATCTCAAGATCACAGTGTTTTTTACACTCAAATCTATATTACAAATGGAACACTGTTTAAATTGCCACAAGTTCATTTGAGTGAACTCACTGTAATTTAGACTCCCCATATTTTCTATGGGTGGCGTTGAGCGGCAATGTGTGCTCATATTAAAAGTTGAAAGCAAATGCGATCGCTCAAACACAATCTCATTTAATGCTCAAACTTGAAAGTTTGCATAAAGAGTTTGGCCGGTGGAAAAAGTTGCACTAATCTACACTATTAACCCTTAACACCCCTAAACCACCACATAGACCACCTCAAAGTAGCAGCTACACTATTAACCCCTAAACCACCACACCCTCACATAGCAAAGTACCCCTCTACACTATTAACCTCAAAATTGCCACAACCCCATCACAAAGTACCCCTCTCCTCTATTAACACCTAAACCGACACACCCCCACATCGCAAAGAACCACTCCACACAATTAACTCCTAAGCCACCACAACCCCCATCACAAAATACCAACAAACCTCTAACCACCCCATAACCAGCTAACCCCCCTAACACCCCTCACCTCCTAACCTAACACCTCCTAAGTTACCCAAAAAAATAATATTACATACAAAAGCTAACATTACAGAAAATGAAAAACCTTCTATTAAAGAAAAAAATAAATTAAAAAAATACCTAAAAGAACCCCCCACAGTTATACCTATTCTAATACTAAAGCCGGACTATAAAAACAAAAAAAACAAAAAAAAAAAAAAAACCCTATACACTTAAAGGGACAAGAAACCCCAACATTTTCTTTCATGATTCAGATAAAGCATACAATTTTAAACAACTTTCCAATTTACTTCTATTAATTATTTTGCTTCCTTCTCTTGTTATCCTTTACTAAAAGGTTTATCTCGGTAAGCTCAGGAGCAGCAAAGAACCTAGGTTCTCGTTGTTGATTGGTGGCTGCAGATATATAATGATTGTCATTGGCTCACCCATGTGTTCAGTTAGAAACCAGTAGTGCATTGCTGCTCCTTCAACAAATGATACCAAGAGAATGAAGCAAATTAGATAATAGAAGTAAAATTAGAAAGTTGTTTAAAATTGTGTTCTCTATCTGTACCCACACATATTATACCGTTTTTCTTGCAATTAAATGGACTTTCTAAAGATAACATTATTTTCATCATATCTTAAAATTTACTATAAAAAATATATAAAATATGATGAAAAAATGAAAAAAAAACACACTTTTTCTAACTTTGACCCCCAAAATCTGTTACACACCTACAACCACCAAAAAAACTCCTATGCTAAATTTCTAGAAAGTTTAGAAATACCCAATGTTTACATGCTCTTTTTGTAAGTTATAGGGCAATAAATACAAGTAGCACTTTGCTATTTCCAAACCATTTTTTTTTTTCAAAATTAGCAATAGCTACATTGGAACACTGATATCTGTCAGGAATCCCTGAATATCCCTTGACATGTGTATATTTTTTTTTTAGTAGACATCCCAAAGTATTGATCTAGGCCCATTTTGGTATATTTTATGCCACCATTTCAACGCCAAATGAGATAAAATATAAAAAAAATGTTCACTTTTTCACAAACTTTTTCACTAACTTTAGGTTTCTCACTGAAATTATTTACAAACAGCTTATGCAATTAAAGTATAAATGGTTGTAAATGCTTCTCTGGGATCCCCTTTGTTCAGAAATAGCAGACATATATGGCTTTTGTATTGCTTTATGGTAATTAGAAGGCCGCTAAATGTCGCTGTGCACCACACGTGTATTACGCCCAGCAGTGAAGGGGTTAATTAGGGAGCTTGCAGGGAGCGTGTAGGGTTAATTTTAGTGTAGTGAAGTAGACACCCCCAAGTATTGATCTAGGCCCATTTTGGTATATTTCATGCCACCATTTCACTGCCAAATGCGATCAAATAAAAAAAAAAATTAAAATTTTTCACAATTTTAGGTTTCTCACTGAAATTATTTACAAACAGCTTGTGTAATTATGGCACAAATGGTTGTAAATGCTTCTCTGGGATTCCCTTTGTTCAGAAATAGCAGACATATATAGCTTTGGCGTTGCTTTTTGGTAATTAAAAGGCCGCTAAATGCCGCTGCACACCACACGTGTATTATGCCCAGCAGAGAAGGGGTTAATTAGGGAGCTGGTAGGGAGCTTGTAGGGTTAATTTTAGCTTTAGTATAGAGTAGAAGACAACCCAAAGTATTGATCTATGCCCATTTTGGTATATTTCATGCCACCATTTCACCACCAAATGCGATCAAATAAAAAAAAAAATTCACTTTTTCACAAACTTTTTCACAATTTTAGGTTTATCAATGAAATTATTTACAAACAACTTGTGCAATTATGGCACAAATGGTTGTAAATGCTTCTCTGGGATCCCCTTTGTTCAGAAGTAGCAGACATATATCGCTTTGGGAATTGCTTTTTGGTAATTAGAAGGCTGCTAATTGCCGCTGCGCACCATACTTGTATTATGCCCAGCTGTGACAGGGTTAATTAGGTAGCTTGTAGGGAGCTTGAAGGGTTAATTTTAGCTTTAGTGTAGAGATAAGCCTCCCACCTGACACATCCCACCCCTTGATCCCTCCCAAACAGCTCTCATCCCTCCCCCACCCCACAATTGCCCCAGCCATCTTAAATAATGGCAGAAAGTCTGCCAGTACTAAAATAAAAGGCTTTTTTTTTTAAAAATGTAAATTTTTTCAAAAATAAAATATATATTCTGCTTTGTAGGATCCCCCCTTAGCCCCCAACCTCATTGACCCCCCGTCCCCCCGCCAAGAGCTCTCTGACCCTCCCCCACTAACTATTAGAAAGTGCCCACATAAACGTGCAAAATTGGATACATTGGAGTAAATCAGAAAGTGTCTTAAAACTGCATGTTATTTTTGAATCAAAATAGCTTATTTTGACTTTTTGACTTTAGTGTCCCTTTGAGCTTAGGTTGACTACTCCAAATGTTAGGCTATTTAAAATAATTGCAATAAAAAGGATGTTAATATAAAAAAAAACTTTTGTCAAGTGTCTGTCAAAAAAAAAAAACACAACACAGCAGAAATGTCTTGTAATTACAAGATGTTTAATGTCCCTTTAAGTTTACCATTTTCAAAACCCGACTCCAATTTAACACTGAAATGATACATAAATTGTTATTAAATATTTTTTGTTTGAATTTATCAGTGTTTACAATTCCATGGTTCAAAAGAACTAGACTCCAAAGCTAATTATACCAAAAATCTCTCAATGTGTTATTATGTTGTTTTTTATTTAGGTAATTGTATGACTAAGAAAGGAACACTGATTACTGACCTGTTTGCACATCTCACAATTGCACTTTATAATAATTGTGCTTCCAAAATATTTTGTATTGTAAACTTTGCATCATATTTCATAAACAAGGTCCCTAGTGTATAATTATGTTGTATTTTTTGTAATTTTGTATATCAGTTCTGTTCTGTAGGATTTGTGTTTTCATTTCCCATGTAACTACATTTATTTATTAAGGCCTAGATTTAGAGTTGGGCGGTAGCCGTCAAAACCAGCGTTAGAGGCTCCTAACGCTGTTTTTTACCGCCCTCTGGTATTTGGAGTCAGTCAGGAAAGGGTCTAACGCTCACTTTGCAGCCGCGACTTTTCCATACCACAGATCCCCCTACGCCATTTGCGTAGCCTATCTTTTCAATGGGATCTTTCTAACGCCGGTATTTAGAGTCTTGGCTGAAGTGAGCGTTAGAAATCTAACGACAAAACTCCAGCCGCAGAAAAAAGTCAGGAGTTAAGAGATTTCTGGGCTAACGCCGGTTTATAAAGCTCTTAACTACTGTGCTCTAAAGTACACTAACACCCATAAACTACCTATACACCCCTAAACCGAGGTCCCCCCACATCGCCGCCACTCTATTAAACATTTTTAACCCCAAATCTGCCGACCGCACACCGCTGCCACCTACGTTATCCCTATGAACCCCTAATCTGCTGCCCCTAACACGCCGACCCCTATATTATATTTTTTAACCCCTAATCTGCCGCCCCCAACGTCGCCGCCACCTACCTACAATTATTAACCCCTAATCTGCCGACCGCAGCTCACCGCTATTATAATAAAGTTATTAACCCCTAATCCGCCTCACTCCCGCCTCAATAACCCTATAATAAATAGTATTAACCCCTAATCTGCACTCTCTAACATCGCCAGCACCTAACTACAAGTATTAACCCCTAATATGCCGACCGGAGCTCACCGCTACTATAATACATTTATTAACCCCTAAAGCTAAGTCTAACCTTAACCCTAACACCCCCCTAAATTAAATATAATTTAAATCTAACAAAATAAATTAACTCTTATTAAATAAATTATTCCTATTTAAAGCTAAATACTTACCTGTAAAATAAACCCTAATATAGCTACTATATAAATTATAATTATATTGTAGCTATTTTAGGATTAATATTTATTTTACAGGCAACTTTGTATTTATTTTAACCAGGTACAATAGCTATTAAATGGTTAATAACTATTTAACAGTTACCTAGTTAAAATAATTACAAATTACCTGTAAAATAAATCCTAACCTAAGTTACAATTAAACCTAACACTACACTATGAATAAATTAATTAAATAAAATACCTACAATTATCTACAATTTAACCTAACACTGCACTATCAATAAATTAATTAAATACAATACCTACAAATAAATACAATGAAATAAACTAACTAAAGTACAAAAATAAAAAAGAACTAAGTTACAAAAAATAAAAAAATATTTACAAACATTAGAAAAATATTACAACAATTTTAAACTAATTACTCCTACTCTAAGACCCCTAATAAAATAACAAAGACCCCCAA
Organism: Bombina bombina; assembly: GCF_027579735.1. Lineage (NCBI taxonomy): Eukaryota > Metazoa > Chordata > Amphibia > Anura > Bombinatoridae > Bombina > Bombina bombina. Next base: position 403,199,094 of record NC_069499.1, read on the forward strand.
AATAAAAAAATGCCCTACCCTATTCTAAAATTAAAATAGAAAAGCTCTTTTACCTTACCAGCCCTGAAAAGGGCCCTTTGCGGGGCATGCCCCAAGAATTCAGCTCTTTTGCCTGTAAAAAAAAACATACAATACCCCCCCAACATTACAACCCACCACCCACATACCCCTAATCTAACCCAAACCCCCCTTAAATAAACCTAACACTAAGCCCCTGAAGATCTCCCTACCTTGTCTTCACCACACCGGGTCCCGATCTGTCCAGAAGAGCCTCCGAAATCTTTATCCAAGCCCAAGCAGGGGCTTAAGAGTGACGTCCATCCTCCAACTGAAGTCTGGATCCAAGCGGCAAATGAAGAAGCCCATCTTCGGAAAGAAATCTTCATCCTATCCGGGCAGAAGAGGACATCCGGACCGGCTTCATCCAAGCCGCATCTTCTATGTTGTTCCATCGGATGACGAGCGGCTGATCTTGAAGACCTCCGGCGCGGATCCATCCTCTTCGATCGACGTCCAACTGAAGAATGACGGTTCCTTTAAGGGACGTCATCCAAGATGGCGTCCCTCGAATTCCGATTGGCAGATAGGATTCTATCAGCCAATAGGAATTAAGGTAGGAAAATTCTGATTGGCTGATGGAATCAGCCAATCAGATTCAAGTTCAATCCGATTGGCTGATTGGATCAGCCAATCAGATTGAGCTTGCATTCTATTGGCTGTTCCGATCAGCCAATAGAATGCGAGCTCAATCTGATTGGCTGATCCAATCAGCCAATCGGATTGAACTTGAATCTGATTGGCTGATTCCATCAGCCAATCAGAATTTTCCTTCCTTAATTCCGATTGGCTCATAGAATCCTATCAGCCAATCGGAATTCGAGGGATGCCATCTTGGATTACGTCCCTTAAAGGAACCGTCATTCTTCAGTTGGACGTCGAACGAAGAGGATGGATCAGCCGCTCGTCATCCGATGGAACAACATAGAAGATGCGGCTTGGATGAAGATGTTTGCCGGTCCGGATGTCCTCTTCTGCCCGGATAGGATGAAGATTTCTTCCCAAAGATGGACTTCTTCATTTGCCGCTTGGATCCAGACTTCAGCCTGAGGATGGACGTCACTCTTCAGCCCCTGCTTGGGCTTGGATGAAGATTTCAGAGGCTCTTCTGGACAGATCGGGACCCGGTGTGGTGAAGACAAGGTAGGGATATCTTCAGGGGCTTAGTGTTAGGTTTATTTAAGGGGGTTTGGGTTAGATTAGGGGTATGTGGGTGGTGGGTTGTAATGTTGGGGGGGTATTGTATGTTTTTTTTTACAGGCAAAAGAGCTGAATTATTTGGGGAATGCCCCGTAAAGGGCCCTTTTCAGGGCTGGTAAGGTAAAAGAGCTTTTCTATTTTAATTTTAGAATAGGGTAGGGCATTTTTTTTATTTTGGGGGTCTTTGTTATTTTATTAGGGGTCTTAGAGTAGGTGTAATTAGTTTAAAATTGTTGTAATATTTTTCTAATGTTTGTAAATATTTTTTTATTTTTTGTAACTTAGTTCTTTTTTATTTTTTGTACTTTAGTTAGTTTATTTCATTGTATTTATTTGTAGGTATTGTATTTAATTAATTTATTGATAGTGTAGTGTTAGGTTTAATTGTAGATAATTGTAGGTATTTTATTTAATAAATTTATTGATAGTGTAGTGTTAGGTTTAATTGTAACTTAGGTTAGGATTTATTTTACAGGTAATTTTGATAAATTATTTTAACTAGGTAACTATTAAATAGTTATTAACTATTTAATAGCTATTGTACCTGGTTAAAATAATTACAAAGTTACCTGTAAAATAAATATTAATCCTAAAATAGCTACAATATAATTATAATTTATATTGTAGCAATATTAGGATTTAATTTACAGGTAAGTATTTAGCTTTAAATAGGAATAATTTATTTAATAAGAATTTATTTATTTCGTTAGATTAAAATTATATTTAATTTGGGGGGTGTTAGTGTTAGGGTTAGACTTAGCTTTAGGGGTTAATACATTTATTATATTAGCCTTGAGATCCGGTCGGCAGATTAGGGGTTAATTATTGTAGGTAGGTGGAGGCGACGTTGGGGGCGGCAGATTAGGGGTTAATAAATATAATATAGGGGTCGGCGGTGTTAGGGGCAGCAGATTAGGGGTACATAGGGATAACGTAGGTTGCGGCAGTATACGGAGCGGCAGATTAGGGGTTAATAATAATATGCAGGTGTCAGCGATAGCGGGGCGGCAGATTAGGGGTTAATAAGTGTAAGGTTAGGGGTGTTTAGACTCGGGGTACATGTTAGAGTGTTAGGTGCAGATTTAGGAAGTGTTTCCCCATAGGAAACAATGTAGCTGCGTTAGGAGCTGAACGCTGCTTCTTTGTAGGTGTTTTTTTTTCTGTAGGTTTTTTTTCAGCTCAAACAGCCCCATTGTTTCCTATGGGGGAATCGTGCACAAGCACGTTTTTGAAGCTGGCCGCGTCCGTAAGCACCGCTGGTATCGAGAGTTGCAGTGGCGCTAAATATGCTCTACGCTCCCTTTTTTGGAGCCTAACGCAGCCATTCTGTGAACTCCAGCGGTATTTAAAAGGTACGGGGGGAAAAAAGCATGCCTAGCTAACGCACCCCTTTGGCCACAGAACTCTAAATTTAGCCGTAAGAGAATATTCCCAGTTACAATTGGAAATAAATATGAGAATAATTTATAGGACAAAAAGCAGTATAAATCTATGTTTTTCCAGGACACAAGTTTTAGAAATGCTTTTTATTCTTAAGAACATTAAAGGGACAGTCAACTCCCTTTAATGTTCCTAAGAATTTAAGCCAATTTGTGCTGTGTTGTTAGAATCCACGGGGGTCAGCACAATGTTATCTTTGTGGCTCACATAAACTGATGTGAAAAGCAAATACAAAAGCATGTGACCATGGGGCTGTCTTTAGGGACTTAGAAACAGACAGGAATTTAGAGGTTTAAAGGTTATAAATAATAATAATAATAATATAACCTTGTTGGTTGTGCAAAGCTGGAGAATCGGTAGTAAAGGCATTATCTATCTTTTTCAACAATAACAATTTTTGTGTTTACTGTGCCTTTAAACTCCCCAATAAATTAAAGAAGCAAACAAAATTTCATTTTAAATTCATTATTTATTTTGTCTGGTTTTGTAGCGAAATGCTTCTAAATATTGTGTTTTTGCTCCAAACCATTCACAAAGGCTGGGCTGCCTCCATCATACTTATGTATGGTAAAATGTAAATAGCTAAGAATTTGTATTGACTGTCAAAAATGTGTGTCCCTGGCCTGGCCTTGATTTGCAAAACCTTTAGGCTACAAAGATGATAATGTTAAATAATTTGACATTTCTTTTGTATGCAGATTGTTTACAATGCACTGCTTAATTGATAATAAAAAAAATCTGATGTCATTTTAAGAGAGAAAGTCCATGCTTTAAAGGGAAATGATCCCCAATAACCTTTTAAATACAATTTGGAATAAGCCTGTTCTCTGTCAAAACCATGGTAAAACTGACAGCATTTTGCAGTGTTTTATAGGGACCATATCCTAAATATTTTTGGAATCATCATCACAATATGTGCTTATCTGCATGTTCAGCTTACGATCACTGTGTTATTATATAGTATCTTTTGATATTCTGAGCTGCAGATAAGTTTTGTAACCTATTATGTACATAATGGCCTAGATTACGAGTGGAGCGCTAATTTGCATTTACGCGAGCAAGATATTTGTGCTCCACTCGTAATACCAGCACACACAATTGTGTGCTGGTATTATAAGTAAGGCGCATTGCATGGAAGCTTTGCACTCACAAGAGTGTGCTTGCAAAGGATGAGACACAGCAGAGAACCAAGCTCATCGAAGGGGGTAAATTGAGCAATGAATGGGCAGCAAAGGTTAAATATATATTTATATGAATATTTGTGTTTATATGTGTATATACACATATTAACACATCAATATCCTATAATATAAAAGGCCAAGTGTGTTTTTCCGAAGCTGTCATGCACAGAGAGAGCAAACGAGAGGGAGAGAGACAGCAAAAGAGAGGGGGGAGGGAGAGAGTGCAAAAGAGGGGAGATAGAGAGAGCAAAAAAGGGGGGGGGAAGGGGAGAGAGAGAGCAAAAGAGAGGGGAGAGAAAGCAAAAGAGAGGGGGAGAGCGCAAAAGAGGGGGGAGAGAGACAGCGAGAAAGAGAGACCGCAAAAGAGAAGGGGAAAAGAGGGGGGAGAGATAGCAAAAGAGGGGGATAGAGAGAGCAAAAGAGAGGGAGAGACAGCAAAAGAGAGGGTGAGAAAGGGGAGAGAGAGCAAAAGAGAGGGGAGAGAGAGCAAAAGAGAGGGGGAGAGCGCAAAAGAGGGGAGAAAGAGAGCATGCAAAAGAGAGAGAAGAGAGAGCAAAAGAGAGATGGGAGAGCACAAAAGAGAGGGGAGAGAGAGCGCAAAAGAGAGGGGAAAAGAGGAGGGGAGAGAGGGGGGAGAGAGAGAAAGCAAAAGAGAGGGAGAGAGAGAGAGCATAAGAGAGGAGGGAGAGAGAGAGCAAAAGAGAGGGGGAGAGAGAGCAAAAGAGAGGGGAGAGAGTGTAAAAGAGAGGGGGGAGAGAGAGAGCAAAAGAGGGGGAGAGAGAGCAAAAGAGAGAGGAGAGAGAGCAAAAGAGGGTGGATAGAGAGTGCAAAAGAGAGGGAGATTGACAGCAAAAGAGAGGTGGGAGAGAGCAAAAGAAAGGGGGGAGAGATAGAAAAAGAGGGGGGATAGAGAGAGCAAAAGAGAGGGAGAGAGACAGCAAAAGAGAGGGGGATATAGAGCAAAAGAGAGGGGGAGAGAGCGAGAGTGCAAAAGAGAGGAGGGGAGCGCAAAAGAGAGGGGGAAAATGCAAAAGAGAGGGGGAGAGAGAGCGCAAAAGAGAGGGAGGAAAAGAGAGAGGGGGAGAGAGAGAGCAAAAGAGAGGGTGGAGATAGAGCACAAAAGAGAGGGGAGAGAGAGAGCAAAAGAGAGGGGGGAGAGAGAGCAAAAGAGAGGAGGGAGAGGGAGAACAAAAGAGAGGGGGGATAGAGAGAGAGCAAGGGGTGGAAACACTGTACTGCAAAAAATGGCCCGTGTACACGGGCTTTAGGACTAGTATATGTATATAAGCATATAGATATATATGTATAGGAATAACATAGTACCTATAGATTTAAATATAAAGGCACTTTCACCCCACATGCCCTCACCTTAACCACTTATAATGGCTTTGTACAGATATATTTTAAAATTTTAAAGTTGCGGATATTTTTTTTTAAATTTTATTAAGGACACTTTATTTTGTGGGCAATTGGGGGACATTTTTAAAATTAACCAGAGTTCTGACCTCTGGTTAATTTTCAGGGAGCTAATGGCTGATTATTTATCTTGTGCCTGTAAATGGGCGGATTTTCCCATTTACGGGTGCACGATAAATTAGCGCTCCACTTGTAATATAGCCCAATATGTATATGCTTGTTACACTGATTGCTAAAGAGGAAGCAGAAATGATGTGCATTATGCTATATCAGCATCAATTTGTTGAAAAAAGATGCCTTCTCCTACCTTATACCCAAGTAAGGGCTCTTAAATTCACACAAAGAATATAAACTTTAATCATGAAGCTGCAGATGGAGCGCCTGAGCACATTTTTATGCAAACATGCTCATACAAGCTTTCAGCCACAAATTAAAAAGCTGCAATTTTCAAGGGACATTTTTGTATAAAAAAATGTGTGTTTTGTTGTATGCTTCCTAGAGAGGTCAAACAGGAAAATAGATAACTTAGGCTCTCAAATTGCTCTCAAATTGCCTAAACTAACTATCTGATTTGCAGCATTTTGAAAACCTAGGTTACCAATTTTACTTTTTTTGACCTCTCTAGAGAATGTAGAGCAAGCACTATTTTTGTTACAAAAAAAGCAAGAGGTGTTTAATGTCCCTTTATTACACTTGTTTGTTAAGAAGACATAAAACCAATTTTTTTTCTTTCATGATTCATATAGAACATACCATCTTAAACAACTTTCCAATGTACTTCTATTATCAAATTGTCTTTGTTTTCTTGTTATCCTTTGTTGAAAAGCAGGAATGTAAGCTCAGGAGTATGCGCCTGTCTGCAGCACCATATGGCAGCAGTTTTGCAAAAATGTTATAAATTATCAAGAGCACTAGATGGCAGCACTATTTCATGCCATGCAGTACTTCAGGCATATGCGTGCTACCTACCTAGGTATCTTTGATAAATTTAATAGAAGTAACTTGGATTTTTTTTTTTTTTAATTCTATTCACTATCTGAAAAATGAAAGAAAAATTTGGGGTATTATGTCCCTTTAAGTCATCTGCCACCTCAGAGGCTCTTTGACAAGTTTGAATTGCAAAAGTGCATGAAAAGAGTCTGCACAAATGATTAATTTAATGCTAAATAAGGGTGACAGATGCTCCATCACTTGCCCTGAATGTGGGCTAACAGGTTCCCTTATTGTGAACTTTGCATACCCATCTATACTATAATTGTGTTTGTAAGCGTCCGTTGCCGTCGGAAGTTGCGCACACATCCTCAAAGGAATGTTGGATGCGCGTGCAGCTGCCTAGCGGCGACAGACAGCTTCAGGAGCTCCAAACTCTCAGCTGTAACATAACAGCTGAGAGCTGGAGCTTCAGGCATCTGCCGCATATGGAGCTGGAGCGTGATCGGTGCTCCGCCTCCATATGAGGCCAGATGCCTGATCGTTACAGACGGTTAAAAAAATGGACAGGGGGAGAGAGAAAAGAGAAGGGGGGAGAGAGCAAAAGAGAAGGGGGAGAGCAAAAAAGAAGGGGGGAGAAAGCAAAAGAGAAGGGAGAGCAAAAATGGGAGGAGAGAGAGCAAATGAGAGGGGAGAGGGAGAGCAAAATAGAGGGGAGAGAGAGCAAAAGAGAGAGGGGGAGAGGGAAAGTAAAAGAGAGGGGGAGAGAGCAAAAGAGAGGGGGAGAGCAAAAGAGAGGGGGAGAGAGCAAAAGAGAGGGGGAGAGAGAATGCAAAAGAGAGGTGGGAGAGAGCAAAAGAGAGGGTGGAGAGGGAAAGTAAAAGAGAGGGGAAGAGAGCAAAAGAGAGGGGGGAGAGCAAAAGAGAGGGGGGAGAGCAAAAGAGAGGGGGAGAGAGAAGGCAAAAGAGAGGGGGAGAGAGAGAGAAAAAGAGAGGGGGAGAGAGAGAAAAAGAGAGGGGTAGAGAGAACAAAAGAGAGGGGCAAGAGAGAGAGCAAAAGAGAAGGGGGAGAGAGCAAAAGAGAAGGGGGAGAGAGAGCAAAAGAGAAGGGGGGAGAGAGCTAAAGAGAAGGGGGGAGAGAGAAAAAGAGAGGGGGAAAGAGAGCGCCAAAGAGAGAGGGAGAGAGAGAGAGCAAATGAGAGCTGGAGAGAGAGAAAAAGAGAGGGAGTAGAGAGAAAAAAAGAGAGGAGAGAGAGCAAAAGAAAAGGGAGGAGAGAGCAAAAGAGAAGGGGGTAGAGAGCAAAAGAGAAGGGGGAGGGAAAGCAAAAGAGAAGGGGGAGAGCGCTAAAGAGAAGGGGGGAGAGAGCAAAAGAGAAGGGGGAGAGAGCAAAAGAGAAGGGGGGAGAGAGCAAAAGAGAAAGGGGAGAGCAAAAAAGAAGGGGGGACAGAGCAAAAGAGAAGGGAGGAGAGAGCAAAAGAGAAGGGGGGTGAGAGCAAAAGAGAAGGGGAGAGAGAGCAAAAGAGAAGGGGGGAGAGAGCTAAAGAGAAGGGGGGAGAGAGCAAAAGAGAAGGGGGAGAGCAAAAAAGAAGGGGGGAGAAAGCAAAAGAGAAAGGGGAAGAGAGAAAAAGAGAAGGGGGAGAGAGCAAAAGAAAAGGGGGAATAGAGAAAAAGAGAAGGGAGAGGGAGAGCAAAAGAGAGAGAGGAGAGAGCAAAAAAGAGGGGGGAGAGAGCAAAAGAGAGGGGGGGAGTGCAAAAGAGAGGGGAGAGAGAGAGAGCAAATGAGAGGAGAGAGAGAGTAAAAGAGAGGGGGGAGAGAGCAAAAGAAAGGGGGAGAGAGCAACAGAGAGGGGGAGAGAGCAAAAGAGAGGGGGCGAGAGAGCAAAAGAGAGGGGGAGAGAGAGCAAAAGAGAGGGGGAGAAAGTGAGAGCAAAAGAGAGGGGGAGAGAGAGCGCAAAAGAGAGGGGGAGAGAGAGAGCAAAAGAGAGGGGGAGAGAGAGAGCAAAAGAGAGGGGGAGAGAGAGCAAACGAGAGCTGGAGAGAGAGCAAAAGAGAGGGGAAAGAGAGCAAAAGAGAGGGGAGAGAGAGCAAAAGAGAGGGGAGAGAGAGCAAAAGAGAAGGGGAAAGAGAGTGCAAAAGAGAGGGGGAGAGAGCAAGCAAAAGAAAGGGGGAGAGAGAGCAAAAGAGAGGGGAGAGAGAGAGCAAAAGAGAGTGGGAGAGAGAGAGCAAACAAGAGCTGGAGAGAGAGCAAAAGAGAGGGGAAAGAGAGCAAAAGAGAGCGGAGAGAGAGCAAAAGAGAGGGGAGAGAGAACAAAAGAGAGGGGAAAGAGAGCAAAAGAGAGGGGGGAGAGAGAGCAAAAGAGAGGGGAGTGAGAGAGCAAAGGAGAGGAGAGAGAGAGAGCAAAAGAGAGGGGAGAGAGAGAGAGCAAATGAGAGCTGGAGAGAGAGAGCAAAAGAGAGGGGAGAGAGAGAAAAAGAGAGGGGAGAGAAAGCAAAAGAGAGGGTAGAGAGAACAAAAGAGAGGGGAGAGAGAGAGCAAAAGAGAGGGGGGAGAGAGAGCAAAAGAGAGGGGGGAGAGAGTGCAAAAGAGAGGGAAGAGGGGGGAGAGAGAGCAAAAGAGAGGGGGGAGAGAGAGCAAAAGAGAGGGAGAGAGAGAGCAAAAGAGGGGGGAGAGAGAGCAAAAGAGAGGGGGAGAGAGAGCAAAAGAAAGGGGGGAAGAAAGAGCAAAAGGGTGGTGAAAGAATACACCTGGATGATTCCAGGTAGATTCCAAAAATGGGGGAGGGAGAGCAAAAAAGAGGGGGGAGAGAGCAAAAGAGAGGGGAGGAGTGCAAAAGAGAGGGGAGAGAGAGAGAGCAAATGAGAGGGGAGAGAGAGTAAAAGAGAGGGGGGAGAGAGCAAAAGAAAGGGGGAGAGAGCAACAGAGAGGGGGAGAGAGCAAAAGAGAGGGGGCGAGAGAGCAAAAGAGAGGGGGAGAGAGAGAGCAAAAGAGAGGGGGAGAAAGTGAGAGCAAAAGAGAGGGGGAGAGAGAGCGCAAAAGAGAGGGGGAGAGAGAGAGCAAAAGAGAGGGGGAGAGAGAGAGCAAAAGAGAGGGGGAGAGAGAGCAAACGAGAGCTGGAGAGAGAGCAAAAGAGAGGGGAAAGAGAGCAAAAGAGAGGGGAGAGAGAGCAAAAGAGAGGGGAGAGAGAGCAAAAGAGAGGGGGAAAGAGAGTGCAAAAGAGAGGGGGAGAGAGCGAGCAAAAGAAAGGGGGAGAGAGAGCAAAAGAGAGGGGAGAGAGAGAGCAAAAGAGAGTGGGAGAGAGAGAGAGCAAACGAGAGCTGGAGAGAGAGCAAAAGAGAGGGGAAAGAGAGCAAAAGAGAGGGGAGAGAGAGCAAAAGAGAGGGGAGAGAGAGCAAAAGAGAGGGGGGAGAGAGAGCAAAAGAGAGGGGAGTGAGAGAGCAAAGGAGAGGAGAGAGAGAGAGCAAAAGAGAGGGGAGAGAGAGAGAGCAAATGAGAGCTGGAGAGAGAGAGCAAAAGAGAGGGGAGAGAGAGCAAAAGAGAGGGGAGAGAAAGCAAAAGAGAGGGTAGAGAGAACAAAAGAGAGGGGAGAGAGAGAGCAAAAGAGAGGGGGGAGAGAGAGCAAAAGAGAGGGGGGAGAGAGTGCAAAAGAGAGGGAAGAGGGGGGAGAGAGAGCAAAAGAGAGGGGGGAGAGAGAGCAAAAGAGAGGGAGAGAGAGAGCAAAAGAGGGGGGAGAGAGAGCAAAAGAGAGGGGGAGAGAGAGCAAAAGAAAGGGGGGAAGAAAGAGCAAAAGGGTGGTGAAAGAATACACCTGGATGGCAGGGTGGTGAAAGAATACACCTGGATGCAGCGTAAGCTGCATCCAGGTAGATTCCGAAAATGGCAGGGTGGTTCCATCACCACAATAAAACGCTCTTCCAAAAATGTCAGGGTGGTTCCGTCACCACAAAATACTGACCTCTGTGCAGGCTTTCACACTTATTTATATAAAAGAGGAGTTACAAAATAGCTTGTTTCTATATCTGTAGCTTAAACAAAAATTAGGAATGGACTTAGAAAGATAGAGTATTGTAGAGACTTAATAAGTAACCACACATAAGGGATTTCAGCATTTTCTTTTTTATTGGTTACAATAACCTTAACAATCATCCCTATTTGGGAAATAAACACAGTGCAATAATGTTCTTGCAAGCCAATAACAGATAGTTGATCACATGTACTAGACTATGCATAAGAACCACATCCAAAAATGTGCACAGAGAGCTAAGGCCTTTCAGTCCTAGGACGTCAATTTGCAGCATTCAAACATTGATCATGTACTTATAAGACACGTTCAACAAATAACACCTCTAACAGCGGATGGCAATGCAAAATCAGCACTAATCGGCCATCATGTTACACCATGAGGATCTATATTTGTTAGTGATATAGGTTACCTTTAACAATATTGTTTACTGATACACATAAAGGATAATTAACTTTATGAAAAACAACCTATAAGTACATAGTAAAAGCTTGCTTATAATCGGTAGCATTGGACCAAGGGGAACCCGGCAACACCAATTTCAGAGGGCACCCCTAACATATGTGAAGGATACGGTGTCATGAAATTTTGACACCGTATCCTTCACATATGTTAGGGGTGCCCTCTGAAATTGGTGTTGCCCGGTTCTCCTTAGTCCAATGCTACCAATTATAAGCAAGCTTTTACTATGTACTTATAGGTTGTTTTTCATAAAGTTAATTATCCTTTATGTGTATCAGTAACCAATATTTTTAAAGGTAACCTATATCACTAACAAATATAGATCCTCATGGTGTAACATGATGGCCGATTAGTGCTGATTTTGCATTGCCATCCGCTGTTAGAGGTGTTATTTGTTGAACGTGTCTTATAAGTACACAATCAATGTGTGAATGCTGCAAATTGACGTCCTAGGACTGAAAGGCCTTAGCTCTGTGTGCACATTTTTGGATGTGGTTCTTATGCATAGTCTAGTACATGTGATCAACTAGATATGTACAATAAGTTTCGGATCGATTCGGAAATTCAGAAAATTCGGCAAATTCGGAGATTCGGATCAAACAGAATTTCCGAATTAAAATACTGCCGAATTTACTGAATAAATCCAAATTAGTTCAGATTTATTCGGTAAATTTGGATGGCCATGGATTACACTAGTATTGTACAGTATATTAGGTTATATCACTCTGCTATGGCTTACACCTAATATACAGTACATATTACTAGTCTAATCCCACCTAACACTTACTGAAATTCCGAATTTCCGAACCAAACCGAATTGAACCGAATCCTGCCGAATTTCTTCGAATCCGAATGAATCTGAAACGAATCCGGACCGAATCGATTCAAAATTTTCCGAATTTGAATCGATCCGAACCCGAGAAATTCGAAAAATTCTGAATCGATACAAACCGAACCAAATTTTTTCGCCATGCACATATCTATGATCAACTATCTGTTATAGGCTTGCAAGAACATTATTGCTCTGTGTTTATTTTCTTTTGGGCAGTCTTATCGACTAGTCTTTTAATAAACAGGTTTATTGTGATGAACAACCTGTCTGTCTAGGAACACTACCACAGGCATCTAGATTAAGAAAACACTACCACATCTAGGGATATCTAGAAAGTTTTCTAATTTCTCTGATCTCCCCACAACACCAGCGACTTAACCCTTCCCCTTCTGCAGTTTGAACCCTTGAGACTGCTAGAAAGGACTGCAGGATAAATTTAAACTAAAAATACTTCCTCATCATTTACCTTTTGGAAACCTTAAAGGGACATGAAACCCAATTTTATTCTTTCATGATTTAGAAAGAGCATACAATTATAAACATCTTTCTAATTTACTTCTATTATCTATTTTGGTTCATTCTCTTGATATTCGTTGCTGAAAAGCATATCTAGATATGCTTAGTAGCTGCTGATTGGTAGCTGCACATAGATGCCTCCTGTGATTGGTTCACCGTGTGCATTGCTATTTCTTCATTAAAGTATATCTAAAGAATGAAGCAAATTAGTTAATAGAAGTAAATTGGAATGTTGTTTAAAATTGTATTCTCTATCTGAATCATGAAAGAAAATGTGTCCCTTTAACCCCAGCTAAAATGCATTTAATTCACTTTTTATCCTATATTAAAGGAGCAACAATGCACTACTGGAAGCTAGCTGAACACGTGGTGAGCCAATAACAAAAGGTATTTATTTGCAGCCACCAATCAGCATCTAGCTTCCAGAAGTGTATTGCTGCTTATTAGCATACCTAGGTATGATTTTCAAAAATGATACTAAGGCCTAGATTTGGAGTTCGGCGGTAGCCGTCAAAACCAGCGTTAGAGGCTCCTAACGCTGGTTTTGGCCGCCCGCTGGTATTTGGAGTCAGTGATTAAAGGGTCTAACGCTCACTTTTCAGCCGCGACTTTTCCATACCGCAGATCCCCCTACGCCATTTGCGTATCCTATCTTTTCAATGGGATCTTTCTAACGCCGGTATTTAGAGTCGTTTTTGAAGTGAGCGTTAGAGCTCTAAAGACAAAACTCCAGCCGCCTGAAAATAGCAGGAGTTAAGAGCTTTCTGGCTAACGCCGGTTCATAGAGCTCTTAACTACTGTACCCTAAAGTACACTAACACCCATCAACTACCTATGTACCCCTAAACCGAGCTCCCCCCACATCGCCGCCACTCGATTAAAATTTTTAACCCCTAATCTGCCGACCGCCACCTACGTTATACTTATGTACCCCTAATCTGCTGCCCCTAACCCCGCCGACCCCTGTATTACATTTATTAACCCCTAACCTGCCCCCCACAACGTCGCCGCCAGCTACTTAAAATAATTAACCCCTAATCTTCCGACCGCAAAGCGCCGCCACCTACGTTATCCCTATGTACCCCTAATCTGCTGCCCCTAACACCGCCGACCCCTATATTATATTTATTAACCCCTAATCTGCCCCCCTCAACGTCGCCGACACCTGCCTACACTTATTAACCCCTAATCTGCCGAGCGGACCTGAGCGCTACTATAATAAAGTTATTAACCCCTAACCCGCCTCACTAACCCTATAATAAATAGTATTAACCCCCTAATCTGCCCTCCCTAACATCGCCGACACCTAACTTCAATTATTAACCCCTAATCTGACGACCGCAGCTCACCGCTATTCTAATAAATGTATTAACCCCTAAAGCTAAGTCTAACCCTAACACTAACACCCCCCTAACTTAAATATAATTTACATCTAACGAAATAAATTAACTCTTATTAAATAAATTATTCCTATTTAAAGCTAAATACTTACCTGTAAAATAAATCCTAATATAGCTACAATATAAATTATAATTATATTATAGCTATTTTAGGATTAATATTTATTTTACAGGCAACTTTGTAATTATTTTAACCAGGTACAATAGCTATTAAATAGTTAAGAACTATTTAATAGTTACCTAGTTAAAATAATAACTAATTTACCTGTAAAATAAATCCTAACCTAAGATATAATTAAACCTAACACTAGACTATCAATAAAATAATTAAATAAACTACCTACAATTACCTACAATTAACCTAACACTACACTATCAATAAATTAATTAAACACAATTCCTACAAATAAATACAATTAAATAAACTAGCTAAAGTACAAAAAATAAAAAAGAACTAAGTTACAAAAAATAAAAAAATATTTACAAACATAAGAAAAATATTACAACAATTTTAAACTAATTACACCTACTCTAAGCCCCCTAATAAAATAACAAAGACCCCCAAAATAAAAAATTCCCTACCCTATTCTAAATTAAAAAAGTTACAAGCTCTTTTACCTTACCAGCCCTGAACAGGGCCCTTTGCGGGGCATGCCCCAAGAATTTCAGCTCTTTTGCCTGTAAAAGAATAAATACAATACCCCCCCCAACATTACAACCCACCACCCACATACCCCTAATCTAACCCAAACCCCCCTTAAATAAACCTAACACTAAGCCCCTGAAGATCTTCCTACCTTGTCTTCACCATCCAGGTTCACCGATCCGTCCTGAAGAGCTCCTCCGATGTCCTGATCCAAGCCCAAGCGGGGGGCTGAAGAGGTCCATGATCCGGTCAAAGTCTTCATCCAAGCGGGGCAGAAGAGGATCTTCCATCCGATTGAAGTCATCATCCAGGCGGCATCTTCTATGGTCTTCCATCCGGAGCGAAGCGGCAGGATCCTGAAGACCTCCAGCGCGGAACATCCATCCGGACCGACGACTGAACGACGAATGACTGTTCCTTTAAGGGACGTCATCCAAGATGGCGTCCCTCGAATTCCGATTGGCTGATAGGATTCTATCAGCCAATCGGAATTAAGGTAGGAAAATTCTGATTGGCTGATGGAATCAGCCAATCAGAATCAAGTTCAATTCGATTGGCTGATCCAATCAGCCAATCAGATTGAGCTCGCATTCTATTGGCTGTTCCGATCAGCCAATAGAATGCGAGCTCAATCTGATTGGCTGATTGGATCAGCCAATCGGATTGAACTAGATTCTGATTGGCTGATTCCATCAGCCAATCAGAAAATTCCTACCTTAATTCCGATTGGCTGATAGAATCCTATCAGCCAATCAGAATTCGAGGGACGCCATCTTGGATGACGTCCCTTAAAGGAACAGTCATTCGTCGTTCAGTCGTCGGTCCGGATGGATGTTCCGCGCTGGAGGTCTTCAGGATCCTGCCGCTTCGCTCCGGATGGAAGACCATAGAAGATGCCGCCTAGATGATGACTTCAATCAGATGGAAGATCCTCTTTTGCCCCGCTTGGATGAAGACTTTGACCGGATCATGGACCTCTTCAGCCCCCCGCTTGGGCTTGGATCAGGACATTGGAGGAGCTCTTCAGGACGGATCGGTGAACCTGGATGGTGAAGACAAGGTAGGAAGATCTTCAGGGGCTTAGTGTTAGGTTTATTTAAGGGGGGTTTGGGTTAGATTAGGGGTATGTGGGTGGTGGGTTGTAATGTTGTGGGGGGGTATTGTATTTATTCTTTTACAGGCAAAAGAGCTGAAATTCTTGGGGCATGCCCCGCAAAGGGCCCTGTTCAGGGCTGGTAAGGTAAAAGAGCTTGTAACTTTTTAAATTTAGAATAGGGTAGGGAATTTTTTATTTTGGGGGTCTTTGTTATTTTATTAGGGGGCTTAGAGTAGGTGTAATTAGTTTAAAATTGTTGTAATATTTTTCTTATGTTTGTAAATATTTTTTTATTTTTTGTAACTTAGTTCTTTTTTATTTTTTGTACTTTAGCTAGTTTATTTAATTGTATTTATTTGTAGGAATTGTGTTTAATTAATTTATTGATAGTGTAGTGTTAGGTTAATTGTAGGTAATTGTAGGTAGTTTATTTAATTATTTTATTGATAGGGTAGTGTTAGGTTTAATTATATCTTAGGTTAGGATTTATTTTACAGGTAAATTAGTTATTATTTTAACTAGGTAACTATTAAATAGTTCTTAACTATTTAATAGCTATTGTACCTGGTTAAAATAATTACAAAGTTGCCTGTAAAATAAATATTAATCCTAAAATAGCTATAATATAATTATAATTTATATTGTAGCTATATTAGGATTTATTTTACAGGTAAGTATTTAGCTTTAAATAGGAATAAGTTATTTAATAAGAGTTAATTTATTTCGTTAGATGTAAATTATATTTAAGTTAGGGGGGTGTTAGTGTTAGGGTTAGACTTAGCTTTAGGGGTTAATACATTTATTAGAATAGCGGTGAGCTCCGGTCGTCAGATTAGGGGTTAATAATTGAAGTTAGGTGTCGGCGATGTTAGGGAGGGCAGATTAGGGGTTAATACTATTTATGATAGGGTTAGTGAGGCGGATTAGGGGTTAATAACTTTATTATAGTAGCGCTCAGGTCCGCTCGGCAGATTAGGGGTTAATAAGTGTAGGCAGGTGTCGGCGACGTTGTGGGGGGCAGATTAGGGTTTAATAAATATAATATAGGGGTCGGCGGTGTTAGGGGCAGCAGATTAGGGGTACATAGGGATAACGTAGGTTGCGGCGGTTTACGGAGCGGCAGATTAGGGGTTAAAAAAAAAATGCAGGGCTCAGCGATAGCGGGGGCGGCACATCAGGGGTTAATAAGTGTAAGGTTAGGGGTGTTTAGACTCGGGGTACATGTTAGAGTGTTAGGTGCAGACGTAGGAAGTGTTTCCCCATAGGAAACAATGGGGCTGCGTTAGGAGCTGAACGCTGCTTTTTTGCAGGTGTTAGTTTTTTTTTCAGCTCAAACAGTCCCATTGTTTCCTATGGGAGAATCGTGCACGAGCACGTTTTTGAGGCTGGCCGCGTCCGTAAGCAACTCTGGTATCGAGAGTTGCATTTGCGGTAAAAATGCTCTACGCTCCTTTTTTGGAGCCTAACGCAGCATTTGTTTGAACTCTCGATACCAGAGTTAAATTTATGGTGCGGCCAGAAAAAAGCCTGCGGAGCGTTAACAGCCCTTTTACCGCCAAACTCCAAATCTAGGCCTAAGTGAACAAAGCAAATCAGACAAAAGAGGTAAATTAGAAAGTCATTTAAAATTGTATGCTTTATCTGAATCAGGAATGAAAAAAAATGGGTTTCATGTCCCTTTAAAGGGACATTAAACACTAAGGGCTAGATTACAAGTGGAGTGCAATCGTTTGCACTGTAGCGATAAGGGGTAGATTGCGAGGGTTTGCGCTCATCGGGCTTACCGCTGGTATTACAAATTGAAAGTAAATGCAATCATGTGAGTGCAATCGTTATTTATACTAAAATCATTGCCGCAATTTCAGAGCTGTGGTTAACTGTATGGCGAAAAAGCTGCACAAAACACTTAAAAAATAAATTACAAAGTGCTGTTACACTTATAATACACTGTCAAATAAAAATTATTTAAAAAATATTGCACAAAAAAGTTATAAGGGCTCAAAGATATGAGATCTCGGGTGTAAGATAGAAATAAACCCCCACCAAAGGTTTTTAACATAGAGATACATACATATACACATACAAACACTTAAAGGGACACTGAACCCAATGTTTTTCTTTCATGACTCAGATAGAGCATGACATTTTAAGCAACTTTCTCATTTACTCCTATTATCAATTTTTCTTCGTTCTCTTGCTATCTTTATTTTAAAAGCAACAATGTAAATCTTAGCAGCCAGACAATTTTAGGTTCAGCACCATGGATAGCGCTTGCTTATATTTACCCACCAATAAGCAAGCATAACCCAGGTTCTCAACCAAAAATGGGCCAGCTCCTATGCATCACATTCCTGCTTTTAAATAAAGATAGCAAGAAAACAAAGACAAATTGATAATATGAGTTATTTAGAAAGTTGCTTAAAATTGCATGCTCTATCTGAATCATGAAAGAAAAAAAATTGGGTTAAGTGTCCCTTTAGGTATATATGTATACATATACAGGCATATATATAAGTGCATTAAATAGTTATAAATATATATTTGTTTTAAAAAAAAATCAGATATGTGTAGAAATATTTATTGATGAATAAGTAGAACATATTCCTTTACATAAAGAACATTGGAATATAAAATATCCATATTTTCATGTTGGGTTAGTGCAAATGAGAATATGTGATGGTGTTTGCATGAGAGTGAGGTTCTTTTTTCCATTGTTTTCCCTCTATTGACTTATATGGTGGAATAGGTGAAAGTGCACGCAATATTTTATGTTTGAATATTTGCGCTATTCAGGTTACTGCTAGAGAAAAAACTGTTTACTTTCAACTTGTAATACGAGCGCAACCTGACTAGGACAAAAATCTTAAATCTAGCGGAGTTATCGTTCTAGCAGAAATGCAAAATACCGCTCCAATTGTAATCTAGACCTTAATAAATGCTAGGTAGAATAATGCATTAAAATAACATTTTGTGTTGAAATATATCGCAGCCTGCTCTCTCACCCATTTGTTAAGATAATGGGGCCGAATTATCAAGCTCCAAATGGAGCTTGATGCCCCTGTTTCCGCACGAACCTTCAATGTGCGGCAAACATGATACACTTCATCGTATCATGTTCGCTCGCACGGTCATAAATCGGCCCCTATATCTTAAAATATTTATTTACTTATTTATATATTTCAACTAATTCATTTCAATTCGCTTTTCAGATTCGAAATGTTGAAACTAATCAGTGTCTGGATAATATGGGTCGAAAAGAAAATGAAAAAGTTGGCATATTCAACTGTCATGGAATGGGTGGCAATCAGGTAAAATCAGGAGCCATATAAAACATTTAGAAAACATATTGATACTATATGGTGTTACCTCTGGTAACTTTTTTTATAATTTTGTTTACAATTTAGTTATTGGTTAGAAAAATAATTGTATTGCTATTGTTGTTGAAAATAATAATAATAATAATAATAATAATAATATTAATAATAATAAATTTCTCTCTTCACTGTGATGTATGCTAACTATACTGACTGTAATTTATTTTTGAAGTGTTTTGTGACACTTTTTAATTTTGCGAAACAGTTACCAACAGCTCTGAGTTTGTGGTAATGATTCAAGCATAAATCGCCATTGCGCTCACGCTAAACTTGTAATATGAGCGCAATTTAACCTGCGTGTAAACGATTGTGACAATCCTTGCGCAAACAATTGCGGGCTACTTGTGAATCTGGCCCTTCATATAAGTTAAACTTGCTTAAATTTATTTTGAAACTGTAAGTGCCCTGTTGGTGGAAAACACCATGTACCATGTGGATACAAAAAACATTTGTTTATTCATCACATAAACATTAGTAAAATAATTACTTTTAGAATGCTTTCTTTTGGATGACACAAAAAAAAAACAATGTAAAAATGAACCCAGTTAAATCATGTAAGTTAGCGGGAAGTAAATGTGTTAGGTTCCAAGTCACTCTCAAAATTTTCATTAGTAATGTAATATTATATTATATCATAACTTAATATATATTATATGTTTTATTATATATTATTATGTTTTACTTTAAGCTCTGAAATTAATGCTGTAAATGTAAAAACAGCAATATAAAATTTGTTTTATGTTTATTAGGCATATTACAGTCCATCAATATGGCAGTGGGAAGCTCTACAGGGAGTGCAGAATTATTAGGCAAATGAGTATTTTGACCACATCATCCTCTTTATGCATGTTGTCTTACTCCAAGCTGTATAGGCTCGAAAGCCTACTACCAATTAAGCATATTAGGTGATGTTCATCTCTGTAATGAGAAGGGGTGTGGTCTAATGACATCAACACCCTATATCAGGTGTGCATAATTATTAGGCAACTTCCTTTCCTTTGGCAAAATGGGTCAAAAGAAGGACTTGACAGGCTCAGAAAAGTAAAAAATAGTGAGATATCTTGCAGAGGGATGCAGCACTCTTAAAATTGCAAAGCTTCTGAAGCGTGATCATCGAACAATCAAGCGTTTCATTCAAAATAGTCAACAGGGTCGCAAGAAGCGTGTGGAAAAACCAAGGCGCAAAATAACTGCCCATGAACTGAGAAAAGTCAAGCGTGCAGCTGCCAAGATGCCACTTGCCACCAGTTTGGCCATATTTCAGAGCTGCAACATCACTGGAGTGCCCAAAAGCACAAGGTGTGCAATACTCAGAGACATGGCCAAGGTAAGAAAGGCTGAAAGACGACCACCACTAAACAAGACACACAAGCTGAAACGTCAAGACTGGGCCAAGAAATATCTCAAGACTGATTTTTCTAAGGTTTTATGGACTGATGAAATGAGAGTGAGTCTTGATGGGCCAGATGGATGGGCCCGTGGCTGGATTGGTAAAGGGCAGAGAGCTCCAGTCCGACTCAGACGCCAGCAAGGTGGAGGTGGAGTACTGGTTTGGGCTGGTATCATAAAAGATAAGCTTGTGGGGCCTTTTCGGGTTGAGGATGGAGTCAAGCTCAACTCCCAGTCCTACTGCCAGTTTCTGGAAGACACCTTCTTCAAGCAGTGGTACAGGAAGAAGTCTGCATCCTTCAAGAAAAACATGATTTTCATGCAGGACAATGCTCCATCACACGCGTCCAAGTACTCCACAGCGTGGCTGGCAAGAAAGGGTATAAAAGAAGAAAATCTAATGACATGGCCTCCTTGTTCACCTGATCTGAACCCCATTGAGAACCTGTGGTCCATCATCAAATGTGAGATTTACAAGGAGGGAAAACAGTACACCTCTCTGAACAGTGTCTGGAAGGCTGTGGTTGCTGCTGCACGCAATGTTGATGGTGAACAGATCAAAACACTGACAGAATCCATGGATGGCAGGCTTTTGAGTGTCCTTGCAAAGAAAGGTGGCTATATTGGTCACTGATTTGTTTTTGTTTTGTTTTTGAATGTCAGAAATGTATATTTGTGAATGTTGAGATGTTATATTGGTTTCACTGGTAAAAATAAATAATTGAAATGGGTATATATTTGTTTTTTGTTAAGTTGCCTAATAATTATGCACAGTAATAGTCACCTGCACACATAGATATCCCCCTAAAATAGCTAAAACTAAAAACAAACTAAAAACTACTTCCAAAAATATTCAGCTTTGATATTAATGAGTTTTTTGGGTTCATTGAGAACATGGTTGTTGTTCAATAATAAAATGAATCCACAAAAATACAACTTGCCTAATAATTCTGCACTCCCTGTATTTGTGTGCTTTTTAACATGCACATAGACATACACTTTCTGTTAACTTCAGGCCAGCATGAAAATAGTTTTTAGTTACTGCTCTTTTATATGCATGATAACAATTGTTTTTACAATTCACTGTACTGGACCTTTAAAAATCAAACTAATGGCAAACTACTCACGTGTGCTGTACACAGTATTACAGTGCTGGAAACTTTTCTGCAAATCTTTTGTTTTCCCCTGAAAAGCTTATGGAATAACTTCCTCAATGAAACAGGCACTATTGTGATGCTGCGCAAATTGAACTACCACAAAATGAGGGCTACCTGTACTTGAATGAGGGTAAAAAAGTAAAGTGCTCAAAAAGGATGGATGCTTATGAAACATATGGGAAAGGGAGAGAAAAGTCTATTGAAGTGTTTATTAAATAAAAACATGCACATTATATTAAATGTATAAAAATATAAAAATGAAGAATCACACTTAAAGGGCTTCCCATAAGAAGCAACGAGCGGACAAGGCAGGAATCTCAGAAACTGTCTGCCTGGTATCATGGCTATTGCTGCCCACATTTAACATTGCACAAGCATCAGACAAGTCCAGGGGAACTTGCAAACTTTAGGTCAGAACTGGTGTATAGGTTTGAAAGCAGTGGGTTAAATCGAGCCTATAGACTTAAGTTAAAAAATATAAACAGTAGAAAACCTACATTTTTTATTTAGCTTAAGGTAATTTAGTTAGGAGGATCGTTCGGTATTGCCTTAATTGATTCAATGAGCAAGGCCCTATTTAAGATTATAAAGGTAGAGCTTCCCTGATTTTTGTTAAGATGTTTATTTTGTTCAAATAAAGAAAACTTTATGTAGCAAACTTTCAGAAGATCAAACCATCTCATGATAGTAGTCAAAAATACCATAACTTGACATTTTGCAAATTGGTGATTATTGAAATTTACTGTAATAGCTTAAGACATATATATAAATTATAAAGAATCTAAGCAGTAAAGTAGTCAAAAAGCTAAGTTACCTCTTTGGATTATAGCCTTCTGGGAGGCATCACATGGTGACCCAGTTCTTTAAGCTTTGATAGCACAAATAGATGTGAATCAAGCTTTCCAGAAATTTCACAGTCAGACTTGCAAAGGCAGCTTATAATAATATGTCATTCATAGAGCAGTTATGCAGAACTTGCACTTGCAAAGCAAAATTCAAAAATGAATTTGTGTTAAGACCAACACATGGAAATAGATTAACACCAATCAAATAGTATTCTCTGTGTACCTTTGCAGCGTATCTGCAAGCCAGCTACAAGATAACTTTATATTAGCTCTAGTGAATTTTCCTTCTTTATGTTTTTCCTATACATTAGAAGCACAGCGTTTGCATGACAGAACCAAAATATCTGTTTTTTGTTTTCTTTGGGTTTTTTACATTTGTATTGGGCATACACAAAAAAATATAAGAAAGTGGCTTTTGTTGGTGAAAATGTATAAAAAATGCATTACCATAGCCAACAAACTGTGTGCTTGTTCAAACATGTTAATAAAGAAATTAATGCATTTAACAAAAGATAAAGAGGATAAATGATTCCAGGCAAAATCGGGAGGACAGAGGGAAGATCCTGCTTTTAGGACCTATGATGATGATTTGGATGGAGGATGAGTTTCTCTAATTTGAATTTGCTGAATACATAAGAGATGAAAAAGGATTGTCAGCTGAATAGTATGTGCAATTAGACATAAGAAAATGAAACTACACTTTTACCATGAGAAATAAAAAGAAAACTAAAAAAAGGAGGAGTTAAGGGGGTCATACTGTAAGATTCTCAGTACAGAAATCTATAACTATTTAACCTTAACTCCAATTTCATCCCTTATGTGATGCATTGACATCATCAATGGGATTGAATAACAGTGATTTGGAGGGTTTATGTGGGAGAACTTTGGGATTAGTCAATCCCCACGGTGGGAGAAATCCGGGGGGATTGACAAATCCCACTTTGGAATTAGCATAGCAGGTTATGAAGGAGCGGTCTGATGACTTCTGCTTCTAAACTATCGGCTGCAGCTAAACGTGCTCCAAAGCTGCATTTGCAACTTCTTAAATAGAGCCCTAAATATTTCTTAAATAAAGAGGGAAGCAGTAAAATATTTTGTTTTTAACAAAAACAGTATTTTTGATGTTATTTTTCCTTATGTAGTTTTAATCTTCTACATTTTTCTTATTCACAATTATTTTTATTTGATAAGTTTATCATATTCTAAGAAGAGGGACATATGTAGGTTGGATAGATGCATACTGCATCTTTGGACATTTAAACAAATTTAAGTAACACATTAAAATGTATACTATGGGGCTTATTTATCAAGGTCTGGCGGACCTGATCCGACACTGCGGATCAGGTCCGCCAGACCTCGCTGAATACGGCGAGCAATACGCTCGCCGTATTCAGCATTGCACCAGCAGCTCACAAGAGCTGCTGGTGCAATGCCGCCCCCTGCAGACTCACGGCCAAAGGGCCGCCAGCAGGGGGTGTCAATCAACCCGATCGTACTCAATCGGGTTGTATTGTGGCGATGTCTGTCCGCCTGCTCAGAGCAGGTGGACAGGTTATGGAGCAGCATTCTTACCATCAAGCTGCTTACGGAGCTTGTTAAATAGAGGCCTATGGGGCATATTTATTAAGCTCCGTCTAAAGAACACTGCTCCATAACTTGTCTGCCTGCTCTAAAGCGGCGGACAGAAATCAACCCAATCAAATACGATCTGGTTGAACTGCTGGTGCAATGATAAATGCCAACAGCGTATGCTGTCGGCATTTATCAATGTGCATCGATGTGAAGCAGACACGATGCGCTACTTCGTATCATGTCCGCTCGCACATTGTTAAATGTGCCCCTAAATATATTAATGATATATATGAAGAATATGAAAAATGTGTAAAGGAATTTGCAAATTATTAGAACACTAATTTTTAAAATGTACAACTTACAAGATACTAAATATGGAGATTAGATATTTATATTTTCAAATGTTAACTGAGTTACTGAGCGTAGAGTTCAAATTATGGTATAATTATTTTGAAAATAAAAAATAATACATTTTTCTGGGGACAAAATATTAAGAGCTACATCTGCTACATCTAAGGATGTGTATAGCTTAAGGCCAGTTTATAGATGTAAGGCATAGTTGTTCCACAATAGGCATACGGATCATCTTGAGAAGAGATTGGTAGAGATATGATCCTGTGATATTAAGAGACGTTATGACCAAGGCCCTGATGGTTGAAAGTGCTGCGAGGCGGTGATGTATTCAAAAGAAATCTGACACAATGTCAAGAAAGCCCTCAAAATATTAAAAAGTGCAGACATTACTGTTTAATTGCAGCATGGCCAAGAGGCATTTTACTATACATCACAATGGGTGTCGATGTTGGCGAAATATTCCAAGCAGCATCAGCACCAACATTGGAAATGTAAAGTAAAGGATGCCTTTATATTGCACCAAGCTAAACACATATATCAATGTAACCCTAAACCAACATAAACTCACAAGTCCTCAACTGGCATCTTCATTAAATTGTACCCGCAAAACACCAGTCTCAACATCTACAGTAAAAAGGCGACTCCGGCATGCTGGCCGTCTAGGCAGAGTTGCAAAGAAAAAGCCATATCTCAGACTTGCCAATAAAAAGAAAAGATTAAGATTGGAAAAATAAAACAGCTAGTGGACAGATGAAGATTGGAAAAAAAGTGTTATGGTTATGGACAGACAAATTTAATTTTAAGGTGTTCAGATCACAAAGAAGAACATTTGTGAGAAACAGACCAAATGAAAAGGTGCTGGACAAGTGCTTGACGCTATCTGTCTAGCATGGTGGTGCTCTGGGGGTGCTTTGGTGATGGTAAAGTGGGAGATTTCTACAGGGTAAAAGGGACCTTGCCATACTCTGTGGAAGTTTGAAAAATTGAAAACACAAAGAGAGAGCGCCTAATGGTGTAATATCGTCAAGATCAAAAGTGATACAAACATAAAAAGTATCTGCCAAGTGGATACTCACAAAGAGCTTAGCACTCGCAAGTAGTGCATACAGGCGGGCTGACCTTTGTACAGCAGTCAGTACGCTGAATGTATGGAAGTCGTGTCGGAGATCTGTTATGATAGAAAAAGAACACAGAAGACCAATGGTGCAATATCGTCTAAATCCAAATGGACACGGCAAAAGAACACAGTTTCAGCAAGATGTATACTCACAATGGAGTTGGCCCTCGCAAGTCGTGCATTTAGGCAGGCTGACCTTAATACAGCAGTCAGCACGCTGATTGTTTGTAGCTGTTATCGGCTTAGGCTTGTCCTCTGCACACCAGCGTGTGTACTGAATTCTCAGCTGTGGCTCAACTGTTTGCTGAGGGAAGGAAATCCTCTAGGTATGACGTGAACACACCAAAAAATGCACCTGAGGCTTGTTGAAGGCTCAGAATACACAAGGTGCATACAAGTTGTTGTTCAGATTAGTAGGTCACAGAATAAAAACGGGTGACTAAAAAAATGTTTTTGAAATTACCAATAAAAAAGGAAGTCAGCGGACAAAATGTTAGGTAAAAATAATTTAAAAGAAATTTATTTAAGAGCTAAATACAACGCGTTTCTCGGCCGATAAAGCTCACTGGCCGTTTCATCAGGTAAGTATGATATACTTACCTGATGAAACGGCCAGTGAGCTTTATCGCTTTATCTTTTAAATTTTTTTTACCTAACATTTTGTCCGCTGACTTCCTTTTTTATTGGTAATTTCAAAAACATTTTTTTAGTCACCCGTTTTTATTCTGTGACCTACTAATCTGAACAACAACTTGTATGCAAATTGTGTATTCTGAGCGTTCAACAAGCCTCAGGTGCATTTTTTGGTGTGTTCACGTCATACCTAGAGGATTTCCTTCCCTCAGCAAACAGTTGAGCCACAGCTGAGAATTCAGTACACACGCTGGTGTGCAGAGGACAAGCCTAAGCCGATAACAGCTACAAACAATCAGCGTGCTGACTGCTGTATTAAGGTCAGCCTGCCTAAATGCACTACTTGCGAGTGCCAACTCCATTGTGAGTATACATCTTGCTGAAACTGTGTTCTTTTGCCGTGTCCATTTGGATTTAGACGATATTGCACTATTGGTCTTCTGTGTTCTTTTTCTATCATAACAGATCTCCGACACGACTTCCATACATTCAGCGTACTGACTGCTGTGCAAAGGTCAGCCCGCCTGTATGCACTACTTGCGAGTGCTAAGCTCTTTGTGAGTATCCACTTGGCAGATACTTTTTATGTTTGTATCACTTTTGATCTTGACGATATTACACCATTAGGCGCTCTCTCTTTGTGTTTTCAGTTTTTCAGTTCACCCGATTTACCACCGGTTTGGAGTGGAGCAGCCTTCCAGAATTATTGATTCCAACAGTGTTGATTTCACCTATCTATCATTGACTCTGCACTTTATGTGAATTCGTTTGTATTTTTATTTTATTTTTTATTTTTCAATATTTATTTTTCAATATTCAATTTATTGTCAATATATGTAATATTTTATCACTTGATTCATACGTATGCACATTGTTTGGGATGAAGTTTTTTTGAGTACACACCACTATTTATGTGAGCCACATATTCACCAAACTAGACACATTTAGTTTCCCAGGTATACACACTAAAAAATATTTTATTCCTTTTGTGCTTTTATTCATATAAGTGCCAATACTAACACTATATTACAATTCATGATCACTATTAGATCCATATTTTGAATATATATTTTTTTCGACACGTTAGCACAGATAACACGCACATTTCTTGTGCATTATTATAGCGCACCCTATCGTATGATTTTATATCATACTTTTTTCACTCTGTGGAAGTGCTTGATTGGAGCCATTTTTCTCCTACAACAGGACAATGACCCAAAGCACAGCTCCTAGAACTATTTAGGCAAGAAGCAGTCAGCTGGTATTCTGTCTTTAATCGAGTAACCAGCACAGTCACCAGATCTCAACCCTATTGAGCTGTTGTGGGATAAGCTTGACCATATAGTTCATAAGAAGTGCCCATCAAGCCAATCTAACTTTTGGAAGGTGCTTTAGGTAGCATGGGGTGATATCTCTTTAGATAACCTCAACAAATTGACAACTAGAGTGCCAAAGGTCTGCAAGGCTGTAATTGCTGCATGGAAGATTCTTTGACAAAAGCAAAGTTTGAAGGACACAATTATTATTTCCCTTTAAATTCATTATGCCTTACCTTGTCAATGACTATATTTCTTCCTATTCAAACTCATTTCATGTATAATTTCATATGCCTAGATTTAGAGTTCTGCGGCCAAAGGGGTGCATTAGCTACGCATGCTTTTTTCCCCCGCACCTTTTAAATTCTGCTGGTATTTAGAGTTCACAGAATGGCTGGGTTTTCAGTGCGTTAGGCTCCAAAAAGGGAGCGTAGAGCATAATTTAATGCCACTGCAACTCTAGATACCAGCGGTGCTTACGGACGCGGCCAGCTTCAAAAACGTGCTTCGTGCACGATATCCCCATAGAAAACAATGGGGCAGTTTGAGCTGAAAAAAAAAACCTAACACCTGCAAAAAAGCAGTGTTCAGCTCTTAACGCAGGCCCATTGTTTTCTATGGGGAAACACTTCCTACGTCTGCACCTAACACTCTAACATGTACCCCAAGTCTAAACACCCCTAACCTTACACTTATTAACCCCTAATCTGCCGCCCCCGCTATCGCTGACACCTGCATATTATTATTAACCCCTAATCTGCCGCTCCGTAAACCGCCGCTACCTACATTATCCCTGTGCACCCCTAATCTGCTGCCCCTAACACCGCCGACCCCTATATTATATTTATTAACCCCTAATCTGCCCCCCACAACGTCGCCTCCACCTGCCTACACTTATTAACCCCTAATCTGCCGAGCGGACCGCACCGCTATTATAATAAAGTTATTAACCCCTAATCCGCCTCACTCCCGCCTCAATAACCCTATAATAAATAGTATTAACCCCTAATCTGCCCTCCCTAACATCGCCAACACCTAACTTCAATTATTAACCCCTAATCTGCTGACCGGATCTCACCGCTATTATAATAAATGTATTAACCCCTAAAGCTAAGTCTAACCCTAACACTAACACCCCCTTAAGTTAAATATAATTTTTATCTAACGAAATAAATTAACTCTTATTAAAAAAATTATTCCTATTTAAAGCTAAATACTTACCTGTAAAATAAACCCTAATATAGCTACAATATAAATTATAATTATATTATAGCTATTTTAGGATTAATATTTATTTTACAGGCAACTTTGTATTTATTTTAACCAGGTACAATAGCTATTAAATAGTTAATAACTATTTAATAGCTAAAATAGTTAAAATAATTACAAAATTACCTGTAAAATAAATTCTAACCTAAGTTACAATTAAACCTAACACTACACTATCAATAAATTAATTACATAAAATACCTACAAATAAATACAATTAAATAAACTAACTAAAGTACAAAAAATAAAAAAGAACTAAGTTACAAAAAAAAAATATATTTACAAACATTAGAAAAATATTACAACAATTTTAAATTAATTACACCTACTCTAAGCCCCCTAATAAAATAACAAAGCCCCCCAAAATAAAAAAAATGCCCTACCCTATTCTAAATTAAAAAAGTTCAAAGCTCTTTTACCTTACCAGCCCTGAAAAGGGCCCTTTGCGGGGCATGCCCCAAAGAATTCAGCTCTTTTGCCTGTAAAAAAAAACATACAATACCCCCCCCCCCAACATTACAACCCACCACCCACATACCCCTAATCTAACCCAAACCCCCCTTAAATAAACCTAACACTAAGCCCCTGAAGATCTCCCTACCTTGTCTTCACCTCACCGGGTCCCGATCTGTCCAGAAGAGAGTACGAAGTCTTGATCCAAGCCCAAGCGGGGGGCTGAAGAGTGACGTCCATCCTCGGGCTGAAGTCTGGATCCAAGCGGCGGCTGAAGAACTCCATCATTGGGCTGAAGTCGGAAGTCCATCATCGGGATGAAGTCTTCTATCAAGCCGCATCTTCAATCTTCTTTCTTCCGGAGCGTAGCGAAGCCATCTTCTTCCAAGCCGACGCGGAACATCCTCCTCAACCGATGCCTACTAGCTGAATGACGGTTCCTTTAAATGAGGTCATCCAAGATGGCGTCCCTCGAATTCCGATTGGCTGATAGGATTCTATCAGCCAATCGGAATTAAGGTAGGAATATTCTGATTGGCTGATGGAATCAGCCAATCAGATTCAAGTTCAATCCGATTGGCTGATTGGATCAGCCAATCAGATTGAGCTCGCATTCTATTGGCTGATCGGAAGAAGATGGCTCCGCTACGCTCCGGAAGAAAGAAGATTGAAGATGTGGCTTGATAGAAGACTTCATCCCGATGATGGACTTCCGACTTCAGCCCGATGATGGAGTTCTTCAGCCACCGCTTGGATCCAGACTTCAGCCCGAGGATGGACGTCACTCTTCAGCCCCCCGCTTGGGCTTGGATCAAGACTTCGGACCCTCTTCTGGACAGATCGGGACCCGGTGAGGTGAAGACAAGGTAGGGAGATCTTCAGGGGCTTATTGTTAGGTTTATTTAAGGGGGGTTTGGGTTAGATTAGGGGTATGTGGGTGGTGGGTTGTAATGTTGGGGGGGTATTGTATGTTTTTTTTTACAGGCAAAAGAGCTGAATTCTTTGGGGCATGCCCCGCAAAGGGCCCTGTTCAGGGCTGGTAAGGTAAAAGAGCTTTGAACTTTTTTAATTTAGAATAGGGTAGGGCATTTTTTTTATTTTGGGTGGCTTTGTTATTTTATTAGGGGGCTTAGAGTAGGTGTAATTAGTTTAAAATTTTTGTAATATTTTTCTGATGTTTGTAAATATTTTTTTATTTTTTGTAACTTAGTTCTTTTTTATTTTTTGTACTTTAGTTAGTTTATTTAATTGTATTTATTTGTAGGTATTTTATGTAATTAATTTATTGATAGTGTAGTGTTAGGTTTAATTGTAGGTAATTGTAGGTAGTTTATTTAATTAATTTATTGATAGTGTAGTGTTAGGTTTAATTGTTGATAATTGTAGGTATTTTATTTAATTTATTTATTGATAGTGTGGTGTTAGGTTTAATTGTAACTTAGGTTAGGATTTATTTTACAGGTAATTTTGTAATTATTTTAACTATTTTAGCTATTAAATAGTTATTAACTATTTAATAGCTATTGTACCTGGTTAAAATAAATACAAAGTTGCCTGTAAAATAAATATTAATCCTAAAATAGCTATAATATAATTATAATTTATATTGTAGCTATATTAGGGTTTATTTTACAGGTAAGTATTTAGCTTTAAATAGGAAAAATTTATTTAATAAGAGTTAATTTATTTTGTTAGAATAAAATTATATTTAACTTAGGGGGGTGTTAGGGTTAGGGTTAGAATTAGCTTTAGGGGTTAAAAAATTTATTAGAGTAGCGGTGAGCTCTGATTGGCAGATTAGGGGTTAATACTTGAAATTAAGTGTCAGCGATGTTAGGGAGGGCAGATTAGGGGTTAATACTATTTATTATAGGGTTATTGAGGCGGGAGTGAGGCGGATTAGGGGTTAATATCTTTATTATAGTAGCGGTGCGGTCCGCTCGGCAGATTAGGGGTTAATTATTGTAGGTAGCTGGCGGCGACGTTGTGGGGGCAGATTAGGGGTTAATGAATATAATATAGGGGTCGGCGGTGTTAGGGGAAGCAGATTAGGGGTACATAGGGATAACGTAGTTGGCGCCGGTGTACGGAGCGGCAGATTAGGGGTTAAAAAACTTAAATATAGTGGCGGCGATGTGGGGGGGCCTCGGTTTAGGGGTACATAGGTAGTTTATGGGTGTTAGTGTACTTTAGAGCACAGTAGTTAAGAGCTTTATAAACCGGCATTAGCCCAGAAAGCTCTTAACTACTGACTTTTTTCTGCGGCTGGAGTTTTGTTGTTAGAATTCTAACGCTCACTTCAGCCACAACTCTAAATACCGGCATTAGAAAGATCCCATTGAAAAGATAGGATACGCAATTGACGTAAGGGGATCTGCGGTATGGAAAAGTCGCGGCTGGAAAGTGAGCATTAGACCCTTTAATGACTGGCTCCAAATACCAGAGGGCGGTAAAAACCAGCGTTAGGAGCCTCTAGCGCTGGTTTTCACGGCTACCGCCCAACTCTAAATCTAGGCCATAGAAAATAAGGAAATGTCTAAGTGACCCCAAACTTTTGAATGTCAGTGTGTATGCATATATATATATATATATATTTATATATATTTATATATATATATATATATATATATATTGTATGTATATATACTGTATATATATATATATATATATATATATATATTTATATTTAAAATTAAATAGAGCATTTTCTTTAAAGCAAAGAACATAGGTATGTAAAGTATTGAGGATCTATGAGATTTGAATTTTAAAGAAAAAAAGATATTCTCTTTTAGACATTTGTGGCAAACCCAAAGAGGTAGAGTTAATCTATACACTGTAAATATGACATCTGCCTAATGAGGGTTGTGTTTGATAAAGTGCTGTAAGTTTGGGCACAAAACATATCAAATGGGCTGCCATTAGTGTTGTCTCTTGTTACCAACATTGGAGTGCTTTATGTGGAAATAATAAAAGTCAAGCTTTGCCTTTGATGTGCTTTGAAGTAATTTTACATTGCTGTGATTACAGAAAGGAATAAGCAGAGTGAGCTGCTGTAATCAGAATGTCTCTGTTCAAAGTTCAGTTTAAGCATGACAGTGACGTTGGATGAGCATAACTGTTCAACTGCATCTGCATTGGTTCATCAAAAAAAACAAAAGCTATTGTACTTTTTTTAAAATATTTTACCAGGCAAAGATGCTGGCATGTAGTCTGGCCTCTATTCAAAAAGACATGCAGTGCATTTTTAAGCAGGTTTGCTTTAGTCCACATATTTGATTTGTTTTTAAAAAAAATGCAGGCGATATATACTGTTAATATTTGCATGAATGGCAGAGAGTTTACAAGCACAGAGAAACTGAGGTGTTTTTATTTTCTGGGAGTTTTCTTTCACAGTTATTTTTTTCTCATTTGCAGTAATTGCTATTCTGCTTCTTAGCTTATGATGTCCTTTGTGTGTCAAGAGACATAAAAAAGATGAAACCTTTAATTGGACAAAAATAAAATGATGTATAATGCATATGTAAGTACTATTTTTTTCTGCATTGCTGTTTAGCATTTATGATGGTGCTTGCTAGCAGGAAGGTGACGAACATTTGCAAGGAGAATAAAGCATGTTTGCTCTTTGAATCGTATTCCAAGCCAGCATGGCTGCCTAAAGAATGAAATATTGCAGCTGCATATTTTTTTCCTGCAACATTTCACACATAGGGGCCGAATTATCAAACTCCGAGGCTCGCCAGAAACAGCAGTTATTAAGCAGGGGTTTTAAGACCGCCGCTCCATAACTGGTCCGCCTGCTCTGAGGATGCGGACATCAATCCGCCCGATCCTATACGATCAGGCTGATTGACACCCCCTGCTAGCGGCCGATTGGCCATGCATCTGCAGGGGGTGGCATTGCACAAGCAGTTCACAAGAACTGCTTGTGTAATGATAAATGCCGACAGTGTACGCTGTCGGCATTCATCGATGTCTGTTGGACATGATCCGCTGAGCGGATCATGTCAGACAGAACAATGATAAATCGGCCCCATAGACTTAAGATCTGCATATTTCATCTGGACCGCTTGATTTTGACAACAGCCTCCTGAATTTGAGGCAAGTTTTGATGCAAATGGTTATGCCAGCCTCAATTTGAATAAGGGTGCCAATTTTTTGGAAGCTTTCTATAAAGCCTGAGATAATTTTTGGAAGTGCTTTCATTAGACAAAAGCAATAACTGCTATTAAGCATACAAATAATAATATAAATCAGTTTACTTATTTTCCAAACAGCCCTAAATTCTGGACAAAGGTAAAGTTATCCTAAAGATAGATATTTGGACATATGTTTTTTTGCTTGTTTTGTTTATGTTTTTAAAATCTTTTATTTAATTAATGCAGACAGATTTGCAAATGTACTAAAGGGAATAACACATGTAAATATTTCAAACAATAGTACTGTAACCTTCAAAAACAGACAGAGATAGGTGTTAAATTTAGGTAAGTATTGTAAACTATTTAAATAATCAGCTG
The DNA here is from genome assembly GCF_027579735.1 of Bombina bombina. Classification (NCBI taxonomy): domain Eukaryota; kingdom Metazoa; phylum Chordata; class Amphibia; order Anura; family Bombinatoridae; genus Bombina; species Bombina bombina. Next base: position 403,232,282 of record NC_069499.1, read on the forward strand.
TTTCATAGTGAGTTCTATCTTGTACTTCCCAAATTAGGATAACAACTATTTACTATAGTATAAAGTTATCCCAAATGTCTTAATATAGCCAGTTGTAGTATGTCAGCTTATATCTTCAAAGACTTGCAGTATGCTACTTGGCGATAATAACGATGTACAGGTTGGCATATATGTCAGAAAATATTTACACTGAGCAACACATTTTCTATAAGGCAAGGTATCAGTATATTGACAATTTGTCTCAGCTTCTTAGTTTAGCGGTATTCAGTTTAACGGTTGTCAAAGGAAAGTAATAATACAACCTGTCAGCTGCCAAGAGTCGTATGTGAACAGGCAACGTAGATTCAGAGATGAACAGGAACTGTTAGAACCGAAAGCAGGGTCGCTGGCGGTAACGCTGAGCTGAGCTAGAGGAAGCGCAGGGAAGGAGAGAGATGCGGCCGTAGCTGATGACGTCAACAGCTCACTGCAGTTTGTGAGAAGAGCTCCCGTTGTCAGTGTAAGTTACCACAGAATGGTTTGGTAAGTGAAACCACGGACTTGCTGAGTAGTTCACCGCAGGAAGGAGAGTTCCAAGAAGGCTACAGTTTGTGAGAGACAACCTACTGAAGGTAGACTACAACATTAATCCAGCAAAGTATGCTAGGAGGAGGAACCTTAAAGGGACAGTCAACACCAGAATTTTTGTTGTTTAAAAAGGTAGATAATCCCTTTATTACCCATTCCCCAGTTTTGCATAACCAACACAGTTATATTAATATACTTTTTACTGCTGTGACTATCTTGTATCTAAGCATCTTCTGACCGCCCCTAATCACATGACTTTTATTTATTATCTATTGACTTGCATTGTAGCCAATTAGTGCAGTGTCTGCCACTAGCCACGGGCATGATCACAATGTTATCTATAGTGGTTTACCTGAACTACTCTCCCCTGTTGTGAAAAGCAAATACAAAAGCATGTGATTAGAGGCGGCCTTCAAGGGTTTAGAAATGATCATATGAGCCTTCCTAGGTTTGTTCTCAACTAGAATACCAAGAGAACACAACAAAATTGTTGATAAATTTAAATTGGAACGTTGTTTAAAATTACATGCCCTATTTGAAAAATAAAAGTTTTTTTTGGACTTGACTGTCCCTTTAAATAGCTGTATGAGAGGGTAATTAGCTACTTAAAGGTACAGTGGCAGAATTAAGGAGGAAAGTCCTGACACTCATAAACTCTCTCTTGCAAACAAAACCACACATACACACACTTTATTACAGACACACACTTTATTTCTCTCACAAACACACATGCAGACTCAAACACACAAACAAATACACTGACACACAAAAGACACACAAAAACACACACTCACTCACACACACACAATCACATACATAAACACTCATACACACACACACACATGCAGACTCAAACACATAAACAAATACACTGACACACAAAAGATACACACAAACACACACTCACACACACACAATCACATACATAAACACTCATACACACACACAGACCCAAACACACAAACAAATACACTGACACACAAAAGACACACACAAACACACACTCACACACACAATCACATACATAAACACTCACACACACACGCAGACCCAAACACACAAACAAATACACTGACACACAAAAGACACACACAAACACCCACTCACACACACAATCACATACATAAACACTCTACACACACACAAGCAGACCCTAACACACAAACAAATACACTGACACACAAAAGACACACACAAACACACACTCACACACACAATCACATACATAAACACTCACACACACACGCAGACCCAAACACACAAACAAATACACTGACACACAAAAGACACACACAAACATACACTCACACACACAATCACATACATAAACACTCATACACACACACACATGCAGACCCAAACGCACAAACAAATACACTGACACACAAAAGACACACACAAACACCCACTCACACACACAATCACATACATAAACACTCATACATACACCCACACACATGCAGACCCTAACACACAAACAAATACACTGACACACAAAAGACACACACAAACACACACTCACACACACAATCACATACATAAACACTCATACACACACACACGCAGACCAAAACACACAAACAAATACACGGAAATACAAAAGACACACACAAACACACACTCACACACACAATCACATACATAAACACTCATACAAACACACACACACACATGCAGATCCAAACACACGAACAAATACACTGACTCACAAAAGACACACACAAACACACACACAATCACATACATAAATAATGATGTTGCGAATAGTTCGCCGATGAATAGTTCCCAGCGAACATAGCATGTTCCCTTTCGCCGCTGACGGCGAACATATGCGATGTTCGGTCCGCCCCCTATTCCTCATCATTGAGTAAACTTTGACCCTGTACCTCACAGTCAGAAGACACATTCCAGCCAATCAGCAGCAGACCCTCCCTCCCAGACCCTCCCACCTCCTGGACAGCATCCATTTTAGATTCATTCGGAAGCTGCATTCTTAGTGAGAGGAGGGACAGTGTAGCTGCTGCTGATTTAATAGGGAAATCGATAGCTAGGCTAGTGTATTCAGTGTCCACTACAGTCCTGAAGGACTCATCTGATCTCTGCTGTAAGGACAGCACTCCAAAAAGCCCTTTTTAGGGCTAGAACATCAGTCTGCATTTTTTTTTTTCCTGTGTAATCTAATTGCAGTTGCCTGCCTGCCAGCGTGTGTGTCAGGCTCACAGCGTATACTGTGCCCACTTGCCCAGTGCCACCACTCATATCTGGTGTAACAGTAGTGTACATTTAAAAAAACAAACACTTTTTTGACTGTGAAATAATAGCAGACAGCTGCCAGTACCCAAGATGGCCGCCAATAAGGCAGATGGGGAGGGTTAGAGAGCTGTTTTGGGGGGGATCAGGGAGGTTGGGGCTAAGGGGGGATGCTACACCACAGCATATGTAAATATGCTAAAAAAATAAAAATACAAACAATTTAAAAACTTTTTATTTTAGTACTGGCAGACTTTCTGCCAGTACTTAAGATGGCAGGGACAATTGTGGGGTGGGGGAGGGAAGGGAGCTGTTTGGGAGGGATCAGGGGGTCTGATGTGTCAGGTGGGAGGCTGATCTCTACACTAAAGCTAAAATTAACCCTGCAAGCTCCCTACAAACTACCTAATTAACCCCTTCACTGCTAGCCATAATACACGTGTGATGCACAGCAGCATTTAGCGGCCTTCTAATTACCAGAAAGCAATGCCAAAGTCATATATGTCTGCTATTTCTGAACAAAGGGGATCCCAGAGAAGCATTTACAACCATTTGTGCCATAATTGCACAAGCTGTTTGTAAATAAATTCAGTGAGAAACCTAAAATTGCGAAAAAATTTAAGTTTTTTTTAAATTTGATCGCATTTGGCGGTGAAATGGTGGCATGAAATATACCAAAATGGGCCTAGATCAATACAATACAATAAAATTAACTCTACAAGCTCCCTACATGCTCCCTAATTAACCCCTTCACTGCTGGGCATAAAACACGTGTGGTGCGCAGTGGCATTTAGCAGACTTCTAATTACAAATAATTAAATTGCATGGACACACAATTCTTAAAGTTCAAGTGCAATAGAAATATAATGTGACAGGTACTTCTTTTATCTCTTCAATCATAGTACTTTTCCTCATGTTTCAGCATTACAATATCATTTAGAAATGTAAATAAGAGGACATCAGTGTTATTATATGTGTTAATTACTTGTGTGTGACAAAAAACAAAAACAAAATAGTTTGGTACAGAACATAAAGCTGTAAGTATGTAATTGTTGTGTGTAAATGTAATATGTGTCTATTTATTATGTGCAAGCAAAAGTAGTGCATTTGTGCTGCACCACTCCAGAGATATTGTTAATTCAAAAGAAGACAGTTAAACTGATACATTATTCTGTTTAGCTCTACTAAACTACTAAGGAAAAAAATCACACTGTTAAACAAAAAAGAAATCTCCTCATCTTCACTTTCTCTGTGACCATTAGTTCTTATCTTATCTGACTCACAATGATTTTTGATTTCCCTTCCCCACCATCATTACCATGCTGTGCTAGTCTGCTTGCATATCATGTCACTGGACACTTTATGTATTACCGCAATATAATAGTTGCCACTGGTGTTTTCTTATAGCTCTTTTTTAAGACCCCCTTTCCATTGATATAACAGGAAAGTATCACATTAGTTCTGACAATAATCACCTTGTCACTTCTTGTGGTCTTTTCTTGACATATGCCCTGTGCACCCTCATTTAAACACTGCACTTGCTTTGAGAGCCAGCAAGGGCGTGTAGTAGTAAGGCATAATCCAGAGTTATTTCAGACACAATGGACTAGATTTACTAACCCCTGGATGGACACAGGTGGACATCTCCACCCCCTGTCTGCCTGACATTGAAGCTAGTGGGCAGCAATATGCTGGCTGCATTTAACATTACACACTTCGAGGAAGCAGCGGTTTAATGACCACTATTTCTTAACTCACGGCTGTAGACTCACTCATGCAAGCCTGCAGCCAAAGGCGCTCCTAAATCTATTAAGAAAATGCAGTGTTTGCATGAGGTTGCAAGGGGCATATGTTTTCATGCCCTATGCACATTAAAAGCTATCACATAAACAACTGAGGAGGAAAAAGGATCGCTATATCTTGCTAGTTAGAAGAGAAAAGTTACTAATCCAGAGGGAAATTCTACTTATCTACTCAATGTTAAATAGAAAATAAATACATTTCGTTCTCATCCACTGCAAATTCTTACCTGTCCAGGACTAGTGGTCTAGTAGAAATGGGTATCTCTGGTCATAACTTTTACTAGAAGCATTTTTTGCTAATACATTAAAAGAAAAGATCATATTCAATAATGAAGTACATTTATGTTCATTTACATTTTCAATTTTATCTCTCATTAACATCTGCATGGAAAGAAAAGAATGTAGAATAGCATGTATGTAAACTTTACCTTTTTATAGAACAACCACATTTTGCAACAATTCACAAATGGTTACTGAAAATCTGTTCACTGGATGAGGCCAGTTGTGTTGCTGTTACATTTAGCCACCAATCAACAAGCGCTACCCAGGTCTGAACCAAAAATTGTCCAGCTCCTAAGCTTACATTCCTGATTTTCAAATAAAGATACAATTAGAACGAAGAAAAACTGATAATAGGAGTAAATTAGAAAGTTGTTTAAAATTGCATGCTCTATCGGAATCATAACAAAAAAATTGGGTTTCATATCCCTTTAAGCACTATATGGCAGCAGTAAATGCAACATTGTAACAATTGTAGACATATGTAGTATGTAGGAAAACTATGTGACCATGGAAATGGGAAAACCTACAGCAAGGAATACCAAGAGAAAGTGATACATTTGATAGTAGAAGTAAATGGGGTTTTGTTTTTTTTAATGGTATGCTTTTTCTGAATCAGGTTTAAAGGGACAGTCTACTTGATTTTTTGTTGTTGTTGTTTAAAACGATAGATAACACCTTTAATATTCTCCAGCTTTGCATAACCAACATTGCTATAATATACTTTATAACCTATAAGATTGCCTGTTTCTAAGCCCCAGCAGGCTGACCCTTATCTCAGTACTTTTTAAATCTTGTACAACAGCTAGACAGTGCTAGTTCATGTGTGCAGTATAGATAGCATTGTGCCCACTCCCGTGGAGAATGATCATGGTTATGCAAGAAACAGCACTGATTGGCTAAAATGCAAGATTGTAGATAGCACTGAGATAATGTATTGTCTAAAGGGGCTTAGATACAGATAATCATAAAGGTATAAAGCGTATTAAAGGGACATTTATATAGCTGAATTACATCTTTGAATAGAAACATATTTGCAATATGCATGTATCGGCAAATATGCTTCTAGTAAAAATTATAACTATTTTACTGTTAACATTTTTCTCTGCATGTGCACCAGCATTTTAAATACTGTAGTTCCTCAGAGCACCAGTGGGGCTTGTATCATGTCAGGAATTAACAAATTGAGTCATTACCACATGGTACAATTATTGTGTGTATATTGCAGGTGCATGGTGCATACTTAATTATACATTTGAAACATCTATAGCTTTTATTAGAAGTGTTTTTGCAAAAACATGTATATTACTAAGATGATTCTATTCAAAACTGAAATACATCTATGTTGGTTCCAATTTTGGCTGGAATGTCCCTCTAATATACGTGTTGGCTATGCAAAACTGGGGAATGGGTAATAAAGAAATTACTATTATTTCTAAACAATAACAATTTTTAAGTAGACTGTCCGTTTAATTTTGATTTCCAATAATGGACACTAATGTAGAAAATTAAACTATCATTATTTAGACAGCGTAACAAAAACAATAAAATGCAAACTATACAAATAGGGATTAAAAGTTCCCTTAGAATGATGCTGCCAGTCTCACTTTCTCCTTTTCACCGATGTGGGTGTGTATGTATATATTTGTTTTGCAATATGCTCAATAGCTTATGGACACATTTCATTACTTATAAAAACTGTCAAGGCATTTTTAAAATAACTCTTTTTTAAAAATACAAAAAAAAAAGGATAACATACTACCTGAATATCATGACATATAATTTAAACTTTTGTGACATTTCTTTCATGATTAAAAGAGTATACATTTAATGCATGATAGAAGGGTATTCCCAAAGAGATGAGTTAAAAGAAATACTTCTGTCAATTTTTCTTTACAGAAAAGCTTGACAACATAATACTCTGTAGAACAAGACAATCCTGTTTAATCACATCAGCTTTGCCAGACTGTGTTAAGAAAAACTACGACATTTGAACCAATGTTCTATTATTCCCATCGGAGAGCAAACCCTCAAAAGTTTGTCTTTGGAACTTAATGTGCTTTAGAAGGCAATATGTGATAATAACTTAGAAAAGTAAACAGTTAAATCAAAAGATCATCCAACCCTGCAGAGACAACAAAGAATTTGAAAGATTACTTTGCAATGACTACAGTCTCATTTGCAGACGTGATTTAGATTCATGTGTTTTAAGTAAACAAAGCATACTGTAGTGACACGTGTGAACACAGTAATTAGAGGATATTATTTTTTTTATCTGTCAAATTAGAGCTTCAATCTATAGATGAATATTTGTCTTAGAATAAAAGCAACATTTTACCTATGGAAAAAGCCAAAAACATTGAATAATTAAATAACTATCAGCTAGATTACGAGTTTTGGGCGCTATAGGGAAATTAACGACCTCCACAAAAGCGGCATTATTTCACCTCCCTATAGTGCTGCTATTAAAGGTTTTGTAAAACCTGGCTTGTACGGGGGATATGGTGGCATTGAGCTCCATACCTCACCCATATACAAGCAGTGTTTTGACGTGCTCGTGCATGATTTCCCCATAGACCTCAATGGGGAGAGTCGGCTAAAAAAAAGCATAACACCTGCGATTGCGGAAAGAAAAGCTCTGTAACCCAGCCCCATTGATGTCTATGGGAAAAACAAGTTATGTTTAAACCTAACACCCTAACATAAAAACCACATCTAAACACCCTAATCTGCTGCCCCCAACATCGCCGCAACCTACATAATGTTATTAACCCCTAATCTGCTGCCCCCAACATCGCCGCCACCTATAATACAGTTATTAACCCCTAATCTGCCTCCCCCAACATCACTGCCACCTACATTACAGTTATTAACCCCTAATCTGCCGCCACCAGCATCGCCACCACCTACCTACAATTATTAGCCCCTAATCTGCCGCCCCCAATGTCGCCGCCACTATACTAAAGTTATTAAACCCTAAACCTCTGGCCTCCCACATCACTAACACTTCATAAATATATTAACCCCTAAACCTAACCCTAACGTAACCCTAACCCTAACACCCCCTAATTTAAATATCTAAATAAAATGTAAAATTATTATCTAAATAATTCCTATTTAAAACTAAATACATACTTACCTGTAAAATAAAACTTAAGCTAGCTACAATATAACTAATAGTTATATTGTAGCTATCTTAGGTTTTATTTTATTTTTTTCACAGGTAAGTTTGTATATATTTTAACTAGGTAGACTAGTTAGTAAATAGTTATTAACTATTTACTAACTACCTAGTTAAAATAGTTACAAAGTTACCTGTAAAATAAAACCTAACCTGCCTTACACTAAAAACTAACATTACAATAAAATTAAAAAAAATATTAATCAAATACAATTATCTAAATTACAAAAAAAAATAAACACTAAATTACACAAAATAAAAAATGAAATTATCAATAATAAAAATGAATTACTCCTAATCTAATAGCCCTATCAAAATAAAAAAGCCCCCTCAAAATAAAAAAACCCTAGCCTAAACTAAACTGCCAATAGCCCTTAAAAAGGCCTTTTGCGGGGCATTGCCCCAAAGAAATCAGCTCTTTTACCTGTAAAAAAAAAATACAAACAAACCCCCAACAGTAAAACCCACCACCCAACCAACCAACCCCCAAATAAAATACTATCTAAATAAACCTAAGCTAACCATTGCTCTGAAAAGGGCATTTGGATGGGCATTGCCCTTAAAAGGGCATTTAGCTCTTTTACGATGCCAAACCCTAAGCAAAAAATAAAACCCACCCAATAAACTCTTAAAAAATCTAACACTAACCCCCGACGATCCATTTACAGTTTTTGAAGACCGGACATCCATCCTCATCCAGGCGGCAGAAGTCTTCATCCAAGAAGGCAGAAGTCCTCATCGAAGCCAGCAGAAGTCTTCATCCAAGCGGGCAGAAGTCTTCATCCAAGCGGGCAGAAGTCTTCATCCAGACAGCATCTTCTATGTTTATCCATCCGGCAAGGAGCGGGTCCATCGTCAAGACATCCGGCGTGGAGCATCCTCTTCTTCCTATGGTCACTGTAGAATGAAGTTTCCCTTTAAGTTACATCATCCAAGATTGCATATCTTACATTCCAATTGGCTGATAGAATTCTATCAGCCAATAGGAATTAAAGGGGAAAAAATCCTATTGGCTGTTACAATCAGCCAGTAGGATTGAGCTTTCATCCTATTGGCTATTCAAATCAGCCAATAGAATGCAAGCTCAATCCTATTGAGTGATTGGATCAGCCAATTGGATAAAAGCTCAATCCTATTGGCTGAAACTGCCAATAGGATTTTTTCCCCTTTTATTCCTATTGGCTGGTAGAATTCTATCAGCCAATCAGAATGTGTAATTTAGTGTTGAATTTTTTGTAATTTAGATAATTGTATTTGATTAATTTAATTTTTTTATTTTATTGTAATGTTAGTTTTTAGTGTAAGGCAGGTTAGGTTTTATTTTACAGGTAACTTTGTATTTATTTTAACTAGGTAGTTAGTAAATAGTTAATAACTATTTACTAACTAGTCTACCTAGTTAAAATAAATTTGAAAAAAAATAAAAAAATAAAAAAATCCCTATTATTAATACATATACTGTACCTTGCAGCTAAACAATTAAAAAATAAGACATTTACAGGTAGCTAGATTACTGAAACCCTTATAGAAAGTACTGTGGCTTCTGCTTCAATATACCATCAATATATAACCTATGGCTATTTTCTATAGAAAGCTATTTAAAGTTGTCTAACCTATCTAACTGATCTTCGAAAATTATTACTGATCTTTGAACATCCTTTCAAATAATATTTTAGAAATGTTTGCAACTATGGCTGATTATTGAAAACTCACCAGCAACTTTTTTTTGGCATTATACTGTAATGTATGTGCCCCTTCTTTACAATAAAACCACACTTACCTAGCTAAAGAGCTCTCAAGCAAAAATTTAAACTTCTAATTTTTTTTGAGGGACCTTGAAGTAATGACAAGACTTCTTAGATAATCTCACCAGACCAGAAAACTTCAGACACATAGGGGCCTATTTATCATGATGTGAGAGGACATGATCCAATATTGCGGATCATGTCCGCTGCAAATCGATAAATGCTGACAGCATACGCTCTCAGCATTTATCATTGCACCAGCAGTTGGTGCAATACCGCCCACTGCAGACTGCTGCTTCATAACTTGTGTTTCTGGCGAGCCTAAAGGCTCACCAGAAACACAGAGCATCAAGCTCTGTTCGGAACTTGATAATTCGGCCCCATAGTCCTACATATCTGTTTCTTCCCAAAGAAGATGTATACTGGTCCAATACCATAAGTGCCCTATACCATGGGGCCTATTTAAGAACGTGTGAGCGGACATGATCTGATATTGCGGATCATGTCCACTGCACATTGATAAATGTTGACAGTATACGCTCTCGGCATTTATCATTGCACCAGCAGTTTTGGTGAACTGCTGGAGCAATACCGCCACCTGCAGATTTGCGGCCAATCGGCCACTTGCAGGGGGTGTCAATCAACCCGATTGTATTCGGTCGTGTTGATTTCCAGCGATGTCTGTCTGCTGCCTCAGAGTGGGTGGCTCCATTCGGAGCCTGATAATTCAGCCATATAGTCTTACATATCTGTTTCTTCCCAAAGAAGATGTATACTGGTCCAATACCATAAGTGCCCTATACCATGGGGTCCATTTATCATTGTGCGGACAGACATAATACGCTATAGAGAATGCTGTTGAGAATTTATCATTACACCAGCAGTTCTTGTGAACTGCTGGTGCAATGCAACGCTGCCCCCTGCAGATTTGCGGCCAATCAGGGGTTTTGAATCAACCCGATCGTATTGGATCGGGTTGATTTTTGGCGATGTCTGTCCACCGCCTCAGAGCAGGCGGACAGGTTATGGAGGGAAAACAAAAGAAGGGCGACTCCTAGTGCAGACCAAAGTGATATTCAGCACCACGTATCAGCCAACCAAGGTTTAAGGGTACTCACATTTCGCAGCGCACCCAGTGGTGCAATTCACACAAACTAGTCTTTTATAGTGGCCCAGTGCACATAATCAGCTTGCTCCCAGGTGTGTGGACTCCGATGTTAATGAGGCAGGTATTCGTATCAAAGAGACTCAAAAAAAGTGCTTGGAATAAAAAATGCTTTATATTTAAAACATAGTGCAGAACATACAATAAAAGGTTTATTATCTATGATATATTTGCTAAGAGAGAGAATCGTAGATTTTATTATTGCATTTTGGTTTAAATTTCACTTCATGCTCACATAGAATATATTCTTTATACATTTTTTTAATCTTTTAATATCCGTATAGCCTATGGGACATTTGGTATACACATTATACACATATTATGTTCCAACATTGTAATAACTGCTTTGTAATGTAGGTTTCAAATGAATGTAACATCACTGGTTTACACTGTCACAACACTATCACAGACAACTGTTTTGTTACTTGTATCTGACGTCAATGATACACAATTGGTCTTTGCTACCAAGCCTTCTTTCAGTTTAGTGACCACAGCGCACCAATAGGGATGTGTCCAATCGCATGTCACTTTAACTCCAGCAGGAATAGTGCAACTCATTGTTATTCTGAATTGCTGATCACCGGCTACTATTGCCAGTTAAGATTTACTATTATATAGCATGTTTTATGCATATACGATCCACTTCGTTATTTGTATTTTAGGTAACAGTGCTTAACATGATTGTAGGCCACAACGACTAGGAGTTGGTTAATCGTCAATAAGTTATCATCTTGTGCAAATGTTTACTGGTTCTTATTTTCTGCTAAATAGTGTTCCTTTGTTAATTCACTATATTGGTTACAATGTGTATAAAAACAAATCAAATATTATATGAGCACATAAATATCCTTACTAACCTCTCAGGTTCTTAATAGGAATTGCAAATTAGTCACCTGTGTAAGAGGGAAGTATCTGATCTATGATTGGTAGTGGGTGGGTATATAGGAGACTCCATGTGCTATCAGTATTATAAGCCTGACGAAACGGCGCGGTAGATGCCAAGAAACGCGTAGCGAATAATACTTTTGGGTCTCTTTGATACGAATACCTGCCTCATTAACATCGGAGTCCACACACCTGGGAGCCAGCTGATTATGTGCACTAGGCCAATATAAAAGACCGGTTTGTGTGAATTGCACCACTGGGTGCACTGCTAAATGTGAGTACCCTTAAACCTTGGTTGGCTGATATAGGTTGCTGAGTATCACTTTGGTCTGCACTAGGAGTCGCCCTTCTTTTGTTTTCCCTATATAGTTACCTGAATCATGTTTAGATTCTAGGAGGTGCTGCCCGGACTTGTGCACAGTTTGCTGGGACACTGTTAAGTTCTCAGGCCGTCCTCCTTGGCATTACCTTTGCCTTCACACATTGTGAGTATATTTCATCACAATTACACTTCATTTTTTCTAATGCCTACACTAGGAGGCACCCTTTCTCGTCTCTATATCAGACAGGTTATGGAGCAGCTGCCTGAAGGCTCGCTAGAAACAAGGAGCATCAAGCTCCGTTCGAAGCTTGATAAATAGACCCCTATGTGTCTCTAAAGATTGCTCATTGGACATCTTGGACCATTGCATGCTAGTTTAGAAGCCTAGTACTGCCATGGTCAATCTGATCAGTACCCATGAAATTGTTCATAACATTATCACTGTCTTGAATCTCAGTATATTTTTCTTTGGTAGCCTGCTCTGCATATTAATCAATCTTATTCAGTAATAATAATTTAACTTAATATGACAGCTGTATATTCCATTTTGATAGTTTTTTTATGGCAGCTAAGGTCTGGTAGAAAATGCAAATAAACTTGTAACATGAAAAGTAAGCGCAAAATAAAACATATTAATCTGCGATTATTTTAAGTAAGAGAAACAAAATTTGTATGTGCTGGCGCTGGGGAAGTGCAAGTTAGTCTCACTATATTACTGGAAAAGGGGAAATCACACAAAATACAGAAAAATAAAAACAATGTTTATTATGAACTTATTGCAAAAACATAAATCAGCAATCAGCTTATAAATGTATTAAAACACAATAGTTACATTTAAAAGTAATAAAACTTTAAATGTACTACTTATCTTTGAGTTTCGGACAAGGCATTAATAGCATACAATGGCAAAGAGCAGGCATGTGACAACAACGATGTAGAGTCATTATTTATTCAATTAAAATCATCAGCAAAAATTGATGTATGAAACTTCTCTCCAAGATGTTACTCACAGACTCTCCATGTGATTCTAATTATTAAACCTTCAATTTATAATGTGTGTCTAACATTATGTCAATCATATCATTTAATTTAGCAAGCATTTTGCAAAGTAAGAGTGTTTTTCATAACAGACAAATAGTCTTATTACTAACTTCAGGTTAGTGCCTAGCAATATCATTCACTGGATTTTTACATCCCTCTATTTTTATATAAGAACATCTACTTCTGCAGAGAACATGAAAACAGAGTGAAAACAAATTTGTGTATTTATTAAAGGCAAAAAACTCTTAAAGGCATACAGTATATGTGTTAAATGCATATGTGATATACTGTATATTTGTATATGTGCTATATTTGTATGAATACTGTATATGTGTTCTCTAGAACATATGAACGGCTAATACATTAAAAGCTAGATTACAAGTTCATTGCTATTTTAATGTGAGTGCCCGTAAAGGAGCAAATTTGCCGTTTACGAATGCACGTTAAATAACCAGCCATTACAAATATTTGAGATGTTGCATATCTAATTTGCATAGCTTACCCAGTATCCTCTTGTGCATTGGTAACAATAGATATGGAGTTTAACTGAGTAAAGGCAAGCGGGCATACTTGTCTAGATGTGCTAATTGCCTGTGCAATTTAAATATATATATATATATATATATATATATATATATATATATATATATATATATATATATATATATATATATATATATATATATATATAAAAAAGAAAAAATATATAAGTGTTGTCAGCACTTCCAGTATTGCCAATAAGAGGGGTGGTAACAGTGATCTGAATTATAAGTACATATCAGACCACTGGTGCAAGGGGAAAAGAGTAAAATTAGCTAACTACTAAAAAAGTAAACAAAGCAGTTCCAATCCAGCACTAGCCAATCCCTATATATTTATATGGATATACAGCCAAATAGTGTCAAACCTTACAATAACAAAAGAATATGTGTTTATACTGTAAAGCAGTCATATACTACACGTAAAGGAGCATAAAAAAATAAGTGTTTATTTGGAGTAACACAAAGAGGTCATAAATAACAAACCATTGGATCATCTCAAAACTCCTATCATAGTGCACTATGAATATACCTCTCCAGCTGGAAAATAATATACTAACAATACACAATTGACTAAACAAAAAATAGATTCCTAAACAAAAAAGAGGGTAGCCTGTTTCAATTCACAGGTCAAAATAAAGTTCCAATTCTATGATGGAGGAGAAAAATCCAGTATATTCAAGTATCATGTATGATTGACTGAGTGAGATAGGCCTGGGTTAAATCAAGATGACTCAATAGCAGACTTGTAATTCCAAATACAACTTGACATAACTGGCAACCTGCAGAGTGGTTACGATGTGTTCAGCAACATGATCCGCCGTAGCGGTAAGTATTAAGGCAGTCCTAGACAGTCAGCAGCATAAACTGTGTATATCAGTGTAATCCGCCGTAGCGGTAGATACTTGCGATTACCATAGTTGCCAACATTTAAAAAAAAAAATTCCAGGGACACTTTGCAGCAGAGCAAGCAAGCGGGTTACTGGAGTATTGACGAGTTGCGACCTACTGTTCAACTGCTGCGCCCACTCAGTTCTGCAATCAAAACACACCCATTTGATAGTAATAGTCTATTTATATTTAAATAATACACTATATCTATTTATCATCTACCTATCTGTATATGTGTATGTGTATATATATATATATATATATATATATATATATATATATGCAAACAACAAGTGTTGTGCAAAAGAGATTTCCAGGGACATTTCCAGGGACAAATAAAATCCAGGGACATACAACAAAATCCAGGGACTGTCCCTGGAAATCAGGGACTGTTGGCAACTATGGATTACTTAGAGAGTCCCACTATCGTGGTGCCACACCTCCTAGGTTTCTTCTATCAATTTTATGGTACAGATAATTGATGTCCTAGGGTGCTCCTCTCTGTGCTGCTGTACTGCTCGGTGAACGAACTATCTGCAGTTGCATCTCCAGGTCAGTCCAGTCGTGAATCTCTGTGCTTGAAACGCTTAGCCTCTGTGTGTCCAATCAATACTGCTGCCAGCTACGCGCGTTTCACCCCTAAGGCTGTGGGGCTTCTTCTGGCTCCAAATTCTAATCAGTGAATAACAGGTGTTATTAGATTCCCTTTAAAGAAAAGTAACGGAGGAAAACTCCTCCCATCCTTGAAGCCTTTTAAATTGATTCTGTTTGGGACAAAATAGTAACATTGTTTAAACAAAGATAGTGATAATTTATTTCTTTGATACATATCTTTAATACTAAACAAAAAGTAATAATTAGCAAAATTTTAAATGAAAAAATTGCCTATTAAATGAAATAAAAAAATGCTCCTTTACAATGTAGTATACAGTTAATATAATAAGATATTCTCTCAAATTTAGTTTACTTCAAAACTATCAATTCCTAGAAAGATTTATTTGCTAAACTAACCTATATTTTAAAGCAACAACAGTTGCTATTATGGCCAATTTTAAATAGTTTTACCTATTTAACATAATAAAAGCTTTTTATTAAGAACCTTTTATTAGAAATTGTATGATATAGGACAAAAATACTAACGCCGGTATTTAGAGTCTTGGCTGAAGTGAGCGTTAGAAATCTAACAACAAAACTCCAGCCGCAGGAAAAAGCCAGGAGTTAAGAGCTTTCTGGGCTAACGCCGGTTTATAAAGCTCTTAACTACTGTGCTCTAAAGTACACTAATACCCATAAACTACCTATGTACCCCTAAACCAAGGCCCCTCCACATCGCTGCCACTCTATTAAATTTTTTTAACCCCTAATCTGCCGACAGCACACCGCCGCCACTTACATTATCCCTATGTACCCCTAATCTGCTGCCCCTAACATCGCCGACCCCTACATAATATTTATTAACCCCTAATCTGCCCCCCCCAACGTCGCCGCTACCTACCTACAATTATTAACCCCTAATCTGCCGACCGGACCTCACCGCTACTATAATAAAGTTATTAACCCCTAATCCGCCTCACTCCCTCCTCAAAAACCCTATAATAAATAGTATTAACCCCTAATCTGCCCTCCCTAACATCGTAGACACCTAACTTCAAGTATTAACCCCTAATCTGCCGACCGGACCTCGCCGCTACTCTAATAAATGTATTAACCCCTAAATCTAAGTCTAACCCTAACCATAACACCCCCTAAGTTAAATATAATTTAAATCTAACGAAATAAAATAAATCTTATTAAATAAATGATTCCTATTTAAAGCTAAATACTTACCTGTAAAATAAACCCTAATATAGCTACAATATAAATAATAATTATATTGTAGATATTTTAGGATTAATATTTATTTTACAGGCAACTTTGTATTTATTTTAACCAGGTACAATAGCTATTAAATAGTTAATAACTATTTAATAGCTACCTAGATAAAATAATTACAAAATTACCTGTAAAATAAATCCTAACCTAAGTTACAATTAAACCTAACACTACACTATCGATAAATTAATTAAATAAACTATCTACAATTATCTACAATTATATCAACTAAACTAAATATAGTGATAGTGTAGTGTTAGGTTTAATTGTAACTTAGGTTAGGATTTATTTTACAGGTAATTTTGTAATTATTTTATCTAGGTAGCTATTAAATAGTTATTAACTATTTAATAGCTATTGTACCTGGTTAAAATAAATACAAAGTTGCCTGTAAAATAATCCTAAAATATCTACAATAAAATTATTATTTATATTGTAGCTATATTAGGGTTTATTTTACAGGTAAGTATTTAGCTTTAAATAGGAATAATTTATTTAATAAGATTTATTTTATTTAGTTAGATTTAAATTATATTTAATTTAGGGGGGTGTTAGTGTTAGGGTTAGACTTAGCATTAGGGGTTAATACATTTATTAGAGTAGCGGCGCGGTCCAGTCGGCAGATTAGGGGTTAATAAATATAATATAGGGGTCAGCGGGGGTTAGGGGCAGCAGATTAGGGGTACATAGGGATAACGTAGGTTGCGGCGGTGTACGGAGCGGCAGATTAGGGGGTAAAAATAATATGCAGGGGTCAGCGATAGCGGGGGAGGCAGATTAGGGGTTAATAAGTGTAAGGTTAGGGGTGTTTAGACTCGGGGTACATGTTAGGGTGTTAGGTGCAGACTTAGGAAGTGTTTCCCCATAGGAAACA
Source organism: Bombina bombina (assembly GCF_027579735.1). Taxonomy (NCBI): domain Eukaryota; kingdom Metazoa; phylum Chordata; class Amphibia; order Anura; family Bombinatoridae; genus Bombina; species Bombina bombina. The sequence continues at coordinate 403,249,695 of NC_069499.1, forward strand.
ATGGGGCTGCGTTAGGAGCTGAACGCTGCTTTTTTGCAGGTGTTAGGTTTTTTTTCAGCCCAAACTGCCCCATTGTTTCCTATGGAGGAATCGTGCACGAGCACGTTTTTGAAGCTGGCAGCGTCCGTAAGCACCGCTGGTATTTAGAGTTGCAGTGGAGGTAAATTATGCTATACGCTCCCTTTTTGGAGCCTAACGCAGCCCTTCTGTGAACTCTAAATACCAGCGGTATTTAAAAGGTGCGGGGGAAAAAATACACGCGTAGCTAACGCACCCCTTTGGCCGCAGAACTCTAAATCTAGCCGATATTTTTTTGCTAGTGTAAAGTTTGACACTATTTGGCTGTATATCCATATAAATATATAGGGATTGGCTAGTGCTGGATAGGAACTGCTTTGTTTACTTTTTAAGTAGTTTTATATATATATATATATATATATATATATATATATATATATATATATATATATATATGAGCAACTGTAGGAAGAAGTTATAATGGATTAAAGTGTTAGGAAGACGTTATAAGAGGTTTTAGTAAAATCTATGGAGACTGTCTTTTTACTTTAGATATAGATTTGTGTTAATATGTGTATTAAGTGCACTGCACTAGGTTCTTTGCCGTGTCTCATGGCATGAGGACGAGGCTCCTATTTGAGCCTATGGAAGAATGCTATTGTGAGCACAAGGCTTAACTTGTAATAACAGCACACATTTGCGTGCACTTGTATTACTGAGTGGAGTGCAAATATCTTGCTTGCAAAAGTGCAATTTTGCGCTCCACTTGTAATCTAGAAGAACTGTAGAGGAAAAACAGAGGCGCCACATTGAGTAGTACAGTCTAGTATATCAGGCAGTTGGGTGATCCAGAGCCTCTAGTAGTGGCAACTCACCAGATGCAGCGGCTAGTCTGATGAAACAGCATTTATTGTTGCTGAGAAACGCATCGCTACTGCTACCCTTTGTGTAACAAATAAAGTTTACACTTTTACACTATCCGTGCTCCTGGACTTTCACTTTTATTTGAGCTTGCGGTCTTCACTCGGACTGCATCCCTCTTTATCCTCACCCGATTGACTCATCCGGTCACCTGCCTCTATGTCGGACGTATCCTGACGCCTCTCTGAGTCATACAGGCGACTGTGTGGGTCCCGTGCTGTACTGGACGGCACTCCGGTTGTGCCACTGCATCTGGTGAGTTGCCACTACTAGAGGCTCTGGATCCTCCTATTGTCTGATATACTAGACTGACTACTCAATGTGGCGCCTCTGTTTTTCCTCTACAGGTCTTCTTTGAATCATCTATCTACTAAGAGTGCGGCCTTTCACTGACTTTTCTCTCCATCTGTTTGCGGCCACAAGCACACCTCGTGCTGGGATCTTTGCCCTCTCTCCTTTTGAATTGACTTGTAATCTAGGCCTAACTGTTTGATTAATTATTTGTGCAAGCAATCATGAAAATGTTCCAATTCCTTACAAACATTGAATGCATATTTATTCATATGGGACACACATTTTGCTTTTAATTTGTTTCTCTAAACTTGACTAGCTAGGAAATAAATAACTTGGTTAAAATGCATTGCCATAAAGTCCTGCGATGTAGCAATATATTCCAAAGCGATGTTGATTGAGCCGGTAAAATATTCCAAACTGCCAACATCATTGTTAACAGGTGGCATCCTGAGAGGTGTTTTACTAAACATCTCAATGGGTGGCGATGCTAGCGATATATATTTCAATATATTTCAAGTAAAGGATCCCTTTGTAATGTATATCACTTAGCCTAATAAATATACATATGTACCCCTAAACCAACATAACCAACCCCGCAAACTAACCCTACATCGTTTAACTAAACCGCCAATAGCCCACCGCAATAAACGTCCAACCTATTAAAGGGACAGTCAACACCAAAATTGTTATTGTTTAACCCCTTAAGGACAAGGCCATTTTTCAATTTATTTCCCTTAAGGACCAGGGCTATTTTTATATTTCTGCTGTATTTGTGTTTAGCTGTAATTTTCCTCTCACTCGTTTACTGTACCCACACATATTATATATCATTTTTCTTGCCATTAAATGGACTTTCTAAAGATACCATTATTTTCATCATATATTATAAATTACTATACAAAAATGATAAAATATGAGGAAAAAATGGAAGAAAAACACACTATTTTTGACCCCCAAAATCTGTTAAACATCTACAACCACCAAAAAACACCCATGCTAAATAGTTTCTAAATTTTGTCCTGAGTTTAGAAATACCCAATGTTTACATGTTCTTTGCTTTTTTTGCAAATTATAGGGCAATAAATACAAGTAGCACTTTGCTATTTCCAGACCACTTTTTTTCAAAATTAGCGCTGGTTACATTGGGACACTGATATCGTTCAGGAATCCCCGAATATTCCTTAACATGTATATATTTTTTTTTAGAAGACATCCCAAAGTATTGATCTAGGCCCATTTTGGTATATTTCATGCCACCATTTCACCCCCAAATGTGATCAAATAAAAAATATTGTTCACTTTTTCACAAATATTTTCACAAACTTTAGGTTTCTCACTGAAATTATTTACAAACAACGTGTGCAATTATGGCACAAATGGTTGTAAATGCTTCTCTGGGATCCCCTTTGTTCAGAGATAGTAGAAATATATGGCTTTGGTGTTGCTTTTTGGTAATTAGAAGGCCGCTAAATGCCACTGCGCGTGTATTATGCCCAGCAGTGAAGGGGTTAATTAGGGAGCATGTAGGGAGCTTCTAGGGTTAATTTTAGCTTTAGAGTAGTATAGTAGACAACCCAAAGTATCGATCTAGGCCCATTTTGATATATTTCATGGAACCATTTCACCGCCAAATGTGATCAAATAAAAAAAATCATTAACTTTTTCACTAACTTTGGGTTTCTCACTGAAATTATTTACAAACAGCTTGTGCAAGTATGGCACAAATGGTTGTAAATGCTTCTCTTAGATCCCCTTTGTTCAGAAATAGCAGACATATATGGCTTTGGCATTACTTTTTGGTAATTATAAGGCCGCTAACTGCTGCTGCGCACCATACTTGTATTATGCCCAGCAGTGATGGGGTTAATTAGGTAGCTTGTAGGGAGCTTGAAGAGTTAATTTTAGCTTTAGTGTAGAGATCAGCCTCCTACCTGACACATCCCAGCCCCTGATCCCTCCCAAACAGCTCTCTTCCCTCCCCCACCCCACAATTGTCCCCGCCATCTTAAGTACTGGCAGAAAGTCTGCCAGTACTAAAATAAAATATATATTTTTTTATTTTTATTTTTTATAGCATATTTGCATATGCTGTTGTGTAGGATCCCCCTTAGCCCCCAACCTTCCTGATCCCCACCAAAGAGCTCTCTAACCCTCCCCCTACTAACTATTCCCCACCATTTTGTGTATTGGCAGCTGTCTGCCAGTACCCACTTTGCAATAAAATATAATTTTTTTTTATAAAATAACCTCAGTTTTTCTGTAGTGTAGCTGCCCCGCCCCTCCCCTATCGCTTTTTTAAAGTAACCCCCCTCCTTCTCTGCCACCCACCACCCTCTCTCCCACAGTCCCACTGCCCAGCATGTGCTCTGTTTGATCGCGGGTGCACGCACACACGCACGTACGCGCACCCGCCCCTTACCTCCCACACACGCTCCCGCACGCACCTATCATCTCTGCTGGCCGGAAAGGAAGTTCCCCAGCGATGGGCCGCCCACCTGCCTCCCTGGAATGCATCCCACCCACCAACGATCGGCACCATCGCTGACAGAGTGGCCTTCTCTGCATCGGTGTGCCAAAAAAGGTATTGCAGTGATGCCTCAATATCGAGGCATCACTGCAATACCTTGAAAGTGGCTGGAAACTTACAGGGTACGTCACTGGTCTTTAAAGACCAGTTTGTGTGTGACGTACCCTATACGACATGCATCATTAAGGGGTTAAGAAGATAATGCCTTTACTACCCATTCCCCAGCTTTGCACAACCAACATTGTTATATTAATATACTTTATAACCTTTAAACCTCTAAATTTCTGCCTGTTTCTAAGCCACACCAGACAGCCTCTTATCACTGCTTTTTTATCATGGTTTTTTATTTGCTTTTCACTTAATGGGAGTGCTAGTTCATGTGAGCCATAGAGATTACATTGTGCTCACACCCGTGGAGTTGTGCACAACACAACACTAATTGGCTAAAATGCAAGTCATAGATAAATAAAAAGTCATGAGATTAGGGGGCTGTCAGAGGCTTAGATACAAGGTAATCACAGAGGTAAAAAGTGTATTAATATAACCATGTTGGTTATGGAAAACTGGGGAATGGGTAATAAAGGGATTATCTATCTTTTTAAACAATAACAATTTTAGAGTTGACTGTCCCTTTAACCTCTAAACCGCAAATAGCCCACCACAATAAACCCTACACCAATTAACCCCTAAACCACCACAATGCCTCACTGCAAGAAACCCCTAACCTATTAACTCCTAAACCACCACTACCCCAACACAAGAAACACCCTAACCTATTAACCCTGAAACCAAAAAGAAAAAATGTAAACTATACTACTTAACTACCTAACAGCTAAACCCCAAAGAACCTTAATCTAACACCCCCCTAAGTTACACAAAGTAACAAACACTAAAATTACAAAGTATAAAAAACACAATGACAAAACAAACTACCAAAAATAAAACCCCTGAGTTATGCCTATACTAAAACTAAAGTCCCCTTAAAAAATAAAAAACCCTATACAAACACTAAAACCTAGACTAAAAATTGCCCTTAGAAGGGATTTTTTTAGGGCATTGCCCTAAAGCATTTAGAGCTCTATTACATTTAAAATAAAAAAAAAAATTCTATACTAAAATCAAAGTAACCCCCCCCCCCAAAGCAAAAGCTATCTTAAAAAAAAAATATGTCAAAATGCATTGAGATAAGGGCTAATAAATTAGCATATGAGCCTACTTAGATTTAGTTTTTAACAGAATATCAAGAGAACAAAGCAAAATTGATGATAAAAGTAAATTGGAAAGTTGTTTAAAATTATATAGCCTATCTGAATCATGAAATTATCTTTTTGACTAGGCTGTCCCTTTAAGGCGTGAGTTTGGATGGTACAGGGGTGGGACTGAGTGGTTGTGGGGGTTCGGCATATCTAGGATAAAGCTGTGCGTCTTGGGGGCATTTTTTGCCAGGTTGGGCCAAGGCAGTCTCCAGATTATTTATTTAACCTGAGAAATAAATAAATTAAGGAAATTGGTGAAAAGAAAGATAATACAGAGCTTCCAATCTGTGAAAGAACCAAAATACATTAGAGGTTGGAAGCTTAGCTATTGGGTACATTTGACAACATTGTTAACATAGAACTAGCCAATAATGAGACATGCAGAATAATGCATACTGAACAAAAGTCTAGATTTCATAACTTAGTCCAATTCAATACTTTGATATAAAACAATTGTATTAATTACAGTCATTGTGAGCCTACCTATACTATGTTTATTTCTGTTCATATACACTAGTGCACAACCTGTAATAAAAATCTGTTTTTTGGTTTAGCAAAGAATATGAGCTTTAATCAGTTTAGCTCAGCCTTTCAGTTTGTGCAGTGACAAAGCATAAAATGTGCAATAAATGTCATTAGCAATGTTTTTTTTTTCTTTTTCTTATGGTAGCTAATTTACTTGATTGCAACACAAAAGAGAATATAAAAGCTTAAAGGTATGACAAAGAGAACAGTTGCTGTATCTAAATACTAGTTATAGCAAAGCGGCTCTATGGTCAAAAAAAATGAATTTCGGTCTGCTTCACAGAGCTGCCATGGGAACAGCTATAAAAAGGAAGCCTGGTACTTATATTTGACTGATTGACTCAAGTGCTTCAGCAATTTTGTACCTGAAACTAACAAGTCTTTGCATTTTAGGCTAATGTAAAATATATTAGATTCATTATTTATCAAATAGCTTTTACATAGGATTATTAATGATACATTGCCGATTAGACTTTTTTCTGAAGGTGCATTTAATTAAAGTTTAATCACACTGGGACAAAAATCATTCACCTGTCATTTCTATTCATTTAGTATATAATTTCCAAACAATAATTGTCCATCTTTTAATGATATTAGCATCATACTTCCATAAATAAATTTAATTTAATTATATTTATATTGAAATATTTTTTCTTTCATGTATAAGAAATATCTACTTTAATCTTTTGCTATTGCATCAGAAACAAGATTCAGTGTTTACTTAGGGCTAAATTACAAGTGGAGCACTAAATTATCACACGCCCCCACAAACAGGCAAATTTGCCCGTTTGCGGGCGCGCGATAATTAACCAGTAATTACAAGTGGCTGGTTATTGCTACCACAAACTTCTGGTAGCAATTAGTACTTATAAAATTAACCAGGGATCAAATCTCAGTTTAATTTTATAAATGTGACCCAAATGCCACCTAAAATACTTCCTAGTGTATTTTATAAAAAAAAATAAAGATTGCAGCAACTTTATTTCTTAATAAAATTACTGCACTAGGCAGTATTTTGGTTTTAAAGTTGGTGGGAGAGGGGTGCCTTTACATTGGGGTCAATTGGAACTGTGTGTTCCTAGTATATATATATATATATATATATATATATATATATATATATAAGAGTCAAGTGCACTCACTTAATCAGCCAACATCCACCGGGGTGCTATGTGCAATAGTATACACATCAAAATATTGAAGAGATAGACACAGCACTCACCGGATTTGAGAAAAGTTAAAATATCACTTTTATTTCCTTCATGTTAAAATCACATACGCCCCAAACGTTTCGGTGTCCAACTGACACCTTTGTCAATGGGACAACATGTGAAAATAGCGGTATACAGTGCACAGATCTCACACCCCTATTTCTATCCCAATCAATTAGTGCTTCCATTTGCCAGAACCAATTGTGTGTCTCTCCACCGCCGTACATGTCCGCCTACGAATAAACAATGCCACATGGCTAATTAGCTTAGCCTATAAGAACGTGTCATGTGAAAATTACATCACTGGTAAACAGCACCGGAGAGAGACTATCACCTGGCTCAAGTGATCGGACTAAAAACAAAGAAATCTATATCTATGCTAAGTAGCTGTAGTGGTTAAAAACCAATATATTTACAAATTACAATATTTAAAATATTTAAACCACATATATACTATGCAAATAGTCAATACAAGATTCGAAAACCGTTATCCACTTCATGCAACCAGTAGTATGGTTGAAAATCAAGGCATTGTCTTGGGACAGCACTAAGTTGGACTAGTTTGGCATAATCATACAGTTGGACAGTCTGTCCATATTATAACATTATGATGCTTAAGAAAAAAACACTGAAGTCCAGCATCATATTGATTCCTTTTGGGGCTACAGTGTCAAGATGGTAGATCCACTGTGTCTCAAACAATTTTTTTGTCTATCTCCTCCCCTCTTGAGTGGGGGTACAAAATTAATTAGCATAGTTCGTAGACTGGCAGCTGCATTCCTAGCCTGTGCAAAATGGCGAGCCACTGTCTGATCCAAGGTACCATTTTTGATGGCCTCCCTAATGGCACAGCGGTGATTTGCCATTCTCTCTCTGAAAGATGTAGTGGTTTTCCCGGATTGTCAGATCCATGGTATGTGCTTTTTCTGCATATGTGGGTCCCCCGATTGAGTTTCTTTTGGAGCTTTTGACATTTTGTTTGGAAAAAAACTATGTTAAGTTTGAGCGTGACTTTTACCTGCAAACAGCTGGTACGGCAATGGGTTCCAATGTGGCTTTCATATATTCAAATTTGTTAAGGATATGTTATGAGACACATAGCATGCAATCACTTCTCTCACGACATATCAAATTCTATGTAAGATACATTGATGATGTGTTTTTTTTCTAGTGTGGAGGGGCTAAGAGGAGACCCTAAAATCATGGATAGGTGTTTTGAATTAATATTACTCTCCAATATGATTTAAATTTGAATATAGCAGAATATCTATTCCTTTTTTGGATTTAAATATCACCAAGATTGATTGTGATGATGGTTGGATGTTTGGAAAGGTTTGGAAGGAAATTCTTTATTGTCAGCTAATAGTTTTCATCCAGCACATCAGAAAAGGATTGCTATTTCCTCTCAACTCATGAGGGTGGTACGTAACAAAACGTTGGACAGCACTATTCCTTTTCAAGAAGGGGAAATGAAGGAGAAACTTAAGGACAGGGGCTACAGCACAATAGACATTGAAAAAACATCTGCTAAACTTTCACAACACAATCACGCATTCTTATTGAATAAATAGACACTTGAGAAGGTAACTATGGATACATTGATTTACATGTACATTGTTTATTTTGTATGTTAGAAACACAAAACATAAAACAAAAGATGAACATACAATACACTATAACCATAACTTTTCTTTCTGAGTCTGGGCTACTGACTAAAACTAACTCGTAAAAAGAATGTAAAACTCAGGTCCCAGACCGTGGAGATAACCAGAAAATTGGTGATACAGAGGATTAAAATATAATATGTCTTTATTATAATATATAAGTGTATATATAGGAAATGCTAAAAGAACCTGCAGCTGCGCACAGATTGAAAAAGGCTGTTAAAAAAACTATATAAAATTAAAACACAATCAGCTAGATTACGAGTTGTGCGTTAGGCTTAAAAAGCAGCGTTAGCCGGTCTTAACGCTGCTTTTTAATGCCTGCTGGTATTACGAGTCTTGAAGGTATAGGCTCATCGCTCACTTTTTTGGACAGACTTGGAAATACCGCAAAACCACTTACGTAAATTGCATATCCTCTTTTTCCAATGGGACTTGCATAGCGCCGGTATTACGAGTCTGACAAAAAGTGAGCGGTAGACCCTCTCCTGTCAAGACTGGTACCGCATTTTAAAGTCAGTAGTTAAGAGTTTTACACTACAACTCCGTAGCATAAAACTCTTAACTAAAGTGCTAAAAAGTACACTAACACCCATAAACTACATATTAACCCCTAAACCGGGTTAAAATAATGAAACTTGTTAGAGACCTCTCTCAGGACCACAACCCTCTGTTCTCTTCTGGTATCTGCACTGCAAAGTGTAAGGACAAGCACTTGGAGAGTTATCCATAAAACACACGTACAACGATATGCTTACAGAACAACTCTAATTTTATTGGTCAGGTTAGCCAGTTTATATACATTTCAGAATACATTGAAATCTGTAATCATTTCTAAGATAGGGAAGACCATCTTGCATCCTGTAAGTTGTACATCACATTTGTCTGATATCCTTGCAGACATTAGGTAAATTTATGACTGACATGACAAAGGAACAATGTAGGATCTCAAAATACACTAATCTGATGTATAGCTACCTTTGACCCAACTAAAATTGCTTGCATGAGCAGTGTTTTCTTGCACGTAGCTCAAGGGTTCAAAAGTACATGTGTAATGTGTGTATAAAGGTTACAATGCTTCTAGCTACAATTTGAATATAAAAGGGATACAAAAAGATACATTAAGATACATTGTAATTAAACATAACATATATATAATGATACAATGTGTGTATATGCTCCCTAGATATCATAATATTCTTATAATGCCTCCTTTTATTCTGAAAGAATAACATATAATAAGGAGAAAAAGCTTATAGATTGATATATATCTCAGGATTATTATGAGGAACAAAAGGATAAAACTTTACCTGAGAGTGAGGGTGTGATAAAGAGGGTAGGAAGGATGAGAGGGTGGAGAGTCTTTGGGGGGCTCAATGGAAGGAGTGCGTTTAGGAGAACGGGATGGGATAATGGTAAGGTATTGAGGAATGGAAAGAAATGAAGAAGTAGAAGGTAACATAGCCATGTAAGATTGATCATATTGATCATTGTGTGGTGATGATTTAGTATTGGGTGATGTGAATCTGTTAATAGCACATACACTAAGCTTAAACAATAGATATATTAGCAAGATAATAATAATAGCAATAATAATGCCTGTAATAATACGCATTCCAAGGGAACCTATCCATGAGCCAAAACCAAATAGCCAATCAAAACCATCAAAAGCACTATGTGCTTGTTTACGTATTTTACTTTGGACTTCATGTAATTTATTTATGTCTTGGTGAATTCTACCTGTATTATTGGTAATAAAAACACAACAAGTTGCGCCAATCCTAGCACACACACACACCCCTCTGCCGCTAAAAGATAGTCTAACGCCATTCTATTTTGGAGAGTGGTTTGTGCAATTTGTTCTTGTCTCATACTGAGTGATTCTATAGCATCAGTAGTGTAATTAAAAGCCTCATCTGTGAGTGTTGCAAAGAGATTAAGCTTATAATAAAGTCTAATAGATGCTGCGCTAGGTACCCAGGATGCAGACCATATTTCATTATAACTAGTTTTAACAGTAAGGCCTGATGCAGATGAGTCTATAAAAGCTGCGCTTCTACGCTGGCGAATTGTTTCTTTGGGCAGTGTGTTGTGAGTGCGTATTGCAGGGATGATGTATCCTAAATAGCATGGTGAAAGATGTGTGCATGGTATCATTTTTACAGCTCATTTTTCACATAACCAATAATAACCATAAGGTAAAGTGGGTGTAGGTGGACATAATGGATTCTTACGTAAGGGACGGTCACCTAGGATAGTTGCACCTGTAAAAGTAATCATTTCAGGTACAGTTAATCTATACCAATCATAAATGATTTTGTGTACTGGATCTAATGTTATAGATTTATTATAGTACAGAGAAATATAAGTGTGATCCCAAATGGAAATGCTGTTACGTGTTCTATCTATTAAACCACCATTGTAGGAAAATAACACAGTTGGGGGCCATGTTTTCATAGTATCTGGGTAAAAAACAGAACCATTATGATTCCATGACATTATGGAGCCATTATTAGCATAATTTACAAGGTGTACTTTTTGCTTTTCTGATAAGTCTTTGGATGAGTTACTAAATGTAAAGTTCCACATAGTATGAGAGGTAATTAAATGATGTAAATCGTCAGTGTTGAGAGGGTGACTATAATATGGATATCCCCACTTCTCTCCTTGAGGAGCATAACCACAAACCCAGCATGGTGTTGTTTTATTAGTCACCTTATATAAGTTCACAGTGGTTTTAATAAAAGAATTGCCTTTTTTCCATGATGTGAGATGTAGATCTCTTGACCTGCGGGAGTGAAATATATTGGCTTTTGGGGTGTCATTATTATCATCGTGCAGGGGCGCACCAGGACTAGGGATTGAACTTGAACTGTAGGTTGGGACTCTAATGGCTACAGTAGCCACTAGGCCAATGGCAGCGCCAGCAATGACTGTTATGAGTAACACATAGATGATATCTCGTCGGGTTGGGGAGCGAGCACTGAAGGTCCAGCGTCTGTCTTCCAATTCTGTGGGAATATCTTGATCCTGCTGGCATGGATCCATGTTGGGCTCTCGTCTGTGAGAACTGCGGTGCGTGTTACTGCAATGACCTCTGTGGGTGGTCCAAAAGGAGGATCCAGACTTTTATTCTTGTGCAGTCGCTTTACAGGACCTTGTCTCCAGGCTTGAAAGGATGTGTCGGTGTACCTGAAGGGGATGGCAAAGAAAGAGATACATCACCATAGATGCTGTTCAGTTTCTCCACAAGTTTTAAAACATATTCTGCTTGGATCACATTCAGCTCTCCCCTTACCACAGGAGCACCTTTATGTTTGCACCAAGGAGTAGGAAAGAGTCTGCCCATTAAAATTTCAAATGGTGAATAACCCGTAGTGGCGCTAGGGGTCATTCTGACTTCTGCCAATACTGCAGGTAAATATTCAGGCCAATTAGTAAAAGTACCATCAGTTCCCTTCCTCAACTTTTCCTTTATAGTTCTATTCATCCTCTCTACCTGACCTGATGATTCAGGATGATATGGGATATGAAATTTCCATTCAATGGACAGCAAAGTACAAACCTGTTGCGTTACTTGAGAGACAAATGGAGTACCTCTATCACTATTTATCTGTAGAGGGCAGCCAAACCTAGGTATAATTTCTTTACACAAAATTTTAGCTACTGTTTTAGCATTTTCTTTTGCTGTGGGAAAAGCTTCTACCCATTTACTGAATTGGTCTACAATAACCAACAAGTATTTTATGCCTCCTTTTGCAGTAGGCATATGTGTGAAATCAATCTGTAATGTTTGCATAGGGCCATCAGGTGGCGGTAAATGATCTAATTTACCATGTATTGTACCTCCAGGATTATTGCGTGCACATGTTAGGCATCTACTTAGTTGTGCATCTATTAGTGAGTGTAAATCATGTACTACATACCGTTGTGACATGTTATGTTTTGTATTTTTCTTGCTAATGTGTCCAAAACCATGATAATGTGATATAAAGAGTGGAGCTACAGCTTTGGGAATATAATTAAATTAATTCCCTAAATTAAATACAATTAAATACAATTAAATAAAATTATCTAAAGTAGAAAAAACAAACACTAAATTACAGAAAATAATAAGCAAATTACAAGATTTTTAAACTAATTAAACCTAATCTAATCCTCCTAACAAAATAAAAAAGCCCCCCAAAATAAAAAAAGCCCTACCCTACACTAAATTACAAATAGCCCTTAAAAGGGCCTTTTGCGGGGCATTGCCCCAAAGTAATCAGCTCTTTTACCTGTAAGAAAAATTACAAATCCCCCCCCAACATTAAAACCCACCACCCACACAACCAACCCTACTCTAAAACCCACCCAATACCCCCTTAAAAAAACCTAACACTAACCCTTTGAAGATCACCTTACCGGGAGAAGTCTTCATCCAATCCGGGACGAAGTGGTCCTCCAGACGGGCAGAAGTCTTCATCCAGACGGCATCTTCTATCTTCATCCATCCAGCGCAGAGCTGGTCCATCTTCAAGACATCCGGCGTGGAGCATCCTCTTCCAACAAAGTCTTCTTACTAAATGACGGTTCCTTTAAGTGACGTCATCCAAGATGGCGTCCCTTCAATTCCGATTGGCTGATAGAATTCTATCAGCTAATCGGAATTAAAGTAGAAAAAATCCTATTGGCTGATGCAATCAGCCAATAGGATTGAGCTGGCATTCTATTGGCTGATTTGAACAGCCAATAGAATGCCAGCTCAATCCTATTGGCTAATTGGATCAGCCAATAGGATTGAACTTCAATCCTATTAGCTGATTGATTCAGCCAATAGGATTTTTTCTACCAGCCAATCGGAATTGAAGGGACGCCATCTTGGATGATGTCACTTAAAGGAACCGACATTTAGTAAGAAGACTTCATTGGAAGAGGATGCTCTACGCCGGATGTCTTGAAGATTTACCCGCTCCGCGCCGGATGGATGAAGATAGAAGATGCCGTCTGGATGAAGACTTATGCCCGTATGGAGGACCACTTCGCCCAGCCTGGATGAAGACTTCTCCCGGCTTCGTTGAGGACTTAGGCCCGGTTGGATGAAGACTTCTCCCGGTAAGGTGATCTTCAAGGGGTTAGTGTTTTTTTAAGGGGGTATTGGGTGGGTTTTAGAGTAGGGTTGGTTGTGTGGGTGGTGGGTTTTAATGTTGGGGAAGGGATTTGTAATTTTTTTTACAGGTAAAAGAGCTGATTACTTTGGGGCAATGCCCCGCAAAAGGCCCTTTTAAGGGTTATTTGTAATTTAGCGTAGGGTAGGGCTTTTTTTTTATTTTGGGGGGCTTTTTTATTTTGTTAGTGGGATTAGATTAGGTGTAATTAGTTTAAACATCTTGTAATTTGTTTATTATTTTCTGTAATTTAGTGTTTATTTAGATTTATTTAAATTATATTTAAGTTAGGGGGTGTTAGGGTTAGACTTAGATTTAGGGGTTAATAACTTTAATATAGTGGCGGCGACGTTGGGGCGGTAGATTAGGGGTTAATAAATGTAGGTAGGTGGCGGCGATGTTAGGGCCAGCAGATTAGGGGTTAATAATCTTTAACTAATGTATGTGAGGCGGGAGTGCGACGGTTTAGGGGTTAATATGTTTATTATAGTGGCTGCGACGTTGCGGGCGGCAGATTTGGGGTTAAGATGTGTAGGTAGGTTGCGGCGACATTGGGGAAGGCAGATTAGGGGTTAATAAATATAATGTAGGTGTCGGCAATGTTGGGGGTAGCAGATTAGGGGTTCATAAGTATAATGTAGGTGGCAGCAGTGTCCAGAGCGACAGATTATGGGTTAATAATATAATGTTGGTTGCGGTGATGTCTGGGGTGGCAGATTAGGGGTTAATAAGTGTAAGACTAGGGGTGTTTAGACTCGGGGTTCATTTTAGGGTGTTAGGTGTAGACATAAATTTTATTTCCCCATAGGAATCAATGGGGCTGCGTTAGGGAGCTTTACGCTGCTTTTTTTTTTTTCAGCTGGCTCTCCCCATTGATTCCTATGGGGAAATCATGCACGAGCATGTTACACCAGCTCACCGCTGACTTAAGCAGCGCTGGTATTGGAGTGCGGTAATGAGCAAAATTTTGCTCAATGCTCACTTCTTGTCTGGTTTGTAAAAACCCGTAATACCAACGCTGTATGTAAGTGAGCGGTGAGCATAAACTTCTCGTTAGCACCGTACAGCCTCTAACGCAAAACTCGTAATCTAGGTGAATGTATTTAAAAATATTTCCCAAATTCTATAAAACAGGGGTATATATATTATCAAAAAATAGGGAGGATATAATCTAATTGGTGATGTATAACTTATCTGAAAGTAAGCCCAATCGTTGGTGTATAAAATGGAGGAGCCAAAAAATACACCGGCGTGAGTGGTTTTGGAGAAACCTGGAGTGGATCCATTGCAAAAAACGGAAGTGATGTCACTCGTATTGCGATATCGTACGTGTTTCTGTGGGTCCTGTGCCCACTTCATCAGAGATAGGATCCACTTCCATTCTGGGTCTCTTTTTATTTTTGGAGAACGGAAGTGCTTCTATTTTGTTTGGACATTTGTTTATTTTAATCCAAAATCATTTTTTATATATAAAAAACTTTTATAAGAGAATTTATTTGGGTGTTTTTTTGCTAGTATGATGAACTGGTTGAAAATGGACTATACTACTATTCCATAGTCCTATTTTAATAGTTTGTTAAGAATATTCAATATTTGATATAATATGCACGTATACAATTGATTGATGAAAAAAAAAAAAAAAAAATATATATATATATATATATATATATATGTAAAAAAAATATATATATATATATATATAAATAAAGATATAAATATAAATATAGATATAAATATTAGTATAAATATAGGCATATATGGACTCTAGGCAGGGAATGTAAATTAAAATATAAATAGACTAAGGAATGTAATATATTGTATTTTATTATATTATTGAAACTTTTTTATAAAAACTAATCATTTACATTTAAAATTATATTATAAAACATAAAATATATAATAAATATATGATATAGTATATATACACTATATATATGAGAATCTTCGGGAATGCTTGTCTTTATTGGATGTTTATAAAAAGGTGGCTAGATCTATGCCCCTGTTTAGACTATATAGTTCTCTTGTATTTAAATAGTGGATCCAATATGTTTCCCTTTTTCTTAAAGGGACAGTCTAGGCCAAAATAAACTTTCAGGATTCAGATAGAGCATGTAATTTTAAACAATTTTCCAATTTACTTTTATCACCAATTTTGCTTTGTTCTCTTGGTATTCTTAGTTGAAAGCTTAACCTAGGATGTTCATATGCTAATTTCTTAGACCTTGAAGGCCACCTCTTTTCAGAATGCATTTTAACAGTTTTTCACCACTAGAGGGTGTTAGCTCACGTATTTCATATAGATAACACTGTGCTCGTGCACGGGAAGTTATCTGGGAGCAGACACTGATTGGCTAGACTGCAAATTTGTAAAAAGAACTGAAATAAAGGGGCAGTTTGAAGAGGCTTAGATACAAGATAATCACAGAGGTTAAAAGTATATTATTATAACTGTGTTGGTTATGCAGAACTGGGGAATGGGTAATAAAGGGATTATCTATCTTTTAAAACAATAAAAAATTCTGGTGTAGACTGTTCCTTTAATTGTAATAATCTATCTCTACCCCATGACTTTGATATTAGCTCAATCGCTTTGATTGTGAATTCGTTTGGGTTTTTATTGTGAAATTCCTCAAAATGTCTACTTAGACCGTATTCGGATGTTTCTCCCTCTATGTTTTTTACATGCTCTAGGAGTCTGGTTTTAAGAATTTTCTTTGTTCTACCAATGTAGATTTTTTTTACATGTGCACTCTATTCTATAAACAACGTATTCTGATTTACAGTTCATGTAAGATTGAATTGAAATTTGTTTAGTGCTGTTGTTGATGATCCATTTGTTTTTTAGTTTGTTTTCGCTAGTCTGTTTACAGCACTCACAGTTTTTTTCTCCCACATTTGTAGAATCCTTTAACTAGTTGTTGATTAATCTCCAATTTTTTGGGGTTGTTTGTTTTTAGTTTTGTTGGAGCTAGAATGTTTTTAAAGTTTAGATTCTTTTCATATGTTACCAGAGGTCTCTAGGATAAGTTTTTTTCCAAGGACTGGATCTTTGCTTAGGATGTGCCAATGTTCATTTAGGATTTTTTCAATCTGTTTTGATGCACAGTTGTAAGTGGTGATGAATCTGGGAGTTTTGTCTGTATTGGTAGATTGTTTGATCTTGTTCTTTGGTTGGAGCAGAGTGCTTCTTTCCATAGTTTTCACTTTGTTGTATGCTTCCGAGATGTCCTTTTCATTAAAACCTTTTTTTTTTTTCCTTTAAAACCATTGAAGAGGCTTCAAAATCATCAATTTCTGTACAATTCCTTTTGAATACCATACGGTATATTTTTTATTCATTTTGGATGATGGCTACTCTTAGCATGTAGGTAGCCGTTTGTATCCGTTTCTTTGGTGAATGATTTTGTGCTAATTTTCTCACCTTTGATAAATATAGTGATGTCTAAGAAATGTATTTGATTTTTGTCCCACTCTTTTGTGAATTTTAGGTTGAAGTTGTTATGGTTAATCATTTCCAAAAACTCATTAAATACCATTAGATCTCCTTTCCAGATTATTAGGATGTCGTCAATGAATCTGAACCAATGGATGATATGATCGGAAAAAACAGTTCTTTTGCCATATTGTGAGGTCTTCAAACATGCCCATATATAGATTGGCAAAATTTGGGGCAAACTTTGTTCCCATGGCAGTGCCTGTTTTTTGGATATAGATCTTGTCTTCAAAGGAAAAATAGTTTCTTGAAAGGATTAATTCTATTGAATCGCATAGAAAACAGATTTGTTTTTTATTAAGATCATTTTTTAAGGAGTATTCAATAGCTTCTATCCCCTTATTATGTGGGATAGAGGTGAATAAGGCTGACACATCAAGTGTAGCAAAGGCGTAGTCATCATCCCATTTCATTTTATCTATTTTTGTAAGTAGATGTGGAGTATCTCTTATGTATGATCTAAGTTTCGGAACTAAGGGTTGGAGGAAGTGGTCGACATATTGTGAGAGATTGTTTGTTAGATTTCCAATGCCCGATATAATTGGCCTACCAGGTGGATTAGTTTTATCCTTGTGTATTTTGGGTAGGTGATAAAATGTTGCCATCTTAGGATTTTCAATTTTAAGAAATGTGTGTTCTTCTTCTGAACATATTTGATTCTTTATCACTGTGTTTAAAAGAAGAAGGTAATCATTTAGGAAAATGTCTGTTGGATCTGTTTCCAGTACCTCATATGTTGTTACGTCTGAAAGTAGACATGTTGCTTCTCCTATATATGCCTTCCTGTCTTGAGTGACTATTGAACCTACTTTGTCTGCCTCTCTGAAAATGATTGTGGTGTCTTTACTGAGGGTTTTCAAAGCTTTCTTTTCCTTAATACTTAGATTGTTATTCTTAATGTTATAGGATTCACATAGTTTATCCAGATCATTAAGGACCAAGTCTTCAAATATATTGATACATTTTCCTTGTGAGTGAGTTGGGTAAAAAATTTTTTGGTTAAAATGGCTGTGTTCAATCTCCATATCCACTGTTGGTTCTGTTATATTTTCCAAATCCATTAGATTCATTAGAGCTTCTCTGTCTCCATGGGTTAATGCTATTTCATCTCTGGTTGAATCTTCATTTCTTTCTCCTGAGAATTTCTTCGTTTGCTGTTTTTTAGTATAATGTCTTTGTAGGGTCATTTTTCTAATGAATTTGTTGGTATCTATAAATAGAGTGAAAGGATTGGGACCTTTTGTTGAAGCAAAAGAGCGTCTTTTTTTTAGGACTTCCTCTTCTATTTTTGTAAGTGATCTTTTGGAGAGATTGAAAAGTACTGTTTTTGTTGTTATAGTGTTGAGTTTTCTTCTATTTGAATACTGTCTTTTACTGCCAGTTTGTTCTTTCCTCCTCTGCATCCTCTTCTGTGATGTCAAACCTTCTTTTTTGTGGTCTTGTAAAGTTGTGTCCTATGTGTTCTCGTTTCTGTCTCGCATTTCTAAAACATGTGGTTGTTCGATTCTGTTGTCATATGCAGTAGGTGCTTCTTGATGGTATTGCCTGGGTTCTTTTCTCCTCCAGTTTGGGGTATTCATTTGTGAGTAAGAGTCTTGTTTTGTTCTATTTATTCTTTGGTGAGTGTTTTGTGGGGATCTATGGC
Organism: Bombina bombina; assembly: GCF_027579735.1. NCBI lineage: Eukaryota > Metazoa > Chordata > Amphibia > Anura > Bombinatoridae > Bombina > Bombina bombina. Next base: position 403,268,396 of record NC_069499.1, read on the forward strand.
TTGAATGTCTATTTCTACCAAACCTATATCTATCGTTTGGATAAACGTTGCTAGCATTATATTGGTATGTGTTTGTGTTATAATTCCTGTTTATAAAATAGTTTTTTGGGGGGTTCTTATACTTGTTCTTATTGGCCACACTCTTATATGTTCCATGGTGTCCCAAATGATCTCTTGTATTTGGTGTTTTGTTCGGAGGAATTTCTTTGTTACAAAATATACTGATAGAAGTAAGTTGTGCATTATCTGGGTTAGGAGTATCTGTCATATCAACAAATTCATTTTCAGGGTTGGTGTCTTTAGTTTTATTGGAATCATCTTTTTGATCTCTCAGTAATTTGTTCTTTTTCTTTTTTATCAGGTCTATTTCTACTTTTTTATTCTGGTTTCTATTTCTTTGTCTAATTGTTTATAATTAGTGATGTTGCGAACATAAAAATTTGGGTTCGCCAACGGCGAACGCGAACTTACACAAATGTTCGCGAACGGGCGAACCGGGCGAACCGCCATAGACTTCAATAGGCAGGTGAATTTTAAAACCTACAGGGACTCTTTCTGGCCACAATAGTGATGGAAAAGTTGTTTCAAGGGGACTAACACCTGGACTGTGGCATGCCGGAGGGGGATCCATGGCAAAACTCCCATGGAAAATTACATAGTTGATGCAGAGTCTGGTTTTAATCCATAAAGGGCATAAATCACCTAACATTCCTAAATTGTTTGGAATAACGTGTTTTAAAACATCAGGTATGATGTTGTATTGATCAGGTAGTGTAAGGGTTACGCCCGCTTCACAGTGACAGACCAAACTCCCGCAGTGGGTACAACATCATCATCATCATCACACCGTACGTCCATGTGTGTAATGCTGCCTGACTGAGACATATCCCTGCTATCTACATCCTCTGGCAATAATGGTTGCGCATCACTAATTTCTTCCAACTGATGTGTAAATAACTCCTCTGACAGAACAAGTGAAGCGGCTGTGGTGCTAGTGTTGGTGGTGGCGGCAGGTGGGCGAGTGGTAACTTGAGAGGTGCCCGAAGCTAAGCTGGAGGAGGATGGTGCGTCAAGGTTCCGAGCAGAAGCTGTAGAAGATTAGGTGTCCTGTGTTAGCCAGTCAACTATGTCCTCAGAACTTTTCGAGTTCAGGGTACATGGCCTCTGAACACTGGGCATTATTCTAGGGCCAAAGGGAATCACAGCACCACGACGGCCCCTGTGGGGTGGCCTGCCTCTGCCTGTCATTTTTTTTCGATTAGTGGTACTATGCGTGCAAGCTACTGTGACAACAGATATGAGTGGCACTGTGCACTGGCAGAAGTTGGCAGAGTAGACGCTGTAGGCCTGACACACACGCTTGCAGACAACTAACTGCTATTCAATCGATTATAGTCAAAATTGTTTGTTTTTTTAATGTACACTACTGTTACACCAGATATGAGTTGCACTGGTGTGACACTGTGCCCTGGCAGGCCCTGAAACGCACACGCGTGAAGGAAACTGACTGCTATTATTTCACAGTCAAATTTCTAGTTTTTTTTTTAACCCCTTAAGGACCAAGGCCATTTTTCAATTTCTTTCCCTTAAGGACCAGTGCTATTTTTACATTTCTGTGGTGTTTGTGTTTAGCTGTAATTTTCCTCTTACTCATTTACTGTACCCACACATATTATATACAGTTTTTCTCGCCACTAAATGGACTTTCTAAAGATACCATTATTTTCATCATATATTATAATTTATTATTAAAAATATTATAAAATATAAGGAAAAAATGGAAAAAACACACTTTTTCTAACTTTGACCCCCAAAATCTGTTACACATCTACAACCACCAAAAAACAACCATGCTAAATAGTTTCTAAATTTTGTCCTAAGTTTAGAAATACCCAATGTTAACATGTTCTTTGCTTTTTTTGCAAGTTATAGGGAAATAAATACAAGAAGCACTTTGCTATTTCAAAACCACTTTTTTTCAAAATGAGCGCTTGTTACATTGGAACCCTGATATCTGTCAGGAATACCTGAATATCCCTTGACATGTATATATTTTTTTTTAGAAGACATCCCGAAGTATTGATCTAGGCCCATTTTGGTATATTTCATGCCACCATTTCACCGCCAAATGCGATCAAATAAAAAAAATTGTTCACCTTTTCACAAACTTTAGGTTTCTCACAGAAATTACTTACAAACAACTTATGCAATTATGGCATAAATGGTTGTAAATGCTTCTCTGGGAACCCCTTTGTTCAGAAATAGCAGACTTATATGGCTTTGGCATTGCTTTTTGGTAATTAGAAGGCTGCTAAATGCCACTGCGCACCACACGTGTTTTATACCCAGCAGTGAAGGGGTTAATTAGGGAGCATGTTGGGAGCTTGTAGAGTTAATATTAGCTTAAGTGTAGTGTAGTAGACAACCCAAAGTATTGATCTGGGCCCATTTTGGTATATTTCATGCCACCATTTCACCGCCAAATGCGATCAAATAAAAAAAAATTGTTCACTTTTTCACAAACTTTAGGTTTCTCACAGAAATTATTTACAAACAACTCATGCAATTATGGCATAAATGGTTGTAAATGCTTCTCTGGGATTCTCTTTGTTCAGAAATAGCAGACTTATATGGCTTTGGTGTTGCTTTTTGGTAATTAGAAGGCTGCTAAATGCCACTGCGCACCACACGTGTTTTATGCCCAGCAGTGAAGGAATTAATTAGGGAGCATGTAGGGAACTTGTAGAGTTAATTTTAGCTTAAGTGTACTGTAGTAGACAAACCAAAGTAATGATCTAGGCCCATTTTGGTATATTTCATGCCACCATTTCACCGCCAAATGCGATCAAATAAAAAAAAAATTGTTCACTTTTTCACAAACTTTAGGTTTCTCACAGAAATTATTTACAAACAACTTATGCAATTATGGCATAAATAGTTGTAAATGCTTCTCTGGGATCCCCTTTGTTCAGAAATAGCAGACTTATATGGCTTTAGGCGTTGCTTTTTGGTAATTAGAAGGCTGCTAAATGCCACTGCGCACCACACGTGTTTTATGCCCAGCAGTGAAGGGGTTAATTAGGGAGCATGTAGGGAGCTTGTAGAGTTAATTTTAGCTTAAGTATAGTGTAGTAGACAGCCCAAAGTATTGATCTAGGCCCATTTTGGTATATTTAATGCCACCATTTCACCGCCAAATGCAATCAAATTTAAAAAAAACTTAAATTTTTTCGCAATTTTAGGTTTCTCACTGAAATTATTTTCAAACAGCTTGTGCAATTATGACACAAATGGTTGTAAATGCTTCTCTGGGATCCCCTTTGTTCAGAAATAGCAGACATATATGACTTTGGCGTTGCTTTCTGGTAATTAGAAGGCCGCTAAATGATGCTGCGCATCACACGTGTATTATGGCTAGCAGTGAAGGGGTTAATTAGGTAGTTGTAGGGAGCTTGCAGGGTTAATTTTAGCTTTAGTGTAGAGATCAGCCTCCCACCTGACACATCAGACCCCCTGATCCCTCCCAAACAGCTCCCTTCCCTCCCCCACCGCACAATTGTCTCCGCTATCTTAAGTACTGGCAGAAAGTCTGCCAGTACTAAAATAAAAGGTTTTTAAATTATTATTTTTTTAGCGTATTTACATATGCTGTGGTGTAGCATCCCCCCTTAGCCCCCAACCTCCCTGATCCCCCCAAAACAGCTCTCTAACCCTCCCCATCTGCCTTATTGGCGGCCATCTTGGGTACTGGCAGCTGCCTGCTATTATTTCACTTTCAAAAAAGTGTTGTTTTTTTTAAACGTACACTACTGTTACACCAGATATGAGTGGTGGCGGCACAGTATACGCTGTGAGCCTGACATACACGCTGGCAGGCAGGCAACTGCAATTAGATTACACAGGAAAAAAAAAAAGCAGACATGTTCTAGCCCTAAAAAGGGCTTTTTTGGGTGCTGTCCTTACAGCAGAGATCAGTTGAGTCCTTCAGGACTGTAGTGGACACTGAATACACTAGCCTAGCTATCGATTTCCCTATTAAATCAGCAGCAGCTACACTGTCCCTTCCGAATTAATCTAAAATGGATGCTGTCCAGGAGGTGGGAGGGTCTGGGAGGGAGGGTCTGCTGCTGATTGGTTGTAATGTGTCTGCTGACTGTGAGGTAAAGGGTCAAAGTTTACTCAATGATGACCAATAGGGGGCGGACCGAACATCGCATATGTTCGCCCACCATATGCGAATGCGAACATGCTATGTTCGCCGGGAACTATTCGCAACATCACTATTTATAATAGACATCATCTTTGTAAGGTTCAAGTAGTTGTCTAATCTCTAGGATTTCTTCTTTGATTTTTAAGAAGTTTTGTTCCCTGAATCTTATTAGGATATTCATGATTATTTTACAGCATTCATCCATTGCACCCTCCCAATCCATAATGAGTTCAATGTCTGCTGCATTGAAAATGGGTGTTTTTGTTAGTCTTAAACCTTTGGGGATGATGCCCTTCTTAATATAATTTTCTAGGCCTATAATATCATGCCAATTGCTTAATTCTAATATCTTTAGTTTCTCAAATCTCCTGAATAAGTTCCAACGGTTTATATCAGGGGTTATACTAACTGATTCGTGGGTTATGTTTTCTGTCTCATTTACCAAAGACTAATTCCTCATTAGAGGTTTCCATATTTTATTTTATAGTTTATATTGTATACTTCTGTTATTAAGAAAAAATAAAATGTGTGATTGATAAACTATTTTGGTATGTAACTAGTTGATTTGTTGTTTAGTGCTCTGTTTTCACTGATTTAGACTGCTGCTCAAAACTTAGTGGTATAAAGAGTAAAATGAGAGAATAAGCGCTGTATAACACATGGAGGTGATTTTCCAGGTCAAAGGTGTATGGGATACCTTTAAGCAGCTGTGTTGTATTGGTTATACTTGATACCACTGACAAGTATGGTAGGTATGATGTGAAGGAAGGAAAATAAGGAGCGCTGTAAGGTCCCAAATAATCAGAACAAGAGATCCCACTATTACTATATTGATATATATGGTATAGTGTATAGCAAATTAACAAATGTACTTCTTTAATTGTTTATGACCCCACTGCTGTAAATGGTTATAAGATCATAATACTATAGATGGTTCTTGTGAATATTTTCCATATATGGTATATATAAACCAATTATGAGTAACTTAGTGTTTTTTATTTTGTGTAACGTAGTTGTTATTTTTTTGGAACTTAGTAATTCTTTATCGTAGATTTAAATAATTTGAGTAGGGTTAGGTTTTTAAATATGTAATATAGTTAATTTAATTTGTAGTTCAATGTAATTTTAGTATAATAGTTAGGGTAGGTTAATTAATAGTTCTATTCTAATTTAATACTTATGACAATACTTATTAATTGGATTACAAAATAAAATATGCAGTTCTAAAAGTTGTGCAGTTCTAAAAATTGTGGCCACAATTACGTCTCAATTCGAGGTTAAGAAAAAAAAGAGAGTAGACAATAAGTATCCTTATCATTCAATAAATTTATAGGCTTCAGTTAAATAGTCCCCCCTACTCTGTATCACAATTCCACCCCCTTGTCAGCTGCCCTGATGACTATATTCGTATTGCTCATTAATTTCTTTAGTGAATTTCTTTCTTGAGAAATCAAATTATCATTATGTTTATTGAGCAAACTGGTCCTTTTCTTATGGAAAAGGTTAAATACTTCCTCCATTACTAATATCGTGAAAACCGGTATTTGGTCTCCCTGTGTGCCTACAGGGTAGAAGGTGGAAGGTAATTTTTTTGCTGCTATGGTTAATCTTTATCTCTTCCTCATATACTGAGATATTGAAAAGCTTTTCTATTGTAGTTAGACTCTCATTGACATCCTGAGCTCTAACTCCTAGATCCTCTAATAATTTTAAAATATTTAATGTTTCCACATCCTCGCCTTCTAGATGATCCTTATTTGGTTCTTGATTGGAGTCTACTGAATGTTTAATATAAAACGTTAAAGGACCAATTTTCTAACAAACGTCTGAATGTCTATAAAGACCTCAAATTCATTAGGTAAGGTTTTAGGTGAAAAACTCAAACATTTATTTAAAAGTTTAATATCATTAGAATCTAATTCTATATTAGCTAGATTAAAAATACCTACTCTCTCTCTCTTCCTCTCATCTCTGCCTTCTGTTTGGCTGTTGCGACTTTAATTCCCCCTCTATTCCCTCTTCTTGTTCTAAAGTTCTTTTGTTTTGTCTCTGTCTGGTTTCCCAGACTGTTTGATTGGGACTCCTTTGTACTGGATCTAATCTGTGATAGTGTAGTTGGGGTGTATTCCCTAAAAAAATATTGCAATTATTATTGGTAGGGTATTCCTCTGTTTGATTATTTCTCCAATCATTATTATTAGATCTACCGTTAATAGGATGGTCAACTTTGGGACGTGCCTCTTGTACAGACCAACTAGATTGATTCGTACATTGATCTAAAACTTGAAATCTATTAGATGTATGAATATGCAGACTATGGGAATGTTGTTCTCTTTGATTCTCTCTCCTACTAAAATTCTGCTGATCAACTGTAGTATACCTTTTAAACTTCACTTGATTCCAATTACCTTGGTTGGTATTATTATGATGTTGATACCCATTGGGACTGTTAGTATTACCATTGTTGGTATTGTTATGATGTTGATACCCATTGTGACCATTAATGTTACTATTATTAGGGACTATTTTATTTTAATTAATATTTCCTTTAGTTCTTCTATTGGTAGATCTATCAGTTCTATTATCTGAAAGCCAATTTCCATTGAAGTTATTGGCATCTGACTGTTTGCTTTGTCCATAATTTTTAGCTTCATTAGCATGTGAAATCTGGCCTCTATTAATTAAACACATATTTTGTGTTTTCTTTTTAAAATTATAAACTTTATCCTCTTTAAAATCTTGAATATCACAAGTTAGTTTTTGTTGCTTCATTATCATAAGATCATTATCTAATTTTCTAATCCTATTCTGCATACTCTTATTTCTAGTTTCCAATTTCTCTTCTTTTTGTATACCTGTACTTTGGGAAGTAGATCATCCAAATCACTTTTTATTCTATTTAGTTTAAACTCCCTATATTTATAAAGAGTACTTTAATAAATTTTATAGAGTACTCATGTAGTGCATCCTCCCATTCACTTGTATACTCAACATCTTCCAGGTCAAAAGCTGGATATTTAAAAATTTGTAGACCTCTAGGGATAATATTGTGAAGTACATAATTGTCTAGGAGTATTAAATCTTGCCATTCACGTGTATCTTGTTGCAACAATTTTTCAAGTTTCTTAAAAAGAATATCAGGAGATTCTATATTAATGTTGATACTTTGAGTATCAGTGGTGAGATCTAACTCACATATTCTATTGTTTCTAGATGCATAATCACCAAAGGTCTCAAAACTAGATCCCTGAGCTGTAATGCTGCCAAATTACCAAAAGATACAGTAAAAACACACTCACACAAAATTAATTGGCGCTAACAGCCCTTGCTAGGTGAAATTTTAAAAGTTATCTAATAGTTCACTACCTTGAACTTAAAATATAAATATATCTATTATGACAGAACACACAAAAATATAACTATAATCAAAAACAAATTTCTATAATCAAACAGCACCCTGTTTGAAATATCTATAAACAAGCTAAGCAGTGTAAAATAAACAATAATATATGCAATCTATGTACAGTTATACAGGAAATAGTGTTTCCAACATTTCCAAAATGCAAAGTCCAAATTTCAAAATCCAAATTTAGGATGTGTACATGGAGTCTGATGCTGCCTATTTTACCAAATGTATCCTTCACACCAAATGGAGTAGGGCAGAAGCTTGAATTCTAGCATTCTATAAGAAAATAGCTCAAAAACATACTTAAGTGTGATAATCAACAACTCACAGAAGCGCACACTTAAAGTTGCACTCACAGAGATTCATGGGGGTGACCCCAGATCTTTGAAAATACAGGCTATCGACTGGATACCTAATAGCTGTAGTAATAGATTAGTCAGTTTAAGAAAACAAGAAACTTTTTGGATTCAGAAACTTAAGAGTCTACATCCTAAAGTCCTAAATATTGACATAGATATAGCGGCCTTTATGTAATTGACAGATTATAGGGTTCCTTTCTAGGGTTAATTTGAGTTACACGTCACATAATATGTGGTAGTAAGGGTTTTAGTACTATGCTATTTAAAGTGTATATACTTTTTAGATTTATTCCATAAAGGGTTTTTGTTTATTTAATATCTAGTAGTTATTCTATGAAGTCCAAATGAAATCTCTCTCTTTCTTAATGTTGTCTCTATATTCTCTTTCCATTTTGCCTCTATTTAGGGTTCAAATGAATTTCTGTAGCAATATTAAGTACGTAGTTTTTCATAACAGATTTTTCAATTGTATTGTTTTATTATATGTAGGAAATTTTATTTGCTTGTGCATATAACTTAGGTTTTTAATAATCTTCATAACGGTAATATATTGATCTTTTTATTTTTGATGTTAAAAGTATGTTTATAATTATATGAAGTTTTAGATATGGAATATAACTTCAGCATTTTAAATGAAAAACTCTAAAAGTAGTTGTTTTGTTTGTTTTGAATATGTATATATATAAAATTGTTGTGTGTTTTCTTGCACGGCCATATATCATCTTATAAGGGACATTGGATTGCATCCAATAGCAAAGCCAGTGAAGGTTTTTAAGTGGGACGGATATCCCATCTAGCCATCTCAAAATTGTCTACCCTCTTGAAAAAGTGAAGAGGTTAATCAAGGCTTGCTTTTGACTGTCCAGGTATTCGTAGCTCTGGAGGCGGAGTTCCCAATAGTTATAGTTCACATTCGGACATCAGGAAGGAACGCTGGATTTCTACCACGCCGTGAAGCCGGGACCAGATAACGAAAAGACTGCATCACTGAGTATTGAGCACCTGAAAGGGGAATGCTATACATTGTTTTTATCATATGAAGTCAACTCTGTTTTTACTGCATTAAGTTTATTAAACATTGTAAGTGCAATTTTAAGTTTGCGCTTCTGTGAGTTGTTGATTACCACACTTGAGTCTATTTTTGGGCTTTTTTCTTCTAGAATTCAAGCTTATTTGGTCATAACTAAGGGTGTTATGCATGGCGGCAAAAGAACACAGCATTCCAAGACAAACACTTGCTACCCACAGTAAAATTTGGTGCATGTTTCATCATGCTGTGGGGCTGTGTGGCCAGTGTCGGTACTGGGAATCTTGTTAAAGTTGAGGGTCGCATGGATTCCACTCAATATCAGCAGATACTTGAGAATAATGTTGAGGATTCAGTCACAAAGTTGAATTTATGCCGGGGCTGGATATTTCAACAAGACAATGACCCAAAACACTGCTCAAAATCTACTCTGGCATTTTTGCAGAGGAACAAGTACAATGTTCTGGAATGGCCATCCCAGTCCCCAGACCTGAATATCATTGAAAATCTGTGGGGTGATTTGAAGCGGGCTGTCCATGCTCGGCAACCATCAAACCTAACTGAACTGGAGATGTTTTGCAAGGAGGAATGGTCTAAAATACCTTCATCCAGAATCCAGACAATCATTACAAGCTATAGGAAGCGTCTAGAGGCTGTTATTTCTGCTAAAGGAGGCTCTACTAAATAAGGCTCTACTAAATATTGATGCAATATTTCTGTTTGGGTACCCAAATTTATGCACCGGTCTAATTTCATTTTGATCCATATTGCACATTTTCTGTTAATCCAATAAACCTCATTTCACTACTGAAATATTAATGTGTCCTTCAGTTATTTGATAGATTAAATTGAAATTGCTGATCCAAACACCCAATTATTTATAAATAAAAATCATAGAAATTGTCAGGGGTGCCTAAACTTTTGCATACAATATATATATATATATGCATATATATATATATATATATATATATATATATACACACTGTATATATACACGTTTAAACATATATATTTATGTGTTAATATGTGTATATACACATATTGAAACATAAATATATATGTATATCAGCATATACATATATATTTACAAATGCTGCCATCGCTGCGCTACTTACCCCCTTTACTGCACAATGTTCTGATGCCCTGCCTAACAGCATCAGAACGAGGCTCCCATAGGAGCCTATGGAAGTGTGCTCTTGAGGTCGCATTCGCATTGCTGAAAACTTGTAATACCAGCGCACATTAGCGTGCACTGGTATTACATAGTGAAGCGCTAATATCGCTTACATGAAAGTGATATATAGCGCTCCACTTGTAAGCTGGCCCTTAAATAGTCTAATGAACAATGAAAAACATGCTATTCAGATATTAATACTTTATTAACAATTCTGGGCCAGATTACAAGTGGAGTGCTAAATATCGCTTTCATGAAAGCAATATTTGTGCTCCACTGCGTAATACCAGCGACCTTGCATTCACATTGCTGGGAAGCATTGCGCTCATATGTGTTTTTGTTCGTGTTTATGTTCATGTGTCTATGTGTGTATATATGTATGCCTGTGTATGTGCGTGTCTCTGTGTGTGTATTTATAAATAAGGTTATGTGATTGTATAAGTGTGTATGTGATTGTATGTGCTTATGTATGTGCGTGTCTATGTGTTTATAAATGTATGCGTGTGCACATGTTTGTATGTGTGTATGTGTGTGTGTGCATATGTATGTGCTTGTCTCTGTGTGTGTGTATATATTTGTATGTGTGTGCATATGTACAGTATGTGCATGTCTCTGTATGTGTATATATATATATATGTGTGTGCATGTGTACACATGTGTATGTAAGTGTTTGTGTGCATGTGCATGTACATATGTGCGTCTCTGTGTTTGTGTATATTTATATATATATATATATATATATATATATATACAGTCGTATGCAAAAGTTTAGGCACCCCTGACAATTTCCATGATTTTCATTTATAAATAATTGGGTGTTTGGATCAGCAATTTAATTTTGATCTATCAAATAACTGAAGGACACAGTAATATTTCAGTAGTGAAATGAGGTTTTTTGGATTAACAAAAAATGTGTAATATGTATCAAAACGAAATTAGACAGGTGCATAAATTTGAGCACCCCAACAGAAATATTGCATCAATATTTAGTAGAGCCTCCTTTAGCAGAAATAACAGCCTCTAGACGCTTCCTATAGCCTGTAATGAGTGTCTGGATTCTGGATGAAGGTATTTTGGACCATTCCTCCTTGCAAAACATCTCCATTTCAGTTAGGTTTGATGGTTGCTGAGCATGGACAGCCCGCTTCAAATCATCCCACAGATTTTCAATGATATTCAGGTCTGGGGACTGGGATGGCCATTCCAGAACATTGTACTTGTTCCTCTGCATAAATGCCAGAGTAGATTTTGAGCAGTGTTTTGGGTCGTTGTCTTGTTGAAATATCCAGCTCTGGCGTAACTTCAACTTTGTGACTGATTCCTCAACATTCTTCTCAAGTATCTGCTGATATTGAGTGGAATCTATGTGACCCTCAACTTTAACAAGATTCCCAGTACCAGCACTATCCACACAGCCCCACAGCATGATGGAACATCCACCAAATTTCACTGTGGCTAGCAAGTGTTTGTCTTGAAACACTGTTTTCTTTTGCCGACATGCATAATGCCCCTTATTATGACCAAATAACTCAATCTTTGTTTCATCAGTCCACAGCACCTTCTTCCAAAATGAAGCTGGCTTGTCCAAATGTGCTTTTGCATACCTCAAGCAACTCTGTTTGGGGCGTGTGTGCAGAAAAGGCTTCTTCCGCATCACTCTTTTATATGCTGAATTGTTGAACGATGCACATTGACACCATCTGCAGCAAAATGATGTTGTAGGTCTTTGAAGGTGGTCTGTGGGCTGTTTTTGACCGTTCTCACCATCCTTTCCCTTTGCCTCTCTGATATTTTACTTCTGGCCTTAAGAAGAACTGTGCCTGTGTTCTTCCATTTCCTCACTATGTTCTTCACAGTGGACACTGACAGCTTAAATCTCTGCGATAGCTTTTTGTAGCCTTCCCCTAAACTATAATGTTGAACAATCTTTGTTTTCAGGTCATTTGAGAGTTGTTTTGAGGCCCCCATGTTGCCACTATTCAGAGGAGAGTCAAAGAGAACAACAACTTGCAATTGGCCACCTTAAATACCTTTTCTCATGATTGGATGCACCTGTCTATGAAGTTCAAGGCTTAATGGGCTCACCAAACCAATTGTGTGTTCCAATTAATCAGTGCTAGGTAGTTACAGGTATTCAAATCAACAAAATGACAAGGGTACCCAAATGTATGCACCTATCTAATTTTGTTTTTATGCATATTGCACATTTTCTGTTAATCCATTAAACCTCATTTCACTACTGAAATATTACTGTGTCCTTCACTTATTTGATAGATCATAATTAAATTGCTGATCCAAACACCCAATTATTTATATAAATGAAATTCATGGAAATTGTCAGGGGTGCCTAAACTTTTGCATACAACTGTATATATATACGGGGAGTGCAGAATTATTAGGCAAATGAGTATTTTGACCACATCATCCTCTTTGTGCATGTTGTCTTACTCCAAGCTGTATAGGCTCGAAAGCCTACTACCAATTAAGCATATTAGGTGATGTGCATCTCTGTAATGAGAAGGGGTGTGGTCTAATTAAATCAACATCCTATATCAGGTGTGCATAATTATTAGGCAACTTCCTTTCCTTTGGCAAAATGGGTCAAAAGAAGGACTTGACAGGCTCAGAAAAGTCAAAAATAGTGAGATATCTTGCAGAGGGATGCAGCACTCTTAAAATTGCAAAGCTTCTGAAGCGTGATCATCGAACAATCAAGCGTTTCATTCAAAATAGTCAACAGGGTCGCAAGAAGCGTGTGGAAAAACCAAGGCGCAAAATAACTGCCCATGAACTGAGAAAAGTCAAGCGTGCAGCTGCCAAGATGCCACTTGCCACCAGTTTGGCCATATTTCAGAGCTGCAACATCACTGGAGTGCCCAAAAGCACAAGGTGTGCAATACTCAGAGACATGGCCAAGGTAAGAAAGGCTGAAAGACGACCACCACTGAACAAGACACACAAGCTGAAACGTCAAGACTGGGCCAAGAAATATCTCAAGACTGATTTTTCTAAGGTTTTATGGACTGATGAAATGAGAGTGAGTCTTGATGGGCCAGATGGATGGGCCCGTGGCTGGATTGGTAAAGGGCAGAGAGCTCCAGTCCGACTCAGACGCCAGCAAGGTGGAGGTGGAGTACTGGTTTGGGCTGGTATCATCAAAGATGAGCTTGTGGGGCCTTTTTGGGTTGAGGATGGAGTCAAGCTCAACTCCCAGTCCTACTGCCAGTTTCTGGAAGACACCTTCTTCAAGCAGTGGTACAGGAAGAAGTCTGCATCCTTCAAGAAAAACATGATTTTCATGCAGGACAATGCTCCATCACACGCGTCCAAGTACTCCACAGCGTGGCTGGCAAGAAAGGGTATAAAAGAAGAAAATCTAATGACATGGCCTCCTTGTTCACCTGATCTGAACCCCATTGAGAACCTGTGGTCCATCATCAAATGTGAGATTTACAAGAAGGGAAAACAGTACACCTCTCTGAACAGTGTCTGGGAGGCTGTGGTTGCTGCTGCACGCAATGTTGATGGTGAACAGATCAAAACACTGACAGAATCCATGGATGGCAGGCTTTTGAGTGTCCTTGCAAAGAAAGGTGGCTCTATTGGTCACTGATTTGTTTTTGTTTTGTTTTTGAATGTCAGAAATGTATATTTGTGAATGTTGAGATGTTATATTGGTTTCACTGGTAAAAATAAATAATTGAAATGGGTATATATTTGTTTTTTGTTAAGTTGCCTAATAATTATGCACAGTAATAGTCACCTGCACACACAGTTATCCCCCTAAAATAGCTATAACTAAAAACAAACTAAAAACTACTTCCAAAACTATTCAGCTTTGATATTAATGAGTTTTTTGGGTTCATTGAGAACATGGTTGTTGTTCAATAATAAAATTAATCCTCAAAAATACAACTTGCCTAATAATTCTGCACTCCCTGTATATAAATATACACAAACACAGAGACGCACATATGGAAATTGTCAGGGGTGCCTAAACTTTTGCATAGAACTGTATATATATATGTGTGTGTGTGTGTGTGTGTGTGTGTGTTATATATATATATGTGTGTGTGTGTGTGTGTGTGTGTGTGTGTGTTATATATATATGTGTGTGTGTGTGTGTGTGTGTGTGTGTGTGTTATATATATATGTGTGTGTGTGTGTGTGTGTGTGTGTGTGTTATATATATATGTGTGTGTGTGTGTGTGTGTGTGTGTGTTATATATATATGTGTGTGTGTGTGTGTGTGTGTGTGTGTGTGTGTGTGTTATATATATATGTGTGTGTGTGTGTGTGTGTGTTTGTGTGTGTTATATATATATGTGTGTGTGTGTGTGTGTGTGTGTGTGTTATATATATATGTGTGTGTGTGTGTGTGTGTGTGTGTGTTATATATATATGTGTGTGTGTGTGTGTGTGTGTGTGTGTGTTATATATATATGTGTGTGTGTGTGTGTGTGTGTGTGTGTGTGTTATATATATATGTGTGTGTGTGTGTGTGTGTGTGTTATATATATATGTGTGTGTGTGTGTGTGTGTGTGTTATATATATATGTGTGTGTGTGTGTGTGTGTGTGTGTGTGTGTTATATATATATGTGTGTGTGTGTGTGTGTGTGTTATATATATATGTGTGTGTGTGTGTGTGTGTGTGTGTGTGTTATATATATATGTGTGTGTGTGTGTGTGTGTGTTTGTGTGTGAGAGAGAGTAGAATATTAGCTAATTTATCTTTTTATAATATGTATGTCTTCTTTACCATGCACTTTGCAATGTTAAAACATACAGTTTCAATCCCAGGAGTGTTGAGATTAAAACAGAGGTTAATTTGAGAGGAGTCAGAATCACTAATCTTTTACACCATGCATCTACCTAAACTGATTTTTTGACTTGCTGTGTATGATCCCTTACATGCTAGAATGCGAACAAAATAACAGCTAGATTTGGAGTTTTGTCGGTAACGACCCGAAAAGCTAACGCCGGCTTTTATTCTGGCCGCACCATAAAAATAACTCTGGTATTGAGAGTCCACATAAAGGCTGCGTTAGGCTCCAAAAAAGGAGCGTAGAGTATATTTAACGCAGCTTCAACTCTCGATACCAGAGTTGCTTACGCAAGCGGCCAGCCTCAAAAACGTGCTCGTGCACGATTCCCCCATAGGAAACAATGGGGCTGTTTGAGCTGAAAAAAAACCTAACACCTGCAAAAAAGCCGCGTTCAGCTCCTAACGCAGCCCCATTGTTTGCTATGCGGAAACACTTCCTACGTCTGCACCTAACACTCTAACATGTACCCCGAGTCTAAACACCCCTAACCTTACACTTATTAACCCCTAATCTGCCGCCCCCGCTATCGCTGACCCCTGCATATTATTATTAACCCCTAATCTGCCGCTCCGTAAACCGCCTCTACTTACATTATCCCTATGTACCCCTAATCTGCTGCCCTAACATCGCCGACCCCTATATTATATTTATTAACCCCTAATCTGCCCCCCACAATGTCGCCTCTACCTGCCTACACTTATTAACCCCTAATCTGCCGAGCGGACCTGAGCGCTACTATAATAAAGTTATTAACCCCTAATCCGCCTCACTAACCCTATAATAAATAGTATTAACCCCTAATCTGCCCTCCCTAACATCGCCGACACCTAACTTCAATTATTAACCCCTAATCTGCCGACTGGAGCTCACCGCTAGTCTAATAAATGTATTAACCCCTAAAGCTAAGTCTAACCCTAACACTAACACCCCCCTAAATTAAATATAATTTACATCTAACGAAATTAATTATCTCTTATTAAATAAATTATTCCTATTTAAAGCTAAATACTTACCTGTAAAATAAATCCTTATATAGCTACAATATAAATTATAATTACATTGTAGCTATTTTAGGATTAATATTTATTTTACAGGCAACTTTGTAATTATTTTAACCATGTACAATAGCTATTAAATAGTTAAGAACTATTTAATAGTTACCTAGTTAAAATAATTACAAAATTACCTGTAAAATAAATCCTAAACTAAGTTAGAATTAAACCTAACACTACCCTATCAATAAATAAATTAAATACAATTCCTACAAATAACTACAATGAAATAAACTAACTTAAGTACAAAAAATAAAAAAGAACTAAGTTACAAAAAATAAAAAAATATTTACAAACATAAGAAAAATATTACAACAATTTTAAACTAATTACACCTACTCTAAGCCCCCTAATAAAATAACAAAGACCCCCAAAATAAAAAATGCCCTACCCTATTCTAAATTACTAAAGTTCAAATCTCTTTTACCTTACCAGCCCTGAACAGGTTCCGATCAGCCAATAGAATGCGAGCTCAATCTGATTGGCTGATTGGATCAGCCAATTGGATTGAACTTGATTCTGATTGGCTGATTCCATCAGCCAATCAGAATATTCCTACCTTAATTCCGATTGGCTGATACAATCCTATCAGCCAATCGTAATTCGAGGGACGCCATCTTGGATGACGTCCCTTAAAGGAACCGTCATTCTTCAGTTGGATGTCGCCGGAAGAAGATGGGTCCGCGGTGGAGGTCTTCAGGATGGAGCCGGTCATCATCGGAATGAAGATAGAAGATGCCGCTTGGATCAAGATGGTTGCCGGTCCGGATCGCCTCTTCTTCCCGGATAGGATGAAGACTTTGGAGCCTCTTCTGGACCTCTTCAGCCACCGGATGATGGATCGCCAGCCCCCGCTTGGGTTGGATGAAGATTTTGGAGCCAGGACGGATCGGTGATACCTGGTGAGGTGAAGACAAGGTAGGATGATCTTCAGGGGCTTAGTGTTAGGTTTATTTAAGGGGGGTTTGGGTTAGATTAGGGGTATGTGGGTGGTGGGTTGTAATGTTGGGGGGGGTATTGTATGTTTTTTTTACAGGCAAAAGAGCTGAACTTCTTGGGACATGCCCCGCAAAGGGCCCTGTTCAGGGCTGGTAAGGTAAAAGAGCTTTGAACGTTAGTAATTTAGAATAGGGTAGGGCATTTTTTATTTTGGGGGTCTTTGTTATTTTATTAGGGGGCTTAGAGTAGGTGTAATTAGTTTAAAATTGTTGTAATATTTTTCTTATGTTTGTAAATATTTTTTTATTTTTTGTAACTTAGTTCTTTTTTATTTTTTGTACTTTAGTTAGTTTATTTCATTGTAGTTATTTGTAGATATTGTATTTAATTAATGTATTGATAGTGTAGTGTTAGGTTTAATTGTAGGTAATTATAGGTATTTTATTTAATTAATTTAATGATAGTATAGTGTTAGGTTTAATTGTAACTTAGGTTAGGATTTATTTTACAGGTAATTTTGTAATTATTTTAACTAGGTAGCTATTAAATAGTTCTTAACTATTTAATAGCTATTGTACATGGTTAAAATAATTACAAAGTTGCCTGTAAAATAAATATTAATCCTAAAATAGCTACAATGTAATTATAATTTATATTGTAGCTATATTAGGATTTATTTTACAGGTAAGTATTTAGCTTTAAATAGGAATAATTTATTTAATAAGAGTTAATTTATTTCGTTAGATTTAAATTATATTTAACTTAGGGGGGTGTTAGTGTTAGGGTTAGACTTAGCTTTAGGGGTTAATACATTTATTAGAATAGCGGTGAGCTCCGGTCGGCAGATTAGGGGTTAATAATTGAAGTTAGGTGTCGGCGATGTTAGGGAGGGCAGATTAGGGGTTAATACTATTTATTATAGGGTTAGTGAGGCGGATTAGGGGTTAATAACTTTATTATAGTAGCGGTGCGGTCCGCTCGGCAGATTAGGGGTTAATAAGTGTAGGCAGGTGAAGGCGACGTTGAGGGGGGCAGATTAGGGGTTAATAAATATAATATAGGGGTCGGCGGTGTTAGGGGCAGCAAATTAGGGGTACATAGCTATAATGTAGGTGGCGGCGCTTTGCGGTCAGCAGATTAGGGGTTAATTATTGTAGGTAGCTGGCGGCGACGTTGTGGGGGGCAGATTAGGGGTTAATAAATATAATACAGGGGTCGGCGGTGTTAGGGGCAGCAGATTAGGGGTACATAAGTATAACGTAGGTGGCGGTCGGCAGATTAGGGGTTAAAAAAATTTAATCCAGTGGCGGCGATGTGGGGGGGCCTCGGTTTAGGGGTACATAGGTAGTTTATGGGTGTTAGTGTACTTTAGAGTACAGTAGTTAAGAGCTTTATGAACCGGCGTTAGCCCAAAAAGCTCTTAACTACTGACTTTTTTCTGCGGCTGGAGTTTTGTCGTTAGATTTCTAACGCTCACTTCAGACACGACTCTAAATACCGGAGTTAGAAAGATCCCATTGAAAAGATAGGATACGCAATTGACGTAAGGGGATCTGCGGTATGGAAAAGTCGCGGCTGAAAAGTGAGCGTTAGACCCTTTCTTGAGTGACTCTAAATACCGGAGTTAGCCTAAAACCAGCGTTAGGAGCCTCTAACGCTGGTTTTCACGGCTAACGCCAAACTCCAAATCTAGCCGTAAGGTTGTAAAATCAAACTGAGGCTGCTCAACCAAGTATATGTAGTCTGTACATTGCTTTAAGTGCTTTCTGTTTTAACTTTTACTTTTCCTTTAAGGGAAATTTCATATGATGCTTAGAAAACTTAAGAGAAATGTTAAAATAAATATACATTTAATAAATAAGACTAATAAGAATGAAAAGTTTAGAATAGGGAGAACACAAGGTGCTGGCAAGACAACACAGAATTGCAACAGAGAGGAAAGGCTTGTATTGCTCCATGATGGCTGACTCATTCTATATTCACACCCACCATGTTATTCTTTCTGAGTAATTACTAGACATTATGCACCACAATCATAATTGCCACGGGCACAAATAATATCATCTAGTAAAAAATGTATTTCAGCAGAGAAATGTATTCTGGACTGGAAAGTTTGTTACATAATTAATTTGCACCATTATGTTTACCCAAATGAGTGGATATACCAAAAAGGGTGAGTAGGAAGTAGTTTTGTGTCAACTTTAGAATGCAATAAGTTGGCTGAATTTTTTATGTTGTAAAAGTTTGTGCATTTGTATAATTTGAGGACGAATGTAGACAGGGGTATGTGGGTTTGTTTTCAATGAGTGTATATGGAGAATTTTCTATATTGCCTGCTTTAGGTTGTGTGTTCAAGATAACCATGGTTACTTTCAATATAACAATATTCTCTGGTAAAAATGCTGGTATTGTCCTTATTTTTGTAACATCTGCGGGATATTGGCAAATAAATAATAATAATAAAAAATTATAATATGAATATATAAGATACTGAGCCATTGAAATTTAAATTACTAGGCAAAAAAAATAATTATCTTTTTTTGGCATGACTAGAAATTAATTGTGTTTTACAGGTATTTTCATACACAGCTGATAAGGAGATTCGAACTGATGATTTATGTATGGATGTATCAAGACTGAATGGCCCGGTGCTAATGCTGAAATGCCACCACATGAGAGGCAACCAGTTATGGGAATATGATGCTGAGGTTAGTGTCTTCTTACTGTAAAACCACAGACATATTTTAATTGTTACACTACATGTAAATAACTCCAGTACCAAGATGTAATGTGTCAATAATAAATTACATAAAACAAATTAGACGTTTCCAGCCCAGAAAATGTTGTTTTGGATGAAATTTTCGTTCTGAATATTCAGGGAAATTTGTTTCCATGCATATTCTGTGGCTGCACTATTCGGTATTCGTTTCATTTAAAACGAAATGAAAACTGAATTTTTGTAAAACATTTACACTAGTTTTTTGTTAAAACAAATGTAAATGTTTCACTATTTTTCCATTTTCTTTCATTGTCTTTGATGCATTCTTCGGGTTTATTCATATCATTAAAATGAAACGAAAATCACAATTTTTGTGACGAATGTGCATTAGTCTGTAAACAAATGCAAGTTGGTACAAGTACATACAATAAGTATAAGATAAATAAGCAATGGCCTGAATTATATTCCTGGAATGTTTTCTGAAAAAGCCTTTTATTTGCTACTCTGGGCAGGCCTATGTTTAAAAAAATACAAACCCCTAAGCTAATTTTACTAAAATTAAAAAAAATTAAAATTACAGAAAAAATAAACAAAGCTATCCAAAATAAAAAAATTAAACCTAAACTAATACCCCTATAAAAATAAAAAATCCCCCAAACTAAAAACACCCCCTGATGTAATACTAAACTAGCAATAGCCCTTAAAAGGCATTGCCCTAAGTTAAACAGCTCTTTTACTTTAAAAAAATTACTAATTACCCCCTAACATTAAAAAACCCCCACCCACCCAACCCCCCAAAATAAAAAATCCTAACACTAAAAAAACCCAAGCTGCCCATTGCCCCTAAAGGGGCATTTGTATGGGCATTGCCCTTAAAGGGCATCCATCTCTTTTACTGCCCTTAAAGGGGCAATCAGCTCTTTTACAGCCCATTAAATCCCTAATCTTAAAAATAAAAAATAAATAAAAAAAATCTAAAACTAAGCCCCAAATAGGTACTCACCGTTCCTGAAGTCCGGCAGAGAAGGTCTTCTTCCAGCGGCTACATCATCTTCTATCTTCATCCTGAACGAAGGCAGTGTGGATCGGCTTTCCCTGATGCACGGATCCAAAGCGGTGGTCCTCAGCGGCGGTCTTCAGCGGTGATCCTCAGCGGCGTGGAGGCTCCTCTTTATCCGATCTCCGGTGTAAACTAAACATTGAATGGAAGGTACTGCAATCAATTTGGGGTACCTTGCATTCTTATTGGCTGAAATTTTGAAATCAACCAATAGGATTAGAGCTACTGAAATTCTATTGGCTGTTCAAATCAGCCAATAATATTTCAGTAGCTCTCGTCCTATTGGTTGATTTAAAAATTTCAGCCAATAGTAGTGCAAGGTACCTCAATAAATATGGGGTACCTTGCATTCAATCTTCAGTGTGTGACGGGCGATCGTATGAAGATAGAAGATGATGGGACTGCCTGGATTAAGACCTTATCTGCCAGGCTTCAGGAACGGTGAGAACCTATTAGGCTTTTTTTTTTTTTTTTTTTTTTTAAGATTAGGGATTTAATGCCCTTTTAAGAGCAGTAAAATAGCTGAATGCCATTTTAAGGGCAATGTCCATACAAATGCCCCTTTAGGGGCAATGGGTAGTTGAGTTTTTTTTAGTGTTAGGTTTTTTATTTTGGGGGTTTTAATGGTGGGGTTTTTTTACTGTTAGGGGGGTCTTAGCATTTTTTAATTTTAAAAGAGCTGGTTAACTTAGGGCAATGCCCTACTAAAGGCCCTTTTAAGGGTTATTGGTAGTTTAGTTTAGATTAGGGGTTAATTACGGTTAAGGTGTTTGTTAATACTTTTTGCGGGAGGTTAGTTTTTCTTGTCATACTTTGTGCGGGCATTTAGGCTTTTTTGTTATTTCGTGGGGGCGGTTACATGTTTTTTTCGTTATTTTGTGCGGGCGGTTGCATGTTTTTTTTTTAAAAGCTTTGTTTGCCTATGCTTCCGAAAATGGCAGGGTGGATTTTTTTCACCACCCTGCCACCCTGCCATTTTCGGAATCCACCTAGATGCAGCATCCAGGTGGATTCTTTTGGCTGCACGCAACTGGCGACGCACGCATTACAAACACAATTATAGTATAGATGTGTTCTACAATAATCTTTCACCGCGGTCTGTCCCATAGATTCAAGTGAAATATTTAATCAAATGTCTCTCTCTGTCTTCCAATTGAATCTGCAGTATTTTTCTAAATCTTGAAATCTTTATCAAAATGTAAACATTCACTAGCTAATTCTGTCTGACATTAGAGTGATTTGATTCATTTTGTGAAATATTTGCACATTTGTATTGTCAGTACTATGTTCCTTTCTTAGAAAAGGGCACTCTAACAGTAATATTTTATATCCATCATCTTCTCAGTAAGTGGCACAAAAATATCTGTACATAAAACCTTTGGGATCAATTTATGTAGCTATGAATGCAGACCGCTTAAGACCGCTGCTCCTTAACTCGTCTGCCACCTCTGAGGCAGCGGACAGCAATAATCTCAATTGGATTGACACCCTCTGCTAGCAGCCGATTGGCCGCAAATCTGCAGGGGGCGGCATTGCACAAGCATTTCACACAAAATGCTTGTGCAATGGTAAATGCAGACAGCGTATTCTGTCGCCATTTATTGATATGGGGTAGACGTGATCCGCCACAGCGCACATTGATAAATCGGCCCCTTGAAGTGAATGTTATTGACAAAAGAGTAATTAATTTGTCAAATTTTATAAATGTGTGTAAATATTGTGCCTTTATAACTTATTTTCACGTTTCTATGTACAAAGTCTTATGTGTGTTACCAGAGCAACCTTTTTTAATTTTATTTTTTGCTTATAAAAAACTACTACATCTTTATTTTTTTTTAGTTTTTTTTTACCAGGACATTGGTTCAATAATCTTTTTCTGCACGTCATATGGGATTTGCATTTTTTACTTTAAGTATTCAACTTTGGGCTACAGCTTATGTAATATCTATTATATTTTCCTAGATTGTGGCCAGGTCTTTATATTCATTGCTGTATGCTCTGAAAAACAATGATTTCTATTCTTTTCCCTTCCATTCTACATTTTTTCCTAGGCATCATGGCAGATATATATCCTTCTAGTTGTTGGCTTTACCGCATTTTGAAGTAAAGGAGCTTAGAGAAAATAAAGCAACATATTATGATATGTTATGATTTCTGTTTGTTGTTAGTACGCTGCCAAGATGCCTGAAAGATTGTCTCTTGGCAAAGCCAAACCCTTCATAATGATATAGCATAGCACTTGTGTAAGAAATATGAGAAAAATTTCAAAGAAGAAAATCAGCAGTTAAGTATATGTTTAAGAAGTTTGAAAAATATAAGCATTTTAGTAGTAGTCTATATGGTCAGGAAAAGAAAAAATAAACATAAATTTATTCTAGTATATTCTATTGGTGTGGTTGCATGTTAGTTTATACACACAAAGCTGACTAAAATTAAAATGCTAGAGACTTCTACCCGTGGATTATTGTTTGAACTAGACCATACTACTCCTTCATCCAATATGTTCTAAAAGATTGAAGGGATTATATACAACTAAACATGATATAGTGTTTATGGTTAGACCATGGACGCATTGGAAATCTGATAAAGGTCTAGGTTTTAGAAATTTATGAACATATTAGCTTGCTGCTGTACAAGAAAGAATTACACTTGGTACAGTAAAGAAATGTAACATTGATTAGGAGGTAATTATTAAAGAGAAGAGGGTAATGTGTCTAGGTAGATTAAAGGGGGGTTGGGGTAATATCTTTGTTCATGAGTGTCTATATAAGATGTTATCTTCCGTCTCTATTGTGTATCTGACATTGTTATTTTAAGACATTCAGTTCTCCAGTACTCTAGGCAATCAATAAACAATGGCTTTAAATGCCGGAAGGAATGCTTGTATTGCGGACCTTCTGTTCCTAAAGCACTGCCAGTATCATTTTCAACAAAAGCTGTTGGTTTGATTTTTAGATTGTATTTCATTGTGAAAATGTCATTGTACACGATGGAAATATAGCTTGATGAAAAATATTAAATTGTAAACCAATAAAGCTAACCTTAATATGCAGCAAAGAGAATGAGATGTTTGTGAGTGGTATCACATTTTCAATATGGGTTTACAGATTTGATTTATTTAGCAGTTTTCCAGGAAAGTTGTATATTTTCTTAGTTCATAGATTTTAATAAATGCTCAAACAACGAGACTTATTATTTAGTTTGGGTTTTCTAAATTCTATTTTAAATACATTTTTAGGAATTATCTTTGTGAAAATTATTATTGAGTTTGGTGAAGTAGACATTTAAGGGTCCCTAATTCAACTTCATGTAAATACATTTTCTGTTTATTTTTACCTGTAGTGAAACCCACATAAAATTGTCCCTTTGTACATGTATTTTTACACAAGTATTTCAGTGGAAGTAAAAGCTTTCTCTGTTTTTGAAAATTCTCTACAGCTTCTCTATAAATATTCAAGTTATAAATAATATAATATTTAATATTTTTTTTTTCTCCTTTCTTGAAAAATAGTTTTCCTGAGAATTATATAGAAAAATACTTGGTAGTACAGATAAATGGCAATAATATCATCATGTCCAGTTTAAACCAAAGACACAATAGTTGACCCTTTTTGGTACAGTGATTAGAGTTTATAATTGCTTCATGACAATCACATTTATTTGTATCTTTATATTTTGTTTCTTTTATAAAAAATAAATCATGTTTTTTCCTTTTTTGTAATATAAAAAGGAAAACAGAAATTTAGTCCGCTCTACTAAACCCAAATAAGGTAATATTAATACCAATATAGATTTACTAGGATAAAGAGGTGCAACCTGGTAAATACATTTACATACAAAATAAAAAGAGAGAAAAGGAAATTACCGGTATAAGGTAAAACCTAAAAAGACCAGGGATATTGCACACTACTAATAAACACAAATACAGAACAACTGAATATACCAAAATGTGATTTAATAAGTGCAAATAAATAAACCTAAACTTAAATACATTCTAAAATATATATGCACACAAAAAACAACAAAAAACAAAAAACATACACTTAGAAGACAACACATGGGCCCCACATACACCTTATGTTATTGCTAAGCCGGCAGGTAAAAAGTGCACAAATACTGAACCAAACAATAATAGCAAAATAAATGTCACAGCTGCAAAAATGTCACGTGATGATTCTTAGTAAAAGAGTGGCAGTAGTAAAGCAACAATTGTAGGTTAGTATTGCCAAAAATGCCACAGCTGCAGTTAAATCAGAGTCACATATTGTTTTCATAATTTTGGCAACTTGTTAGCAAGCTGTATATATAAAAGCAGCAGTCAATCTTGTAGTCAATGTTAATCAGCAAGCGGTATAACACTTTGGAATATGCAAAGGTGCAGCAGTTGTAACCAAAACAGCAATGCTGTATATTATTCCATTGCGTGTAAACGTAACTTCAAAGCAGACAACATGTACAGCAGCAGTCAAGAGCCAAATAATGATAAACAGCAAGCAGCATTTATGAACGTTCACTGATGCAGTCTGTTAGTAAAGTAACTTGTGCATGTGCAATAAATAAGCAAATGTGTGGTACTATTTCCTCATTAACAACCCTGTGTGGGGGATCCACATGAAAAATCTTGTATATTTAGCGAGGTGGGGGATATTCATCCGTCCTTAGACAGGTAGTTGTTGCCGTTACCTCTCCTTCAAGAAAATGTTACCCCTTCAATGATTCTTCAGCTCACTCCTCCTCCACACAGGGCGTAATGTACCAAGCAGTAGTGATGTCCCGAACTGTTCGCCCGCAAACGGTTCACAGCGAACATAGGTTGTTCGCGTTCGCGTTCGCGTTTGTGGGCAAACACATGGCGATGTTCGATCCGCCCCTATGTGTCATCATTGTGGAAACTTTGACCCTTTATGTCACAGCCGCCTGACACATTAGAGCCAATCAACATCAGACACTCCCTCACAGACACTCCCAGCTACTCGGAATCCGCCATTTTAGACTCATAACGACCTTGCTTTTTTAATGAGAGGACGTGTTGTGTTTTTGCTCCTGACATTAATAGGAAAAACATAGCTAGGCTAGTGTATTTACAGTCCAGAAGGACTCCACTCATCTCTGCTGCAAGCACAGCACCCCAAAAAGCCATTTTTAGGGCTATATTTCGTGCCTAACAACATTAGTTTAAATTTAACTAACCCAAAAATATAATTATTTTTCTAGTGTAATTTTTTTTCATTTTCTATCAGGCCAGTGTCACACAGCATATACTCTGGTTCATTGCTCTGTGCCAGCCAGCAGCCAGCAGTGTTAATATCCGTTTATAACATTATTTTTAATTTAAAAAAAAACACAAAAAAATATTTTTCTAGTGTAATCTAATTACATTTACTATCATGCCTGTGTCTGTCAGGCTCACTCAGCATTAATATACCTCTTTTTTTTCAGTCTTTTGGTTAATTGGTCTGTGCCAGGCAGCCACCCAGCACTCATATCTATTTTTCTTTCACCTTAATTTTAATATATATATATATAAAAAAAAAAAGTTTAAATTTGTTTGCTAGTGTAATCTAATATAATTTTCTATCCAGCCTGTGTGTTTTGCTGACATAGAGAGCCTACTGTGTTTACTTGCTGCCCTCCCTAGTCTATGAGCCACGACTCATATGTGTTTAACCTATTTTTAATCCCCCCCCCCAAAAAAATAATTTCAATCATTTTTCTAGTGTAATCTAATAGTATTTTCTATCAGGCGTGTGTGTATCCGACATACAGAGCCTACTGTTTTTAATAGCCGCCCTTCCAAGGCTATCAGCCATGACTCATATGTATGTGCTTAACCTTTTTCTTAAAATTTCCAAAAAAAGTCTTTAAATCATTATGCTAGTGTAATCTAATTGTATTTTCTATCAGGCCTGTGTCTAACTGTCTATCTGACTTACACAGCATACTGTTGTTATAATTGCTGCCCTACGTAGCAGCCAGCCAGTGCGACCACTCATAGAGTCATATGTGCATTGCACTTCTTAACATAATTTTAATATTAAAATCTAAAATTTTAAAATATTTTGCTAGTGTAATGTAACTTAATTTTCTAGCAGTCCTGTGTTTTTGTCACTTACACAGCATACTGTGTTAAATTGCTGCCCTACCTACCATCCACGACTCATATCTGCCAGCCTGTCTGCCAGGCCCAAGTACCCAATTAGTGGCACCAATCACAATTCTTGTAACAGTAATAAAAAAATAAAAAAACATAATTTTTTGGACTGCAAATATTCAGTCTCCTAGGGCCATTGAATTTAATTTACCTCCTGCCTGCCACTGCCAGCCTTTTGTGCCAGGCCGTCTAGCCAACTATTTACACCAATCATAATTGTTGTCACAGTCAGACAGTATAGTTATTAATTTAAATAAAAAAATTTTTTAGTGTTGATCTTAACCCTCAGTTTGCTCGTGCCTTTGAATTGTACTTTTCTACAGCCTTCCAAGCCTGTGTGCCAGGCCTACTTAAAAAATATTTACACCAATCATATTTGTTGTGACAGTATTCTAATAATTAAAAATTAAAATTTTTGGTAATAGTTGCTGTGATTTGAATCGTCAGTTTGCTGGTGCCATTGAATAGCACTTTCCTCCTGCCTTGCAGCCTGCTGTGAGCCAGGCCCACCTAGCAATTGTTGTCAGCAATCATATTTCTGTTAACAGTATTTCAAAAATTGTCAATCATCACTGTTTAGACTGTCAGTAATCAGTCTCCTAGTTTCCTTGAATTGCATCTCCCTCCTGCCTGCCATCCTTTTGTGCCAGGCCGTCTTGCAAACTATTTACACCAATCCAAATTTTTTGTCACAGTATAGTTACTAATTAAAATTAAAAAAATCTTTATTGTTGATGATCTTAACCCTCAGTTTGCTTGTGCCTTTGAATTGCCCTTTTCTACAGCCTTCCAAGCCTGTGTGCCAGGCCTACTTAAAAAATATTTACACCAATCATATTTGTTGTGACAGTATTCTAATAATTAAAAATTAAAATTTTTGGTAATAGTTGCTGTGATTTGAATCGTCAGTTTGCTGGTGCCATTGAATAGCACTTTCCTCCTGCCTTGCAGCCTGCTGTGAGCCAGGCCCACCTAGCCAATTGTTGTCAGCAATCATATTTCTGTTAACAGTATTGCAAAAATTGTCAATCATCACTGTTTAGACTGTCATTAATCAGTCTCCTAGTTTCCTTGAATTGCATCTCCCTCCTGCCTGCCATCCTTTTGTGCCAGGCCGTCTTGCCAACTATTTACAACAATCCAAATTTTTTGTCACAGTATAGTTACTAATTAAAATTAAAAAAATCTTTATTGTTGATGATCTAATCCTCAGTTTGCTCGTGCCCTAGAATAGCACTTTTCTACAGCCTTCCAAGCCTGTGTGCCAGGCCTACTTAAAAAATATTTACACCAATCATATTTGTTGTGACAGTATTCTAATAATTAAAAATTAAAATTTTTGGTAATAGTTGCTGTGATTTGAATCCTCAGTTTGCTGGTGCCATTAAATAGCACTTTCCTCCTGCCTTGCAGCCTGCTGTGAGCCAGGCCCACCTAGCCAATTGTTGTCACCAATCATATTTCTGTTAACAGTATTGCAAAAATTGTCAATCATCACTGTTTAGACTGTCAGTAATCAGTCTCCTAGTGTCCTTGAATTGCATCTCCCTCCTGCCTGCCATCCTTTTGTGCCAGGCCGTCTTGCCAACTATTTACACCAATCCAAATTTTTTGTCACAGTATAGTTACTAATTAAAATTAAAAAAAATCTTTATTGTTGATGATCTTAATCCTCAGTTTGCTCGTGCCTTTGAATTTCACTTTTCTACAGCCTTCCAAGCCTGTGTGCCAGGCCTACTTAAAAAATATTTACACCAATCATATTTGTTGTGACAGTATTCTAATAATTAAAAATTAAAGTTTTTGGTAATAGTTGCTGTGATTTGAATCCTCAGTTTGCTGGTGCCATTGAATAGCACTTTCCTCCTGCCTTGCAGCCTGCTGTGAGCCAGGCCCACCTAGCCAATTGTTGTCAGCAATCATATTTCTGTTAACAGTATTGCAAAAATTGTCAATCATCACTGTTTAGACTGTCAGTAATCAGTCTCCTAGTGTCCTTGAATTGCATCTCCCTCCTGCCTGCCATCCTTTTGTGCCAGGCCGTCTTGCCAACTATTTACACCAATCCAAATTTTTTGTCACAGTATAGTTACTAATTACAATTAAAAAAATCTTTATTGTTGATGATCTTAACCCTCAGTTTGCTCGTGCCTTTGAATTGCACTTTTCTACAGCCTTCCAAGCCTGTGTGCCAGGCCTACTTAAAAAATATTTACACCAATCATATTTGTTGTGTCAGTATTCTAATAATTAAAAATTAAAAATTTTGGTAATAGTTGCTGTGATTTGAATCGTCAGTTTGCGGGTGCCATTGAATAGCACTTTCCTCCTGCCTTGCAGCCTGCTGTGAGCCAGGCCCACCTAGCCAATTGTTGTCAGCAATCATATTTCTGTTAACAGTATTGCAAAAATTGTCAATCATCACTGTTTAGACTGTCAGTAATCAGTCTCCTAGTTTCCTTGAATTGCATCTCCCTCCTGCCTGCCATCCTTTTGTGCCAGGCCGTCTTGCCAACTATTTACACCAATCCAAATTTTTTGTCACAGTATAGTTACTAATTAAAATTAAAAAAATCTTTATTGTTGATGATCTTAATCCTCAGTTTTCTCGTGCCTTTGAATTTCACTTTTCTACAGCCTTCCAAGCCTGTGTGCCAGGCCTACTTAAAAAATATTTACACCAATCATATTTGTTGTGACAGTATTCTAATAATTAAAAATTAAAGTTTTTGGTAATAGTTGCTGTGATTTGAATCCTCAGTTTGCTGGTGCCATTGAATAGCACTTTCCTCCTGCCTTGCAGCCTGCTGTGAGCCAGGCCCACCTAGCCAATTGTTGTCAGCAATCATATTTCTGTTAACAGTATTGCAAAAATTGTCAATCATCACTGTTTAGACTGTCAGTAATCAGTCTCCTAGTGTCCTTGAATTGCATCTCCCTCCTGCCTGCCATCCTTTTGTGCCAGGCCGTCTTGCCAACTATTTACACCAATCCAAATTTTTTGTCACAGTTTAGTTACTAATTACAATTAAAAAAATCTTTATTGTTGATGATCTTAACCCTCAGTTTGCTCGTGCCTTT
The DNA here is from genome assembly GCF_027579735.1 of Bombina bombina. NCBI lineage: Eukaryota > Metazoa > Chordata > Amphibia > Anura > Bombinatoridae > Bombina > Bombina bombina. The sequence continues at coordinate 403,298,405 of NC_069499.1, forward strand.
GAATTGCACTTTTCTACAGCCTTCCAAGCCTGTGTGCCAGGCCTACTTAAAAAATATTTACACCAATCATATTTGTTGTGACAGTATTCTAATAATTAAAAATTAAAATTTTTGGTAATAGTTGCTGTGATTTGAATCCTCAGTTTGCTGGTGCCATTGAATAGCACTTTCCTCCTGCCTTGCAGCCTGCTGTGAGCCAGGCCCACCTAGCCAATTGTTGTCAGCAATCATATTTCTGTTAACAGTATTGCAAAAATTGTCAATCATCACTGTTTAGACTGTCAGTAATCAGTCTCCTAGTGTCCTTGAATTGCATCTCCCTCCTGCCTGCCATCCTTTTGTGCCAGGCCGTCTTGCCAACTATTTACACCAATCCAAATATTTTGTCACAGTATAGTTACTAATTACAATTAAAAAAATCTTTATTGTTGATGATCTTAACCCTCAGTTTGCTCGTGCCTTTGAATTGTACTTTTCTACAGCCTTCCAAGCCTGTGTGCCAGGCCTACTTAAAAAATATTTACACCAATCATATTTGTTGTGACAGTATTCTAATAATTAAAAATTAAAATTTTTGGTAATAGTTGCTGTGATTTGAATCCTCAGTTTGCTGGTGCCATTGAATCACACTTTCCTCCTGCCTTGCAGCCTGCTGTGAGCCAGGCCCACCTAGCCAATTGTCAGCAATCATATTTCTGTTAACAGTATTGCAAAAATTGTCAATCATTACTGTTTAGACTGTCAGTAATCAGTCTCCTAGTGTCCTTGAATTGCATCTCCCTCCTGCCTGCCATCCTTTTGTGCCAGGCCGTCTTGCCAACTATTTACACCAATCCTAATTTTTTGTCACAGTATAGTTACTAATTACAATTAAAAAAATCTTTATTGTTGATGATCTTAATCCTCAGTTTGCTCGTGCCCTAGAATAGCACTTTTCTACAGCCTTCCAAGCCTGTGTGCCAGGCCTACTTAAAAAATATTTACACCAATCATATTTGTTGTGACAGTATTCTAATAATTAAAAATTTAAATTTTTGGTAATAGTTGCTGTGATTTGAAACCTCAGTTTGCTGGTGCCATTGAATAGCACTTTCCTCCTGCCTTGCAGCCTGCTGTGAGCCAGGCCCACCTAGCCAATTGTTGTCAGCAATCATATTTATTTTAACAGTATTGCAAAAATTGTCAATCATCACTGTTTTGACAGTCATTAATAAGTCTCCTAGTGTCCTTGAATTGCATCTCCCTCCTGCCTGCCATCCTTTTGTGCCAGGCCGTCTTGCCAACTATTTACACCAATCCTAATTGTTGTCACAGTATAGTTACTAATTAAAATAAAAAAAATCTTGATTGTTGATCTTAATCCTCATTTTGCTTGTGCCATTGAATTGCACTTTTCTACTGCCTGTCAGCCTGTGTGCCAGGCCCAACTATCCAATTAGTGCTAGCAATCATATTTCTTTTAACAGTATTGCAAAATTTGTCAATCAACACTGTTTTGACTGTCAATCTGCAGTCTACTAGTGCCCTTGAATTGCATTTTCCTCCGGCCTGCCTGCCTGTGTGCCAGTCCCAACTAGCCAATTAGTGCCACCACTCATATTTATTGTAACAGGATTGGAATTTTTGTTAATCATAACTGTTTTGACTGTGATTCTTCAGTCTCCTAGTGCCATTGAATTGCAGTTTCCTTTCTCCCAGCGTGTGTGCCAGACAGGCTCATTTGCCAAATAGTGCCAAACAATCATATTTGTTGCCACAGTACTAGTAATATTTAAAAAAATTAACAATTTGTGATTTTTAAAACATCTGTCTTTTTTGTTGTTGTCAGTCTCACAGCGTATACTGTGCCCACTTTCACAGTGCCACCACTCAATTGGTGTAATAGTATTGTTAGTGTCCAATTAAAAAAAAATGACAGGCAGAGGCAGGCCACCCAGCAGGTTCCGTGGTCGTGGTCGTGGTGCTGTGATTCCTTTAGACCCTACAAATATGCACATTGTTCAGACGCCGGGTGCCAGGGGGGATGCAAAAACTTCTGAGGAGGACCTAGTTGAATGGCTAACACAGGAAACCCAATCTTCTTCAGCTTCCGCTGCTAGTCCTCCTAACCTTGACGCACCATCTAAGTCCAGCTGTGCTTTGGGCAGGTCTCAAGTGACCAGTGCCACTCCGCCGCCTGTCGCCACCACCAACACTAGCACCACAGCCGCTTCACTAGATCTGTCACAGGAGTTATTGACACATCATTTTGAAGAAATGAGTGATGCGCAACCATCATTGACAGAGGATGTAGATAATAGTGATCAGTCTCAGTCAGGCAGCATTACCGACATGGAGGTACGGTGTGATGATGATGATGATGTTGTACCCGCTGCTGCTTCCTTTCTTGATGTTTCAGATACAAGTGAAACGGTTGATGATGATGTGTCGGTGGATGTCACGTGGGTGCCTGCTAGAAGAGAAGAAGAAGAAGAGGGGGAAAGTTCAGATGGGGAGACAGAGAGGAGGAGGAGGAGACGATTTGGAAGCACGGGGAGGTTGTCTCAAGGAGCTAGTGGCACAGTCAGACAGCATGCATCGTCACCAGGGGTCAGCCAGACAGTCCGCCGACGCCCATCAACGCATGCTGTTGCCACCACCAGAATGCCATCATCGCAGAGCTCAGCAGTGTGGCATTTTTTTTGTGTGTCTGCCTCTGACAACAGCGATGCCATTTGCAACCTGTGCCAAAAGAAACTGAGTCGTGGGAAGTCCAACAGCCACCTAGGTACAACTGCTTTGCGAAGGCACATGGTCTCCCATCACAAAGGCCGATGGGAAGAACACATGAGTAGAAGCAGCACACAAAGTGAAAGCCGCCCTCCTCCTCCTGCTCCAGCATCTTCAGCCACGTCAACCAGTGCTGTCCTCCTTGCCCCCTCTCAACCATCCTCCACTCAGTCTCTCTTACGTAGCAGTTCCTGGTCATCTGCCCACAGTTAGGTGTCTGTCAAGGACATGTTTGAGCGTAAGAAGCCAATTTCTCAAAGTCACCCCCTTGCCCAGCGTCTGACAGCTGGCTTGTCTGAACTCTTAGCCCGCCAGCTTTTACCATACAAGCTGGTGGAGTCTGATGCTTTCAAAAAATTTGTATCTATTGGGACACCGCAGTGGAAGGTACCTGGCAGAAATTTCTTTTCATAAAAGGCAATCCCAAACCTGTACTCTGTTGTGAGAAAGGAAGTTATGGCATGTCTGGCACACAGCGTTAGGGCAAGGGTCCATATGACCACGGATAGCTGGTCTGCAAAGCATGGTCAGGGCAGGTATATCACCTACACTGCACATTGGGTAAACCTGCTGACTTCTGACAAGCATGGAATGCGTGGCTCTGCAGAAGAGTTGGTGACACCGCCACGACTTGCAGGCAGGCCTGCTGCTACCTCCTCTACTCCTCCTACTCCATCCTCTTCCATAACCTCTTCCTCGGCTGAGTCCTCTTCAACTTCTGCATCTTGCTCCACATCTATGGCACCCCCCCAGCACACCCCAGGTACTATGCTACATCCCGGGTATGGCAGTGTCACGCCGTCTTGGGGTTGACTTGCCTGAAAGTGGAGAGTCACACCGCACCAGCACTCCTGACCGCCCTGAACGCACAGGTGGATCAGTGGCTGACTCCGCACCAACTGGAGATTGGCAAGGTTGTTTCTGACAATGGAAGTAATTTGGTGGCGGCATTGAAATTGGGCAACTTGACACATGTGCCGTGCATGGCACATGTGTGTAATCTGATTGTACAACGATTTGTCCATAAGTACCCAGGCTTACAGGACGTCCTGAAGCAGGCCAGGAAGGTGTGTGGCCATTTCAGGCGTTCCTACATGGCCATGGCGCACTTGTCTGATATCCAGCGTCGAAACAACCTGCCAGTGAGGCGCTTGATTTGCGACAGCCCGACACGGTGGAATTCAACACTCCTAATGTTTGACCGCCTGCTCCAACAAGAAAAAGCTGTTAATGAGTATTTGTATGACCGGGGTGCTAGGCCAGCATCTGGGGAGCTGGGGATATTTTTGCCAAATTACTGGACGCTCATGCGCAATGCCTGTAGGCTTATGCGTCCTTTTGAGGAGGTGACAAACCTTGTCAGTCGCACCGAAGGCACCATCAGCGACATCATACCATTTGTTTTCTTCCTGGAGCGTGCCCTGCGAAGAGTGCTGGATCAGGCAGTAGATGAGCGTGAAGAGGAAGCGGGAGAGTTGTGGTGTCCATCACCCCCGCAAACAGCCGAATCAGCATTGCTTGCTGGACCTGCGGCAACGCAGGAAGAGGATTGTGAGGAAGAGGAGTCAGAGGAGGAATGTGGCTTTGGGGAGGATGAGGAGGAGGAAGACCGAGCACAACAGTCATCCCAGGGTGCTCGTTGTTGTCACCTCTCTGGTACCCGTGGTGTTGTACGTGGCTGGGGGGAAGAAGATACCATCAGTGAGATCAGTGAGGAGGAGGAACGCGACATGATTAGCTCAGCATCCAACCTTGTTCAAATGGGTTCTTTCATGCTGTCGTGCCTGTTGAGGGACCCTCGTATAAAAAAGCTGAAGGAGAACGACCTGTACTGGGTGTCCACGCTCCTCGACCCCCGGTATAAGCATAAAGTGCCTGAAATGTTACCAAATTCCCGCAAGTCGGAAAGGATGGAGCATTTTCATAATAAATTAAAAACTATGCTTTACACAGCGTATAAGGGTGATGTCACAGCACCACGGGAATGTAACAGGAGAAGAGATTAAATTAATCCTCCTCCTCCCACGACCACGGCGGCAAGGACCGGGCGCTTTCCTGACGTCTTGTTGATGGAGGACATGCGTACCTTTTTAACTCCCATGCACCATCAGAGCCTTTCGGGATCCAGCCTTAGAGAAAGACTCAACCGACAGGTAGCAGACTACCTAGCTTTAACTGCGGATCTCGACACTCTCAGGAGCGATGGACCCCTTGACTACTGGGTGTGCAGGCTGGACTTGTGGCCTGAGCTATCCCAATTTGCAATGGAACTTCTGGCCTGCCCCGCTTCAAGTGTCCTGTCCGAAAGGACTTTTAGTGCAGCAGGAGGTTTTGTCACTGAGAAGAGAAGTCGCCTAGGTCAAAAAAGCCTTGACTATCTCACTTTTATAAAAATGAATGAGGGCTGGATCCCGAAGGGACTGACATTGGGCGATACATTTGAATAAAAAACTACTGATGATGATATGATTAAACTGTTATGAATTGTACAACTTTACACACCACTCATATCCGGTGTACCATTCAATTGAACGCAAAATGCAACAAATTTGAAAGAGTAGGACCGACCAAGCATCTTTATCCGTCTCTTGGTTGCTCTAAATTATCTCCGTGTTCCATCTATAACATACCTGTACTCTATTGTGCAAAAAGGTGGCATATGTTGTGTTTCATGCTGTTGTGCCTGTTGCGGGTCGTGGCCCATGATATAAAAAGGCTAAAGGAGAACGACCTGTAGTAATGGGTGCCCCATCCAATTTTTAGAAAAATGTTCCTGGTTCCTCTCAATTATCTTTGGGTTTCTAAAATGGATGCCATACCTGTACTCGCTTGTGCAAAAGGATGGCATATGTGGTGGTGTTTCCTGCAGTTGTTTCTGTTGAGGGTGCTGGACCCTCTTATAAAAAAGCTGAAGGAGAACAACCTGGAGTGGGAGTCCAAGCATGGTTTTTGGTGCTATTTCACTTTTACAAACAATTATCTGTGGGTTTCACAAATCAATGCCGTACCAGTACTCTATTGTTCCAAAGTATGCCATATGTTCTCTTTCCTGCTGGTATTTTGTTTGAGGGTCCTGGACACTCTTATAAAAAGGCCTAAGGTGAAAGAGGTGTACTGGGTGTCCACTCATTTTTATTTTCTATTTCTCATTTGACCAAAATTATCTCTGGTTTTGTAAAATCAATGCCGTACCTGTACTCTATTGTTCAAAAGGATGCCATACGTCCTCTTTCCTGCTGGTGTTTTTTTTGAGTGTCCAGGACCCTCTTATAAAAAGGCCTAAGGAGAAAGAGGTCTACTGGTTGGCCACTCATTTTTATTTTTCTATTTAACAATTGAACAAAATGATCTCTGGGTTTGTAAAATCAATGCTGTACCTGTACTCTATTGTTCAAAAGGATACCATACGTCCTCTTTCCTGCTGGTGTTTTTTTTTGAGGGTCCAGGACCCTCTTATAAAAAGGCCTAAGGAGAAAGAGGTGTACTGGCTGTCCATCGAATCATTTTTTTAATTCAAATTTACATTTTAAAAAAAAATTCTATGGGTTTCTAAAATCTATGCCTTTCCTGTACTCTATTGTTCAAAAGTATGCCATATGTCCTCTTTCCTGCTGGTTTTTTGTTTGAGGGTCCTGGACCCTCTTATAAAAAGGCCTTATGGATAAAGAATTGTACTGGGTGTCCATCCAATCATTTTTTTTTAATTAAAATTCACGGTTGCAACAAATTATCCCCGGGTTTCTAAAATCAATGCCTTTCCTATAATCTTTTTTTCACAAAGGATGCCATATGTCCTCTTTCCTACTGCTGGTTTTGTTGAGTGTCCTGGAGCCTCTGCTAAAAAGGCCTAAGGATAAAGAAGTGTACTGGGTGTCTATTCAATGTTTTTTTAGATTTCACGGTTGTAACAAATTTTTTCTGTCTTTCAAAAATCAATGCCTTTCCTGTAATCTATTTTTCAAAAGGATGCCATATGTCCTATTTCATGCTGTTCTTTCTGTTGAGGCTCCGGGACACTCTTATAAAAAGGACTAAGGATAAAGAAGTGTACTGGGTGTCCAATCAATGTTTTTTTTCTATTTCCCGGGTCATATAACTGATCTCTGTGTTTCTAAAATCAATGCCTTTCCTGTAATCTAATTTTCAAAAGTATGCCATATGTGCTCTTTCCTGCTGGTGTTTTTTTTGAGGGTCCAGGACCCTCTTATAAAAAGGCCTAAGGAGAAAGTGGTGTACTGGGTGTCCATTGAATCATTTTTTTGATTCAAATTTACATTTGCAAAAAATTATCTATGGGTTTCTAAAATCAATGCCTTTCCTGTACTCTTACTCTATTGTTAAAAAGTATGCCATATGTCCCCTTTCCTGCTGGTGTTTTGTTTGAGGGTCCTGGACCCTCTTATAAAAAGGCCTAGGGAGAAAGAATTGTACTGGGTGTCCATCCAACCATTTTTTTTATTCAAATTCACGGTTGCAACAAATTATCCCCGGGTTTCTAAAATCAATGCCTTTCCTATAATCTTTTTTTTCACAAAGGATGCCATATGTCCTCTTTCCTACTGCTGGTTTTGATGAGTGTCCTGGAGCCTCTGCTAAAAAGGCCGAAGGATAAAGAAGTGTACTGGGTGTCTATTCAATGTTTTTTTAGATTTCCGGTTTGTAACAAATTTTTTCTGTCTTTCTAAAATCAATTCCTGTAATCTATTTTTCAAAAGGATGCCATATGTCCTCTTTCATGCTGTTCTTTCTGTTGAGGCTCCGGGACACTCTTCTAAAAAGGCCTAAGGATAAATAAGTGTACTGGGTGTATAATCTATTTTTTTTTAGATTTCTCTGTGTTTCTAAAATCAATGCCTTTCCTGTAATCTAATTTTCTAAAGGATGCCATATGTCCTCTTTCATGCTGCTGGTTTTGTGGAGGGTCCTGGAGCCTCTGCTAAAAAGGCCTAAGGATAAATAAGTGTACTTGGTGTATAATCGAAATTTTTTGTGATTTCACAATTGCAACTAATGATCTCTGTGTTTCTAAAATCAATGCCTTTCCTGTAATCTAATTTTCTAAAGTATACCATATGTCCTCTTTCATGCTGCTGGTTTTGTGGAGGGTCCTGGAGCCTCTGCTAAAAAGGCCTAAGGATAAATAAGTGTACTTGGTGTATAATCGAAGTTTTTTGTGATTTCACGGTTGCAACTAATGATCTCTGTGTTTCTAAAATCAATGCCTTTCCTGTAATCTAATTTTCTAAAGGATGCCATATGTCCACTTTCAAGCTGCTGGTTTTGTGGAGGGCCCTGGAGCCTCTGCTAAAAAGGCCTAAGGATAAAGAAGTGTACTGGGTGTATAATCTATTTTTTTTTAGATTTCTCTGTGTTTCTAAAATCAATGCCTTTCCTGTAATCTAATTTTCTAAAGGATGCCATATGTCCTCTTTCATGCTGCTGGTTTTGTGGAGGGTCCTGGAGCCTCTGCTAAAAAGGCCTAAGGATAAATAAGTGTACTTGGTGTATAATCAAAGTTTTTTGTGATTTCACGGTTGCAACTAATGATCTCTGTGTTTCTAAAATCAATGCCTTTCCTGTAATCTAATTTTCTAAAGGATGCCATATGTCCTCTTTCATGCTGCTGGTTTTGTGGAGGGTCCTGGAGCCTCTGCTAAAAAGGCCTAAGGATAAATAAGTGTACTTGGTGTATAATCGAAGTTTTTTGTGATTTCACGGTTGCAACTAATGATCTCTGTGTTTCTAAAATCAATGCCTTTCCTGTAATCTAATTTTCTAAAGGATGCCATATGTCCACTTTCAAGCTGCTGGTTTTGTGGAGGGCCCTGGAGCCTCTGCTAAAAAGGCCTAAGGATAAAGAAGTGTACTGGGTGTCTAATCAATGTTTTTTTCGATTTACCGTTTGCAACTAATGATCTCTGTGTTTCTGAAATCAATGCCTTTCCTATAATCATTTTTTTTTCAAAAGGATGCCATATGTCCTCTTTCCTGCTGCTGGTTTTGTCGAGGGTCCTGGAGCCTCTGCTGCACATAATAAAGAAAAAAAAATTAATTTAACTTGACTTAATAACTGAAGCATGACTTCAGGAGTCAGGTGTGGTCGTAGGTAGTGGTTGTTGTTAGCAGATTATTTTTTTTTGCAAATTGCAATTGCCACAGCGTGCATAAAATGTGCGTCACTAGTCCAAATTTAAATTATTTTTTTTTCATTCTGGATTAGTTTGGGGTACGGCGCAATATTGGAAAGGCAAAAAACAGGTCTCGGTACCCGTTGATATAAGGGGTGACTACTACTGCTTTTACCAGGCTCCTCTTGGATAGCCCCAGAAAGTGTGACTATGAATCCCAAAAAGAAAATTAAATTAAGGTTGAAAACTAACTCTGAAGTAACTTGTAAGACCTGGAGCTCCTCAAACACACGTCCTACCTTAACAACTATAGGCTCCCCAACCCACAAATCTTAACTTTTTCATGCCAATTGATATTGCCACAGCTGGAACAACAGTAAATAACATGTGCGTCACCAAAGTCTCCGAAGCTGTTGTCGGATGTATACAAAAACACTGATAAAGTATTCCTTTAGGAGCGCAAAGAGATGGCTACCGGAACACTCCAGGAACTTCACAAGAGTGGCTGTATTGTGTTTCTGGTGATGTTTGAGACATCTGGGTAGTGTACAGGGAGGGCAAAAATCGTCTCCATCTCTGTGCACCAAAGGACATGACGTCCTTGTCATCCATAAGCACATGAAATTGCTGGCATTTTTGTTGCTTCAAGAAGTTCATTTTTTGTGGTGATAGATAGTACAGAATTAAATAAACTTTGGTTTCCTACCATACTCAAGACAATCTTGTATTTCAAAATTCGTACTTGCTGTGGGAAACAGTGGCCTGTCCATACCAGGAAGATGATTTAGACAGAAGTAACGAGCTCTTCTTGCAGGTGACACATGTTTATCGTCAATCATCAAAGGGGTTGCGTGCAGAATATGGCTGATGGCCCCTTATTCACATGTTTGTCCAGAGCCACAACATTTGCAAACAGCCAGAAGAAAGGTAGTTTCTCACCAGCCTTAAATTGAGCTTCATTTACCAAATGCTGATATTCAAAAAAATAGACAAACAGTGCATTAAATAACACATTTGCGATATGGATTCACCAGAGCAAGGTCATTGCAAGTACTAAGTTCCCACTATAACAAAATTAAAATGCCACAACTATGCAATCTTCACCTTCAGATTATTATTGTCACACTCCATTGTACTCCTATGCCCAGCTCCCTGCTCTTGTTTTTGTTGAGGGTCCTGGAGCCTCTGCTGAAAAGGCCTATGGATAATAAAGTGTACTGGGTGTCTGTTCAATGTTTTTTTTTTATTTCCCGGTTGCAAGTAATTATCTCAGTGTTTCTAAAATCAATGCCTTTCCTGTAATCTATAATTCAAAAAGATTGACATATGTCCTCTTTCATGCTGTTGTTTCAGTTGCGGCTCCGGGACCCTCGTATTAACAAGGCCTGAGGATAAATAAGTGTAACCGGTGTCTAATGAATGTTTTTTTCTATTACACGGGTCATATAAATGATCTGTGGGTTTCTAAAATCAATGCCTTTCCTGTAATCTTTTATTCAAAAGGATGACATATCTCCTCTTTCATGCTGTTGTTTCGGTTGAGGCTCCGGGACCCTCGTATTAAAAAGGCCTGAGCATAAATAAGTGTCACGGCTGTCTAATGAATGTTTTTTTCTAATTTCACGGTTGCAAATAATGATCTGTGGGTTTCTAAAATCAATGCCTTTCCTGTAATCTTTTATTCAAAAGGATGACATATCTCCTCTTTCATGCTGTTGTTTCGGTTGAGGCTCCGGGACCCTCGTATTAAAAAGGCCTGAGCATAAATAAGTGTCACGGCTGTCTAATGAATGTTTTTTTCTAATTTCACGGTTGCAAATAATGATCTGTGGGTTTCTAAAATCAATGCCTTTCCTGTAATCTTTTATTCAAAAATCGCCATAGAACAAGCCACTGAGCTGTTGTTCGTTCCTGGTAGAGCGCTTCTCTCTTTGTATGCAAATTATTATGACCCTGGGGAAGTCTCCCTATGGGTGATGGGGGAAACCAGACGTGGACTCCTTGCCCAGTGTGCTTAGAGGAATGTGGCTGCACCTCACTGACGAGGCCCATAGGAGGCCGAAACGATCGTCTGGGGTTGTCATGTTCCTTGTTCAGAGGAGAATTGCCTGGTATTTCGGGGCTGGACTGACCTTACTTGGCGGGATCAGACTGATATACTTCAGGAAAGTTTTCTTCTGTGAAAAGCACACTGGTCTAAAAGAGGCTGCTTCCGGGTGGTAAATCGCCATAGAACAAGCCACTGAGCTGTTGTTCGTTCCTGGTAGAGCGCTTCTCTCTTTGTATGCAAATTATTATGACCCTGGGGAAGTCTCCCTATGGGTGATGGGGGAAACCAGACGTGGACTCCTTGCCCAGTGTGCTTAGAGGAATGTGGCTGCACCTCACTGACGAGGCCCATAGGAGGCCGAAACGATCGTCTGGGGTTGTCATGTTCCTTGTTCAGAGGAGAATTGCCTGGTATTTCGGGGCTGGACTGACCTTACTTGGCGGGATCAGACTGATATACTTCAGGAAAGTTTTCTTCTGTGAAAAGCACACTGGTCTAAAAGAGGCTGCTTCCGGGTGGTAAATCGCCATAGAACAAGCCACTGAGCTGTTGTTCGTTCCTGGTAGAGAGCTTCTCTCTTTGTATGTTTCTAAAATCAATGCCTTTCCTGTAATCTTTTATTCAAAAGGATGACATATCTCCTCTTTCATGCTGTTGTTTCGGTTGAGGCTCCGGGACCCTCGTATTAAAAAGGCCTGAGCATAAATAAGTGTCACGGCTGTGTAATCAATGTTTTTTTCTAATTTCACGGTTGCAAATAATGATCTGTGGGTTTCTAAAATCAATGCCTTTACTGTAATCTTTTATTCAAAAGGATGACATATCTCCTCTTTCATGCTGTTGTTTCGGTTGAGGCTCCGGGACCCTCGTATTAAAATGGCCTGAGCATAAATAAGTGTCACGGCTGTGTAATCAATGTTTTTTTCTAATTTCACGGTTGCAAATAATGATCTGTGGGTTTCTAAAATCAATGCCTTTACTGTAATCTTTTATTCAAAATGATGACATATCTCCTCTTTCATGCTGTTGTTTCGGTTGAGGCTCCGGGACCCTCGTATTAAAAAGGCCTGAGCATAAATAAGTGTGACGGGTGTGTAATCAATTTTTTTTTCTAAATTCACGGTTGCAAATAATGATCTGTGGGTTTCTAAAATCAATGCCTTTACTGTAATCTTTTATTCAAAAGGATGACAGTACTACCAAAATACAGCCAATGAAGGGCCTTAGGAAGACTGAGCCAAGGTTGGATTGTAGTATTTGGTTAGGCTAATCATGATGGCCATGTAGACCACCACCACCGAGAGTCCTGGAAGTAACAGGGATGATGAGATGAAAGAGCTAAGAATAGTAGAACTTGAAACAACAGAGTTAGCCATGGGTTTTAGTGCAAAACCGCTTGGCTTTTTTTTGCCTTTGGGTGCGGCTATTCATGCAGGCCATATAGAGCTGAAAACATTCGGTGTCGTATCAGCTATTAAACTAATAAGAACAGTCCTACCAAAATACAGCCAATGAAGGGCCTTAGGAAGACTGGGCCAAGGTTGGATTGTAGTATTTGGTTAGGCTAATCCTGATGGCCATGTAGACCACCACCACCGAGAGTCCTGGAAGTAACAGGGATGATGAGATGAAAGAGCTAAGAATAGTAGAACTTGAAACAACAGAGTTAGCCAAGGGTGTTAGTGCAAAACCGCTTGGCTTTTTTTTGCCTTTGGGTGCGGCTATTCATGCAGGCCATATAGAGCTGAAAACATTCGGTGTCGTATCAGCTATTAAACTAATAAGAACAGTACTACCAAAATACAGCCAATGAAGGGCCTTAGGAAGACTGGGCCAAGGTTGGATTGTAGTATTTGGTTAGGCTAATCCTGATGGCCATGTAGACCACCACCACCGAGAGTCCTGGAAGTAACAGGGATGATGAGATGAAAGAGCTAAGAATAGTAGAACTTGAAACAACAGAGTTAGCCATGGGTGTTAGTGCAAAACCGCTTGGGTTTTTTTTGGCTTTGGGTGCGGCTATTCATGCAGGCCATATAGAGCTGACAACATTCGGTGTCGTATCAGCTATTAAACTAATAAGAACAGTACTACCAAAATACAGCCAATGAAGGGCCTTATGAAGACTGAGCCACGGTTGGATTGTAGTATTTGGTTAGGCTAATCATGATGGCCATGTAGACCACCATGTAGTAATAAGAACAGTACTACCAAAATACAGCCAATGAAGGGCCTTAGGAAGACTGAGCCAAGGTTGGATTGTAGTATTTGGTTAGGCTAATCATGATGGCCATGTAGACCACCACCACCGAGAGTCCTGGAAGTAACAGGGATGATGAGATGAAAGTGCTAAGAATAGTACTACTTGAAACAACAGAGTTAGCCATGGGTGTTAATCCAAGACCGCTTGGATTTATTTTTGTATTGGGTGCAGCTAATCATGCAGGCCATATAGAGCTGATAACATTCGGTGTTGTATCAGCTATAAAAATAATAAGAACTGTACTATCAAAATACAGACAATGAAGGGCCTATGAAGACTGAGCAAAGGTTGGATTGTAGTATTTTGTTCGGCTAATCATGATGGCCATGTAGACCGCCCGTAACAGGGATGAAATTGCTAAGAATAGTACTAATTGAAACAACAGAGTTAGCCATGGGTGTTAGTCTAAGACCACTCGGCTTTTTTTTGGGTTTGGGTGCAGCTAATCATGAAGGCCAGATAGACCTGCCACCATTTGGTGTTGTAACAGGTATGAAAATGCAAAGAACAGTACTACTTAACATAACCTACTTACCATGGGTCCCAGAGCATATGTTTGGTTGTTATATTTTGTAACGGTAATCATGCAGGCCATATAGACCTCCACCGATAGGGTGAGTATGAGTAACAGCTATTAAAATGCAAAGGACATTACTAATTAACACAACATAGTTACCATGGGTCGCAGACCAAGAGCAGATGTCTTATTATTATATTTTGTATGGGTAATCATCCAGGCCGTATAGACCTCACCAAATAGGGGGAGTTACAGAGATTAAAGTGCTAAGAATGGTAGTACTTAAAACACAACCTCGTTAAAATAGGTAGCAGACCACATGTCTTATTATTATAATTTTTCAGGGTAATCTGGCAGGCCATATAGAACTCCCCCGATATGGGGGGGGGGACAGGGATTAAAGTGCTAAGAAAAGTACTAATTGACACAAGCTAGTTGGGTCCAAGAACGCATGTTTGATTATTAGAATTTATTAGGGTAATTATATATCTAACAAATCTATCTATTTCTCTTCTATCAATTCTATCTAACTATCAATCTATGTATATCTATCTATCCTATCTATCACTATCAATCTATCTTCTGTCCGGGATGTTTTGAGACAGCCACTTTGGGAATGTTAGTTGATTTAGACCCATTATGGCTTAAAAGCAGACTCTGCATCAACTATGTAATTTTCCATGGGAGTTTTGCCAGGGATCCCCCTCCAGCATGCAACAGTCCAGGTGTTAGTACCCTTGAAACAACTTTTCCATCACTATTGTGGCCAGAAAGAGTCCTTGTAGGTTTTAAAGTTCGTCTGCCTATTGAATTCAGGTTCGCGACATCACTACCAAGCAGCTTGAGGTGGCGGGATCCCACGGCTGTAGTGCTGCACACCAACGCTTCCTTCTGAGCCTTTCGCCCCTTTTTGACCTAGAGAACCATTTGACTTCTAATTTAAAAGTAGAGAATTTTGACGTTAATGGTTGACTCTATGAATGTCACATGTATATACAGGAAAATGGCAGTTAACCATGCAAACATACAGTGATAAATAATAAATATAATAGCTCTAAAACTATGACTATTTGGCCTATGTTTAATCCACAAATTACAAATTAAATGTAACATCCCCCTTCCATGGTCCGTGTTTTTTTTTTTTTTTGTTTTTTTTTTACAAAAATAAAGCCATTAAAAAATAAACTAATACACACTTCATTATTGGAATTAGGTTGTCTTCCTTTAAATTATATATGCCATATGACTGGGAACATTTTATACAGTAACTCAAAATACTAGTACTTTAACTAGCAGTTATAAAACTATAACTATAGACTGTATTTAGTTGACTATAATGTTATTATTAAAGGGGCATTAAAATTAAACTTTCACAATTTAGATGCAATTTAGCACATGCTATAAAAAAACTTTACAATTTACTTCCATTATTAAATTATGCACAGTATTTTTGTGTACACGTTCGGAGGCACTAACTCTTATTGAGCCTGTGCAAGAGGTTACAATGTTTACATATATGAGTCTGATTGGTGGCTGGCTATAAAATGATGCAAAGGACAGAAAGGAAAGGAAATGTTTAAATTTGTTAGAAGCAAAACAATCTACTACTCATTTGAAATTAATAAGCTTTATGCATTGTCTTTTTTATGCACCTGTTAATTATGCAGTTCTACTGTATTTAATGGTCAATATTAAACAGGGCTCCTTCAGTAAAAACAAATTTGTTAAATCAAACTAAAGCTAAAAAGAAACAGATTTCCATGACCCCAGTGTGATATGTGAGCTGACATCTTTGAAACTTAGGTTACATTCTGAATGATCTATGCATGAGCAAGTTATCTAATCTATTGCCAGCCCAGAAGTTTTATAACATCAGGCCATGATAAACCTTCCTGCAGAGGCCCCTCCTCCTTGTAAGGCTATGACAGGAAGTAAAAGACACTGTACAAATGTAAGGAATAAAGCCATTGAAATAGATGAATAATAATACATATTGCAATTATTTCTATTAAGTTTAAGGCACAACTTAGCGCTTTTTTATAACAACAATGAATCAGACTGTTCAATGTCCCTTTAAGTTTCGGAATTTTTTATTGCCCATTCCTTGTTAAATGTATTTACTTTTTATTTTTAAGTTATAAATATTACCCTTTATGAATGTCTTTAACAGAATGTGTATAATGCTCTTAGAAAACGATTATGTAACATATTTGACATGATAATAGGACAGCAGTATCAGTATGTATTATATTAATAAAACATGAATAATTAGAATGTTCATTAAACAAAACAAAATCTAACAGGCACGGTGCATTTTCTTTCATCCTTTTTTTTTACTACTATTGTTTTAAAGTTTAGCTTAACCTCAATGTAAGGTCGTCAAAATGTCCCCTGTGGCATTCTGAAATGAATACATAAGAGTGGTTAAAATCCCATGCAGAGCTGTTGGCCTTTTTGTAGCAATGTCACAGCGACTCTTCTGTGGTTGTCTTATTTAAACTCTAGTAAGTCATCAGGTAGAAAGTGCCATGCTGTTTAAATCTGTAGTGAAACTCGGTCTGGTAATAACCCTGAAAATACATGCACGAGAGCTTGATGTGCAATGCAGGTAACAGGATAATGACATCCCTGTTAAAAGGTAATACTAAAATGCAGGTATTAGATCCATACCTTTATTAAAGGGATGTTGGAAACGATATTGTAAATCAAGCATATGAAAGAGCTGTAATAAATTGTCCTGAAAAATATTACTTTTTATTGCAAAACAAAATATTAAATAAAAAAAAAAAATGTATTGCAAGTATTGTGAAATGCATGTGAATGAATAGTAGAAAATCATGATTAAAAACAAAAATATTACATTTTAAATACCATGACAATACAATGCCTTTTCACAATAAATAAAATGATCCTATTTGATTTACAAAATATATATATTATATCATTTTAGTTCTTAATTTATTTTACAATTTTAGTTTATAATTTTTTAGTTTAGCTTTTTATAAAACAAAGTTAATCCCTTTAAAATTAATATCAAACTTGTTCCAGGGAAGTAGGACCCACCAAAAATGGTAAACTAGTGAACAATGCTATCTACAAGGAAGCTAATAATAGTCACATTGTACAACTGATAATGCTATGCTCATTTGCTAGACAAAAGGGGTGATGCAGTATTACAAAAATCCCAAATGACTCATCAGTGAAAAAAAAAAATCACTTAAAGTGACAGTCTACTCCAGAATTGTTATTGTTTTAAAAGGTAGATAATCACTTCATTACTCAGTCTTGCATAACCATCACGGTTATATTAATACACTTTTTACCTCAGTGATTACCTTGTAGCTAAGCCTCTGCTGCCCACTTATTTCAGCTCTTTTGACAGACTTGCATTTTAGCCAATCACTGCCCTCCCATAAGTAATTCCAAGGGTGTGAGCACAATGTTCTCTATATGGCACACATTAAGTAATGCCCTCTAGCTGTGAAAAACTGTCAAATGCATTTAGATAAGGGGTGGCCTTCAAAAGCGTAGAAATTAGCATATAAGCCTACCTAGGTTAGCTTTCAACTAAGAATACCAAAAGAACAAAGCCAATTTGATGATTAAGTGAATTGGAAAGTTGTTTAAGATTACATGCCCTATCTAAACCATGACAGTTTAATTTTGACTAGACGGTCCCTTTAAAAATACAAAAGACGTTCTACTGCATATGTACATTCTGTGTAGAACAAGGTTTTTTTGTTGAAGATCTCAGATCAATGATATTCAAATAATAACATCTTATTTTGATATTCTGTTTGGCAGATGTTTTTTTATCATATACTAATTAACCCCTGACTGTCGCATGGCTGTGCATCTCATTCTGTAGGGTCATGCAACACAGGGCATGATTCGATATAGATCGTAGTTTGCAGCGCAAACGAGGGAACCCCCGCCGCCCGTAGTTTCAGCTCGCAACTCGAGCTATCCCATTTACGGCGCCGTCAGAGGCTAAAGTGCCGTAAGTCTGACAAACCAGCGATGTCCAGAAATCTGCGTAGGTACAAATTTCTGGAGTCGCCAGTGACTTACGGCACTTTAGAAACTGCCGGCGCCTACAAAACCTGACTAAAGTATAAAATATCACGTACTGTCTAACACGCCTCCCTAACATAGCCCTCTATCTGCTATCCCCCCTCACTATCCTAACAATAAAAAAATGTATTAACCCCTAAACCGCCGCTCCCAGACCCCGCTGCCACCTAATAAAGTTATTAACCCCTAAACCGCCGCTCCCGGACCCCGCCGCCAGCTATATTAAATCTATAACCCCCTAATGTGAGCCCTTAACCCGCCGCCATCTACCTTACCTACCCCCTAAAGTGAGCCCATTACACCGCTGCCAACTACCTTACCTACCCCCTAAAGTGAGCCCCTACCCCACCACCATCTACCTTACCTACCCCCTAAATTGAGCCCCTTACACCACCGCCATCTACCTTACCTACCCCCTAAAGTGAGCTCCTACCCCGCCACCATCTATTTTAAAAATATTAACCCCTAATTTAATCCCAATATACCGCCGCCACCTATATTAAACACATTAACCCCTAATCTAATCCCCCTACACCATCGCCAGATTGAACTTGAATCTGATTGGCTGATTCAATCAGCCAATCAGATTTTTCTACCTTAATTCCGATTGGCTGATAGAATCCTATCAGCCAATCGGAATTCGACGGACGCCATCTTGGATGACGTCATTTAAAGGTACCTCGTTCAGTCATCGTGCCGGATGGATGCTCCGCGGCGGAGGAGAGAAGAAAGAAGATTGAAGATGCCGCTGTGCTTGAAGACATCGCCGGATGGAAGAAGACTTCTCTGCCGCTTGCTTGAAGACATCGTCTGGATGGAAGAAGACTTCTCTGCCGCTTGATTGAAGACATCGCCCGGATGGAAGAAGACTTCTCTGCCGCTTGATTGAAGACATCGCCCGGATCGGATGAAGAGTTCTGCCCGGCTGGGTGAAGACAAGGTAGGGAGATCTTCAGGGGGGTAGTGTTAGGTTTTTTAAGGGGGGTTTGGGTGGGTTTAGAATAGGGGTATGTGGGTGGTGGGTTGTAATGTTGGGGGCTAGTATTGTGTTTTTTTTTACAGGCAAAAGAGCTGTTTTCTTTGGGGCATGCCCCGCAAAAGGCCCTTTTAAGGGCTGGTAAGGTAAAAGAGATGTTAACTTTTTAAATTTAGAATAGGGTAGGGAAATTTTTTTATTTTGGGGGGCTTTATTATTTTATTAGACGGCTTAGAATAGGTGTAATTAGCTTAAAAATCTTGTAATCTTTTTTTATTTTTTGTAATTTAGTGTTTTTTTTTTTTTTTGTAATTTAGTTTAGTTTATTTAATTGTATTTTAGTTTAGATATTTGTAGTTTATTTAATTTATTGATAGTGTAGGTGTATTTGTAACTTAGGTTAGGATTTATTTTACAGGTAAATTGGTAATTATTTTAACTAGGTAGCTATTAAATAGTTATGAACTATTTAATAGCTATTGTACCTAGTTAAAATAAATACCAAGTTACCTGTAAAATAAATATTAAGCCTAAAATAGCTACAATGTAATTATTAATTACATTGTAGCTATCTTAGGGTTTATTTTATAGGTATTTAGATTTAAATAGGAATATTTTAATTAATAATATTAATATTAATTAGATTTATTTTAAAATGAATTTAGTTAGGGATGTTAGAGTTAGATAGGGTTATTATACTTAATATATATATATATATATATATATATAATATAATAACGATACTAACTATATTAACCATAATATAATTAGGGTTAATATAGTTAATATATATAATATAATAACTATATTAACTATATTAACCCTGATATAATTAGGGTTAATATAGTTAATATAGCTGGCGGCGGTGTAGGGGGATTAGATTAGGGGTTAATGTGTTTAATATAGGCGGCGGCGGTGTAGGGGGATTCAATTAGGGGTTAATATTTTTAAAATAGATGGCGGCGGGGTAGGAGCTCACTTTAGGGGGTAGGTAAGGTAGATGGCGGCGGGGTAGGGGCTCACTTTAGGGGGTAGGTAAGGTAGATGGCGGCGGTGTAAGGGGCTCACATTAGGGGGTATGTAATGTAGCTGGCGACGGTGTAGGGGGATCACATTAGGGGGTTATACTTTTAATGTAGGTGGCGGCGGGGTCCGGCGGTTTAGGGGTTAAATACTTTATTAGGGATCGCGGCGGTGGATTGCAGTTGACAGGTACATAGACATTGCGCATGCGTTAGGTGTTAGGTTTTATTTAGCAGGTAGTTTAGGGAGTTACGGGGCTCCAATAGACAGCGTAAGGCTTACTAGGCTGCATTTTGTGGCGAGGTGAAAATGGAGTAAGATTTCTCCATTTTCGCCACGTAAGTCCTTTCGCTCTATATTGGATACCAAACTGCGCGGGTTTGGTATACCTTTCTATGGCCCAAAAAACTACGGGCAAAGGCAGAAATATACGGGCGTAACTTCTATGTTATGCCGTATATAGGATACCAAATCCCCGCAAAATTCAGCATCGCCGGCTTTTGCGGGTGACGCTACATATCAGATCGGGGTCACAATGCATTGCTGCCTTTTTCTGGTAGCCAAATAGTTAAAGGGACAGTCATCTTAAAGTCTTACCTTAGATTAAGCTGCAAATATCCTCCTGCACCTTTTCATATCATGCAGCAGGAACACAAAATATTTTAAAATTAATAGCGTTTCTGGCCAGTTTGAGATTGCTGCCAAGCTCAGCCCTTTGATGACATCATGATCTGGGCTGCATATAGGAACTCTGCTGAATAGATCATGATGTCATCCGTGGGCTGAGTTTGGCAGCCATTTCAAACTGGCCAGAAACACTATTCATTTTAAAATAACTTTTTTACCGTTACTGCTCCATGATTTAGAAAGGGTGCAGGAAGATATTTGCAGCTTAATGCAAGGTAAGACTTTAGGATGACTAAGGTGTAGACTGTCCCTTTAAAATACCAATATAAGATATTTCAGAAAAAATAGCAAATTTAATAGTACTAGAAAAAAATGTTACATTTAAAGGGATATGAAACCCAAAATTTGTCTTTCATGATTCAAATAAGGCATGCAGTTTAAAACTTTCCTTTTTACTTCTATTAATTCTAATTTGCTTTACTCTCTTCCTATCCTTTATTAAAAAGTATGTCAATGTAGGCTCAGGAACAGCACTGCACTACTGGGAGCTAGCTGCTGATTGGTTGCTGCACATGTTTGCCTCTTGTCATTGGTTCACCTTAGGTGTTCAGCTACCTGCCACTAGTGTATTGCTGCTACTTCAACAAGTATACAAAGATAATGTTAAAATTTGATAATAGAAGTAAAATTGAAAGCTGTTTGAAATTATGTTAAAATTTGATAATAGAAGTAAAATTGAAAGCTGTTTGAAATTATATTTTCTATCTGAACCATGAAAGAAACATTTTGGGTTTCAGATCCATTTAATCAGGCCAAGTTTACTTTGATTTTAAAGGAACTTAAAGCAAAAAATATATATAATAACAATAAAATAAATAAAAGTGATTTATATGTAGCCAATCCCCTGTATAACATACTATAAACTGCTGAACAATATAGAACAGATCTATTTTTTTTTCACTTTTAAATTTTGTGAAGGTTGCGCTTTTTGAGTGCATCCAAACTCATTAATATGTATGCAATATATTTATTATATTTTTGTATTTTCCGAAATACATTAGTGTTATTTATTTCATCATTCCTCCAAAAATTTAAATAGCTTACTCAAGAAATCGAGGGTGAATAAATCAGAGTGAATGCATCTTACATCAGCATTGTTTACTGAGTAACAGAATGCGACTCTACTATACTGGCGTGATAAATTGCCTACATATTGCTTTGTTTATGGAATTTAATGAAAATGCAGAATTATTCAACAAGTTTATTACTGTATAATTATATTTTAGATGCTATTGCTAGCTTAATAGAGGGCTACAACATAGAGTGTTATGTAGCTGCCAGCGTGGGTTAATGGATATTTATTAATGTGTGATACCAGTTTAAATTAGTGAATTTAATGTACTTAAAATTGTAGCAATTATATGATTATTACATTTAATAACACGGCTAGAGAACATAATTATTGTAGTTATAAAGGTTATAGATTAAAAGAATGACCAACATAAAACCCAGGCACCAACATTAGGCTCTAAAATGCATTTTATATGACCTTCCACTTCTCCATATTGTTTAAAGAATCAAGTTTGAAATGTAGGAAAAACTATCTTTGCAAGTTTTAGCTATGTGTCTATCTTAGTTTGAGAAATATTATGGATACATCGAGACATTGTGTCGCAAGGCAGTCAAAGAACACATTGACACTTACAAAGCAGAGACATATACCATTTCTAACAAAAGCAAGGATCAGATTTCCTTTTGCATAAGTATATCATCATTTTTTGATAATATACAAACCGAAAAATATATAAATATAACGTTGCTAAGGAAATTAACTCACTGGATTTAAAGGTATAATGAACCCAATTATTTTCTTTCATGATTCAGCAATTTAAGCAACCTTCTAATATACTCCTATTATCAATTTTTCATAATTCTCTTGGTATCTTTATTTGAAAAAGCAGGACTGTAAGCTTACAAGCTTTCCAATTTTTTGGTTCAGCGCTTGCTGATTGGTGGCTGCATTTAGCTTACATTCTTGCTTTTTCAAATAAAGATACCAAGAGAACAAAAAAAATGATAAAAGGAGTAAATTAGAAAGTTGCTCAAAATTGCATGCTCTGTCTGAATCATGAAAGAAAAAAAATGGGTTTGGTGTCCCTTTAGGCACTCAAAGCTTTAATCAGATTAAGCTCTTTAATTTTAAAATGGTATTGGGTTATTAGTTTCCAGTGTGGTGGCATATTCTGGGCCTTTAACAATAAATCACAAACATACAGATATATATATACATATATATATATATATATATATATATATATATATATATATATATATAAACAGTCATTGGTGGTACAGCACCCTCGGTAACCATATAATCTTCTGCCCAGGGTGCACTTAAAATAGCATGTATACAGTTCAAGAAAGAAAAAGGTACTCACCGGGTCTTGAATATATATTCCTTTTATTTATAGTGACGTTTCGGGTTTAATCCCGTTTTCAAACCAACAGCAAACCGACATACAATACTTACCAAGCTTAAATACAAGCCCAATGCCCACCCGCTGAGCTACCAGTGGCGAACCGGAACTCACAGCAATCACGTAGTCAACCACCATGTCACATATTGCTATGGAAACCAGACGCCACATGGTAGCCGATCGTGAATTTAAAAACAAATATTAAAAACAGGAGATAGACATAATCAACATTTGGCTGCACAATACATTACGATATGTGGGTAAGTAAAATGTAAGATGTCAAAAAATCAAGCATTAGCGATGTCGACATGCACGCAGTCCTGTAAAGCACATTGGTCCAGGCTCCACCAATCACATAAGGGTATAGAGCCGGCGTCCACAAATAAGTGAACAGCTGAGTGTCAAAACGAACAGCGCTAATCCAAATACAGTTGTTGCCATTGTCAAATGTTAATATACAAATGCATACAAGTGTATTAGTGTATTGATCAGGACACAAAATACAAAACACACGTAAATCTATCTATCTGGTAATGCTGATTCCATTAAACAACAAAGATAGCCAAGAAGCAAGGGAGCGTATGAAAAATATATACAGAACAAAATACCCAATCTTATATGCAGCAACCAAATAAACCAATAATAAGGTGCATTGCACTGTATAAATATCATATTAAAGGCCCACCAAAATCTTAAGCTCAGCATCACTATCAAAATAATGTGGACAGATAAAACATGTGAATGTATACTATTGGATTACATCGGAACTTAGATTGGCACTGCTATTTATGAGAATCCATGATCCATTGTATATAAGCACTATTAAATATGAGAGTCTCTGATCCATTGTATATAACAGCTGTTATATTGGTATTGTATACAGGTTTGTCCTAATTGTATGGAATTTGCACATAATTATTCCTCATGATCTAGTAACATTAGTGATATAGAAATGAAAAGAGGGCGCCTCATAGCGTGAATCTGTTAACGGATATGGAAACTGCTTGTAGTAACAGCGCACACCAGATATAATGGCACTGTGCTATGACCAGTGCAAAACAGCGGGCTAGCTCTTATACAGTGGCTAGTATACTGGTCCCCAGGCTCCTTGTGATGTTCACCTAAGTTTCTGCTGCAGGTATTTCTCCCGATATCACTTCCAAATAATGACAGCTTCCGATAGAATTAAAAGCAACAAAGTGCTTTATTGGTTTAAAAGTAAGTGTAAAGCTTTAAACAGGTAAAGCGTTTCTCGACCAATCTGCTGGTCGTTTCTTCAGACCAAAGGTAAAAGGTAATTAGTGATATGTAGGATTTTTCTATATATATTTTCTCTGACAAATTTCTTATACAAATAGGTTTTTTATGTAATGTCTGCATTTTTTTGGATACAAGTTCCAATGTAATCCAATAGTATACATTCACATGTTTTATCTGTCCACATTATTTTGATAGTGATGCTGAGCTTAAGATTTTGGTGGGCCGTTAATATGATATTTATACAGTGCAATGCACCTTATTATTGGTTTATTTGGTTGCTGCATATAAGATTGAGTATTTTGATCTGTATATATTTTTCATACGCTCCCTTGCTTCTTGGCTATCTTTGTTATTTAATGGAATCAGCATTACCAGATAGATAGATTTACGTGTGTTTTGTATTTTGTGTCTTGATCAATTCACTAATACACTTGTATGCATTTGTATATTAACATTTGACAATGGCAACAACTGTATTTGGATTAGCGATGTTCGTTTTGACACTCAGCTGTTCACTTATTTGTGGGAGCCGGCTGTATACCCTTATGTGATTGGTGAAGCCTGGACCAATGTGCTTTACAGGACTGCGTGCATATCGACATCGCTAATGCTTGATTTTTTGACATCTTACCTTTTACTTACCCACATATGGTAATGTATTGTGCAGCAAAATGTTGCTTATGTCTATCTCCTGTTTTTATTATTTGTTTTTAAATTCACAATCGGCTACCATGTGGCGTCCAGTTTCCATAGCAATATGTGACGTGGTGGTTGACCACGTGATTGCTGGGAGTTCCGGTTCGCCACGGGTAGCTCAGCGGGTGGGCATTGGGCTTGTATTGAAGCTTGGTAAGTACTGTATGTTGGTTTGCTGTTGGTTTGAAAATGGGAAAAACCCCGAAACATCAATATAAATAAAAATATATATTCAGGACCCGGTGAGTGCCTTTTTCTTTTTTGAACGATATATATATATATATATATATATATATATATATACACCTTCTAAGCAACTACCATACCCACAGGTACATTACATTTCTGCTATTTATTTTTGTGATAATATCAATAGTAATCAAGTGTATAATAACAACATCAAATGTATAATGACAATGTCCAAATATAACTGTTATTGCTTTTGTATCCAAAAGTAAAACAGTCTCAGTTACTGCTTAATTAAGTGAAAGTAAATCCTAGCATTTTACAAACACTAGGATTGACTTTTGAAACAAAGGGGACTTTCATTCATGAAGTATAAGATACTTCATGTAGAAAGCTCCTTTATTTGTTTTAACCGATAGCTGTTTTTAGCTGCTACAGCAGCCCACGGCTAAAAAAAATTTTTGCTAAGAGGTGACGTTTTCACCTCTTAGCCAATAGCTGTGCGGTAAATCCGACTTGGCGCCAATGGGAGCCGGATTTACCTGTAAAACGCTAGGGTTTACTTTCCCTTTAAGTTATTTTTTAGGTTAATTAAAAGTGATATATATATATATATATATATATATATATATATCTCACTAGGCTTTTAAATGTAAAAACCCAATATGTCTGTTATGTTTAAAATGACTGGACATAATAGAACTCCCAAAGTAAAAATAGAAAATCTGTAGGTTCAATGCAACAGTACTCTAAATTACCTTGTTCTATTTTTGTTTAGTATCTGTAAAAGTGTGTGTGATGAGAGCAGGATGTGATGTCACTAGCATGTGGGCGGGGCTTAGGTCCGGTGTCTGTGTCGCAGTTAGTTTAGTACAATCAACCTGTCTGGATGTGTATTGCTATGCTCTGTAATAAAATAGAGTTGTACCATCATTGCTGTGTCCTGCATATGTCCTGCATCTCATGACATGGTGTCAGAAGTTCTGGACTGCGCTTCTGTTCCTGATCGATTGCAATGTCAAAGTTTACCCCACCTGAGCCTTTTGACTTTTCTCAGCCTGCAGCTTGGCCCACATGGCGTCAGCGGTTTCAGCGCTTCAGGATTGCATCCAAACTGAACAAGGAGAGTGGTGAAGTACAAGTTAATTCTCTTTTATACTCCATGGGGAAAGATGTAGAGCCAGTGTTCAATGCTTTTACTTTTCAAGAAGGGGAAGAAGTTAACTTTGATATAGTTATGGATAAACTCAGTGCCCACTTTGTGCCCAAAAGAAATGTGATTCATGAGAGAGCTTGTTTTCACAAACGTAATCAGCGTGTGGGAGAATCTGTGGAGTCATTTGTGCGCAGCCTGTATGAATTAGCTGAATTCTGTGAGTTTGGTGTTGCTAAAGAAGAGCAAATCAGAGACAGAATAGTTATTGGAATTGCAGATGCTGAAGTCTCCCTGAAGCTGCAGTTAGAGCCTGATTTAACGTTAGAAGGGGCTATTAGGATGGCCCGCCAGAGTGAACTGGTGAAAAAGCAAAGTGCTGATCTGAGGTCTGAGAGTATTGTGGATGAAGTGCAACAGTCTAGAAAAATTACTAGCGAAAGGCACAGGGTGAGCGGTAGATCAAAAGTACTGGAAAGGCCTAGAAGTGGATGGGCGCAACATGGCCGATGCACACGGTGCTATCGGGCTCATGATCAGAGTGCCATATGCCCGGCCAGAGATAAAAGATGCAGAAAATGTAACAGAATAGGCCATTTTGAAGTGGTGTGTAAAACTGAATACATTAAGGAGATGCAGGTGGACAGTGACCAGGAGGGTCAGGAAGTGTCTTTTGTGGGGTCTGTTGTGGAACGGACAAGCTCAGAGGAAGATTGGAAAGTTACTTTTACTGTAATGGGAGCCAATGTTGATTTTAAGATTGACACAGGAGCTGATATCACTGTAATGTCTTTTGCTGAATTTATGAAATTGCCTCGACAGCCCCAGCTGGCGAAGGTTACGACAAACGTCCATAGTCCTGGTGGCCGCATTGATTGTGTGGGGAAATTTCTCGCCAGCTGTGAGTACAAACAAAAAAAGTTCACCATGTGGGTGCATGTGATCCGAGGTCAGTGTGTTAACAGTTTATTGAGCAGAAAAGCAGCCTGTGACTTGGGCCTCGTGGCCAGAGTGAATGAGGTCTCTGAAGATATGTTTGGCGAGTTGGGCCTACTGAACTGCAAACCTGTCCGTATAGCACTTATAAGTGATGCAGTCCCATACAGTATTTCTACTCCTCGTAGAATTCCGTTCCCGCTCATGCCTCAAGTGGAGAAAGAGCTCATGCGCATGAAGTCTATGGGGGTTATTGAAGAGGTTGTTGAAGCAACTGATTGGTGTGCCCCCATTGTTCCAGTTGCAAAGAAAAATGGGAAGGTGCGCATCTGTGTGGACCTGAAAAGGTTGAATGAGGCAGTGAAGAGGGAGAGATTTGTGCTGCCGACGTTGGAAGATATAGCCCCGAAGTTGGCTGGGGCGAAGTTCTTTTCCACATTAGACGCTTCTAGCGGCTTTTGGCAGATCCCCCTGGATCCAAAGTGCCGCAAACTGACTACCTTTATCACTCCGGTAGGTCGGTTCTGCTTCTGCAGACTTCCCTTTGGGATATCCTCCGCTCCTGAGATCTTTCAAAGGGAAATGAGTTCTCTCCTGAGTGGCCACGTGGGCACAGCAGTCGTCATGGACGACATTCTAGTGTATGGGTCTACAGTGGAGGAGCATGATCAGCGTTTGAGTTGTGTGCTGCAGGCTATCAAAGAGTCTGGGCTGAAGCTGAATAAAGAAAAATGTCATTTTAGGAAAACTGAATTATGCTACTTTGGGCATATCATCAACGGGGATGGCATCAAGCCGGACCCCGAGAAAATTCGGGCTATCGAACAGATGAAAAGCCCTTCTGATGTACATGAGCTGAGACAGATATTGGGCCTTGTAAATTACGTGGGCAAGTTTCTTCCAGATTTATCTACAGTTTTACACCCTATAACAGAGTTGCTTAAGAAAGATGTTGCCTGGGTCTGGGGACCCTCACAAGAAAAAGCGTTCCTGCATGCTAAGTCCCTGCTGGGGTCTGCCCCAGTGCTGGGGTTCTACGACCCTTCAAGAAAGACTGTGGTTAGTGCTGATGCAAGCAGTTATGGGTTGGGGGCTGCACTCCTGCAGCTGAATGACAACAAACTACAGCCCATCGCCTACTGTTCCCGCACACTGACGGCTGCGGAGTCAAAATACGCTCAAATTGAGAAAGAGTGCCTGGCTGCAGTTTGGGCCTGTGAGCGCTTTCAGCGTTATCTAGTGGGTTTGGAGAAATTTAGTCTGGAAACTGACCACAAACCGCTAGTCCCTCTTATCAATTCTTATGACATCGACAAAACACCCTTGAGATGCCAGAGACTTTTAATGAGACTGCTCAGGTTCAATGTTCAGGCAGTGCATGTGCCAGGGAAGCAGCTGGTTGTGGCAGATACACTGTCCAGGCTCCCGCTGGCTGCTGCTGAAGAATCCTCCACAGAGTCGGATGTAAAAGTGTATGTTGATTCAGTTCTGGCCTCTAAGTCCATTTCTTCAAGGAAACTGGAAGAGATAAAGAAAGAGACATATTTGGACACAGATCTGCAAGAAGTTATAAGGTACATAAGAGATGGCTGGCCCGAGAGTCGGGCAGCCTGGATGTCTTTAAATGCTTACCAGCCAGAGAGGTCGCAGCTCACGGAGCTGGAGGGGTTGGTGCTGTTCCAAGACCGTATTGTAATTCCTGTCAGCATGAGGAAGGAGATGTTAAACAGGATTCACGATGGCCACTTAGGCATTACAAAGTGCAGAGAAAGAGCAGCTACAGCTGTGTGGTGGCCTGGGATCAGCTCCGACATTGCAAATCACGTGTCTAAATGTGCCTTTTGCCGGGAACGCCGGCCTACTCAGAGAAGGGAGCCCTTAATGTCTACTCCGCTGCCTGCGGGGCCGTGGCAGAAAATAGCTGCTGATTTGTGCGAACTGCACGGGAAAAAGTTTCTTGTTGTTATCGACTACTATTCCAGGTATTTGGAAATAGCACCCCTGAATGATATCACAAGTCAGGCCGTTATCATTCGCCTGAAGAGCTTGTTCGCCCGCTGGGGCATTCCAATGGAGCTGGTGAGTGATAATGGCATGCAGTTCGCTTCTACAGAGTTCAGTGCTTTCAGCAGGGAATATGATTTTGTACATTCCACGTCAAGTCCACATTATCCGCAGGCCAACGGAATGGCTGAAAGGGCAGTTCAAACAACAAAATTCATTCTAAAGCAATCTGAACCATACCTAGCCCTCTTGTCATACAGGGCGATGCCCATTCAAGCCACCGGGTTTAGCCCGGCACAGCTGATGCTAGGACGCCAGATTCGCACCACTTTACCCTCAGTGGGTGTCTTCAAGCCGCCTGGCCCTGTTCCTCGGGACGAAGTCCTTAGGAGGGATGAAGAGGCCAAAAAGGGTTATCGTTTCTTCTACGACAGGAGACATTCTGTCAGGCCTTTACAGGAACTGAAAGCGGGCCAAAGTGTCAGAATTAAACTGGATGATGAGAAGAAATGGAAGACGCCTGCTACGGTAGTGGGCCGCTCTCCAGAACCAAGGTCTTACACAGTCCTTACAGAGGGAGGGACGGTTACACGCCGTAACCGAAGACATCTTCAGCCTGTACCTGAAAGTCTGGAACCGGATACCTCAGTACCACCGCCGGTGGGATCCCCTGTTCTAAGAGAGGTGCCTTCCCCTCAGCAATATCATAGCGGGGATATATCTTTGCCTCCAGCAGACTCTTGTTCACCATCTTCTGTATCAGAGGACAGTTCATGCAAAGTTACATCAAGCGGAAGAGTGGTGAAACTTCCGGCCCGATACAGGGACTGACTTTAGCTAGAACAGTGACCGGAAGTATGGGCAGAATAATCCCATGGTCACTGTGGACTAGGGTAGTCTACCCCGATGTCCAAGTCAGGATGTAATTTATTTGTTCATGTTTTCTAATCTATCTGTTTTATAATGTTCAAAAACAAAATGTTGTTGTATACCCTGTTGGTGTACCTTGTTATTTAATATATGCGAATGTATGCTTTGCCTTTGAAAAAGGGGAAGATGTGATGAGAGCAGGATGTGATGTCACTAGCATGTGGGTGGGGCTTAGGTCCGGTGTCTGTGTCGCAGTTAGTTTAGTACAATCAACCTGTCTGGATGTGTATTGCTATGCTCTGTAATAAAATAGAGTTGTACCATCATTGCTGTGTCCTGCATATGTCCTGCATCTCATGACAGTGTGTATGCATGTCATTGTCTATTTAAAATGTGCAGCCTTAGATAAAAGAATTGGCTATATTAAATATGATTCAAACTTAATCTGTTTCAGGCGTTCTTCTGCAGTTCCTATGATCAGTGTATCTAAGCACTATTTTAGTATTGAAAATCTATCTCAGAAAGAGAACATATTCACCCTTTGTAAACACAATGCGTTATGCTTTACGCTATACAAATAGTAAAGTGTTATACCTTAATAATAAACACGAGGAAGGATTTTTCATTTTAATAAAAAATAAATCCTATTTTTTGTTGAAATAGAAATTTTGTTCATAGGAAAAAAGGTAAATGTTTCTAAAATGTCTGAAAAATCAAAGAATGCATAAATGTCTTGTCTACTTGCTAAAAGTAATCCAGCCATTAGATGGAGCCAATAAAAAAGACATTTATGATTCATGACAATTTACTCTGTATGCTGAACATTAGTGGTAAATTTAGTAACAGAGGTTACTTACTCAGCAGTATGTATTCAAACGTGAAGAAGGACCCGACATCTTCAATGTCCATTTATCAATCTTAGTAAACACAGCTTTTTCTGAATAAAAATAATAATAATAAATGCAGAATATGCCTTAACTGTTGATGCCTTCCACAGGTTAAACAAATGTTAGTTTGTCTCAAGATAAATATTATTTTGCATTCTAGGTAATTTTTAGAGTTTTCTTTATTTATGAATTTTGCAGCACTTAAACAATGAAAACCTTTCTCTTATTTTAAATTTCAAATAATTTAAAGAGACATAAAAGTGAAAAAATAAATTGTAATTGTTAGAAAATCTAATTATTACACTGTTATGTATTTAAAGGGACAGTCTACATCAGAATGTTTATTTTTAAAAAGATAGATAATCCCTTTATTACTCATTCCCGAATTTTGCATAACCAACACGGTTATATTAATATACTTTTTACCTCTTTGATTACATTGTATCTAAGTCTTTGCAGACTGCCCCTTTATCTCAGTTCTTTTGACAGACTTGCATTTTAGCCAATCAGTGCTAACTCCTTGTAACTCCACTGACGTGAGCACAATGCTATCTATATGTCACACATGAACTAACACCCTCTAGTTGTCTAAAAAATGTCAAAATGCATTCAGCTAAGAGGCGACCTTCAAGGGCTAAGAAATTAGCATATGAGCCTACCTAGGTTTAGCTTTCAACTAAGAATACCAATTGAACAAAGCAAAATTGATGATAAAAGTAAATTGGAAAGTTTTTTAAAATTACATGCCCTATGTGAATCATGAAAGTTTATTTTTTACTAGACTGTCCCTTTAACCCTATGAACAGATCTGGTGAGCCAAGAGGCTTATATGAGTAGCCACCAATAAGCAGTTAGCTCCCAGTAGTACATTGCTGCTCTTGATTCTATCTAGGTATGCTTTTTAACAAATGATATAAGGATAATGAAGAAAATTTAATACAGGTAAATTGAAAAGTCTCATAAAACTGCATGTTTTATTGGAATTACGCAGTTTCATGTTGATTTTCATGCTCCTTTAAATATTTTCAAGTAACTTCTAGGGTTGTCACCTTTCATGGGAAAAAATACAGACCGTGCTCATTAGCATACATTTGCATAAATAATTATGCAGCATTACTCAAACACTAAAGTTGTTAAGACTGATTTTAAATGATTAGAGCAGATTTCTTATGCAAAGCAGAAGAAAAGTATGTACATAAACTCCATAACACGTGAAATACTGAACAAAGGGTTCCCACGGAACATATGGAATCCCCCAGTATTAGGGGTAAAACATAGCTTTTATTAGAAATAATTAAAATTAAATTGGTGTGTGTATTAAAAGCACAGAAAAGTAGCGAAGGTACTTCTATACTAGAGTAATAATCTCAGGAGTACAAGAGTGGGGGTAGAAGCAAATCGCAAACAAATAGCCCC
This sequence comes from Bombina bombina, assembly GCF_027579735.1. Classification (NCBI taxonomy): domain Eukaryota; kingdom Metazoa; phylum Chordata; class Amphibia; order Anura; family Bombinatoridae; genus Bombina; species Bombina bombina. The sequence continues at coordinate 403,330,717 of NC_069499.1, forward strand.
ACTGCGTAATAAACAGTATAAAACTCTGACACAAGAGTGTAAACTCCCAATATAATATTGTGGAATGTGCCAACAAATAAATTATGAGTGGCTATATGGGACTGTGGCACACAAATGCTGAATGTGATAGATCACTAATGGATCTAGCCGGCAAGGTACTAAATAAGAGGCTGCTCAATGGTTTGAATGGATAAAGAGGAAATATATTCTACCTATCAGAGGTATAATTATTAGGATGAATATTCCTTACTATGAATGAGGTGGTATTACCTCACAGTAGATAGTGTAGATGAGTTATAAAAAATCATCAACCGTGTAGCGGCGTAGCACTAAAATACAGGGGGGTGAATAGGTGCACTAGTGGTCGAATGATTAATTACCACAAGTGTTCGAACTGAACAAAATATTGAATATAGGTAGGATAGATTCAAGACTATCAGGTAATAGATCAGTATAACATAATATCAATAATTGTTACTAGTAAGTATATCAATTAAATACTAATATGGTTGTTTTGTAATCCACTAGATGCTGTTCGCACAAGTGTTCTAACTGAACAGATATTAAATATTGGTACGATAGATTCTAGACTATCTGATGATAAGTCAGTATAGCACAATATCAATCATTGTTACTTGTAAATATATTAATTAGAATACCAACAGTGTTGTTCTATAAGCTACTTTATGCTCATAGCTATATCTAAGTAGAATGCAATCGTGGATTATTTGTAATCTCTTAGCTTTTATTGATGAACTTGTAGGCAAATTATTTATAATCAAAGGTGTTCGAACTGAACAGGTATTAAATATTGATGAGATAGATTCTGGACTCTCAGATAATAAGTCAGTGTAGCACAATATCAGTAAATGTTACTTTTACATATATCAATTTTGATGCCAGCATTATTGTTCTATAATCCACTTTATGATCTTAGTTACATTTAAGTAGAATTCTGTAGTAGGTTGTTAGTAAGCTCTTAGCTTTATCCAACTAGATTGCTATAGTGGATTGTCAGTATGTCCCAGCAATCAGTTGGGTAACTACCTCCTCCTAAGAATAAGGAGGTGTTCACTACTAATAAAAAGTATTGTCAGCTAAGTGGAGATAAAGTAATAGCACGTAATATGAGTGGATATAAATGATAGAAATACTATTGATGAATAGCAATAGTGTTGTTCCAAATGAACAGGTATTAACTGTGGTCAATAGTATCAGTAGAAGGGTATCTTAATTGTGTAATGATACAACAATACTGCGTACTTATAAATATCTCTCTTCTGGATACTAATTCCATCAGGCTTATATTCCCATGGTGCTGTTGGTTTAATTAGAACAACTTCATATGGTGGTTAATTTGTATATCAACGTAACAGTTAAGTTAGGATAAATAAATATTAGATACTGTGTAATTTGCCTGTAGGTCAACTTGAATGCTAGTGTGATAGCCAAGTGCTAAGTTGTACACCCGGTTACAAATAACTACTAAGCTTATTTATGGGACGACCTCTCCCTCAGAACTAATGGTATGGTTATGGCAATAACATTGATTTGCCCTGTGTGCCGAGAGAAGGGTTGGTACGTCCCTGCATCCACTATTATCAGTAGCTGCTGTTTCCTTGCCCCAGTTAGTGCGGTAATAAGAATGTATATCTTACACTCGTTTCACTGTGAAACAAATGTACCGCTTGTGGCCACAATCGTAACTCTCCTGGTTAAGATATCCACAGTATTTTACCCAACAACATTTTATTATAAGTTAAAATGTTTTTTATATAATAATAAATATCATTGTTAGGCTAGATTATAGCTACTGATACTATTGACCAAAGTTAATACCTGTTCATTTGGAACAACACTATTGCTATTCATCAATAGTATTTCTATAATTTATATCCACTCATATTACGTGCTAGTACTTTATCTCCACTTAGCTGAC